>NC_064628.1:896261480-896571366 GCF_023864275.1 Schistocerca cancellata
GGGGACTAAACAGCTAAGGTCATCAGTCCCCCATTCCAAAAACAAGCGAGACAAAGTCGCAGAGCAGATAAAACCCCAAGGGGAAGGAGACTGCCCCCCCCCCCCCCCCAGGTGCTAAAGAACACAAATTAGGCAACGAACACTACAGAAAAGAAGAGTACAGACGAACACCAGGCAGAAAGAAATAGAAGAAAAGAAGATGGCCGGAGACTGGTTGACTGACCAAATGAACGAAAAAAGGGAAAGAGTCAACCATCCGATGAGACACCAAAACAGCAACAAATATGGAGAGACGCGAGGACAAAAGACACAGAAACGGAAAAGTGCAGGACCCCCCTAAATGGATCCATAAAAAGGACTAGCACGGATAAAATGTAAAACATTGTCAGCCATGGAGGCATCGTCGCATAAAATCAAAGGCAAGGTGCCCGGGAAATTAAAAGACTGCCGAAGGGTGCGCAGACGGGGACACTCCAATAAAACGTGGGCGACCGTCAGCCGGGACCCACACCGACACAGGGGGGGATCCTCCTGACGCAAAAGATGGCCGTGCGTCAGGTATGTATGGCCGATGCGGAGCCGACACAGGATAACAGAGTCCCTGCGAGAAGACCGCAGGGAGGAGCGCCACACATCGGTCGTCTCCTTGACAGCCCGCAGTTTATTCTGGGCTGTCATGCCTCGCCACTCAGCAGACCACACCCCAAGCACCTTACGGCGCAACACCAGCTGCAGGTCGCGAGCTGTGAGGCCGATCTCCAAAGCTGGGGCGTCGATCGCCCCTTTCGCCAGCCTGTCAACACGTTCGTTCCCCGGGATGCCAACGTGACCCGGCGTCCAAACCAAGACCACCGAACGACCAGAGCGGGCAATGGCGGAAACAGACTCCTGAATAGAGGACACCAGAGGAGAAGAGGGATAGCAGCGGTCGATGGCCTGAAGGCTGCTCAGGGAGTCACTGCAGATGACGACGGACCTACCTGAGCAGAAACGCATATGCTCAAGAGCGCGCAAGATGGCCACCAGCTCTGCAGTAAAAATACTGCAGCCAGCCGGCAAGGAGCGTTGCTCAACATGGGCAGCGTGAGCAAAAGCGTAGGCAGTGCGACCATCAACCAGGGAACCATCAGTGTAGACAGGCTCACAGCCCGGAAATGATTCGAGGAGCGCAAGAAAACGGCGACGGAGGGCCACAGGCGGAACCGAGTCCTTAGGTCTCTGTGCCAAATCCAGACGGACGGACGGCCGGGACAAACACCAGGGAGGCGTAGGTGTACGGACCCGGAAGGGAGGCAGAAGAGGGAACGACCCCAGTTCTGACAGCAGGGACTGGACACGGACAGCTACGGAAAGCCCAGACCTAGGTCGCCGTTCGGGCAGATGGAGGACCATGGCAGGGAAAAGCAGGCGACGATTGGGATGGCCTGGCGAGCAATGCACGTGGACAGCATAGTCGGCGAGCAGTCGATGGCGGTGAATCCGCAGCGGGGGAACCCCGGCCTCCACCAGTAGACTATCCACGGGGCTGGTGCGAAAAGCGCCAGTTGCAAGCCGAACCCCACAGTGGTGTATGGGGTCTAACAACTTCAACACTGAGGGTGATGCAGACCCATAGGCCGGGCTCCCATAATCAAGCCGGGACTGCACAAGGGCTCTGTACAATCGCAGCAGCGTGCAGCGATCTGCACCCCAAGACGTATGGCTAAGGCAGCGGAGGGCGTTGAGGTGCCGCCAGCATTTTTGCTTCAGCTGAGTAATATGAGGAACCCATGTGAGCCGGGCATCAAACACGAGTCCCAAGAAGTGGCAAGTGTCCACCACTTCAAGTAGGTGGCCGTCGAGGTAAAGTTCAGGATGAGGGTGGACCGTCCGACGCCTGCAGAAGTGCATAACTCGAGTCTTGGCTGCAGAGAACTGAAAACCATGAGTCAGAGTCCATGATGCTGCCTTGCGAATGGCGACTTGCAGCCTGCGTTCGGCGACTCCCGTAGCTGTGGAGCTAAATGAGATGCAGAAGTCGTCGGCATACAAAGAAGGAGACACCGACGACCCCATGGCTGCAGCCAGACCATTAATGGCCACTAGAAATAAGGAGACGCTCAACACCGAGCCCTGCGGGACCCCATTTTCCTGTATATAAGATGAACTAGAGGCGGCACCGACTTGCACCCGGAAAGAGCGGAGCAATAAAAAGGTTTGAAGAAAAGCCGGGAGCCGACCACGAAGACCCCACTCATGCAACGTGGCGAGGATGTGATGCCGCCATGTGGTGTCATACGCCTTCCGCAGATCGAAAAATACAGCAACGAGATGCTGACGTCGGGCAAAGGCCGTACGGACTGCAGATTCCAGCCGCACCAAATTGTCCGTGGCAGACCGGCCCCGACGGAAGCCACCCTGGGATGGAGCGAGGAGACCGCGCGAGACAAGGACCCAACACAAACGCCGCCCCACCATACGTTCGAGCAATTTGCACAAAACGTTGGTGAGGGTAATAGGACGATAGCTGTCCACCGCCAGTGGGTCCGCACCAGGCTTCAAGATGGGGACAATAACACCCTCTCGCCATTGCGACGGGAACACGCCTTCGCTCCAAATGCGATTAAATATCGCGAGAATGTGTCTCTGGCAGTCCCTGGAAAGATGCTTCAGCATCTGCGCGTGGATGCAGTCTGGGCCTGGTGCTGTATCAGGGCAATCGGCGAGGGCAGCGAGGAATTCCCTCTCGCTGAAAGGAGCATTGTATGTTTCAGAACGACGCGTGTGGAATGAGAACGGCGTCTGCTCGGCTCGCTCCTTTAGAGAGCGAAAGGCGGGGGGATAGGATGCAGTTGCAGAGCTCTGAGCAAAGTGTGCGGCAAGGCGTTCAGCAATGGCGGCAGCGTCCGTGCAGACAGCGCCGTCCAAGGAGAGCCCAGGGACACCCATAGGGGTCTGGTATCCGTAAATCCGCCGGATCCGGGACCACACGAGCGAGGGGGAGACATGGGAGCCCAAGGATGAGACATACCTCTCCCAGCACTCCTGCTTACGCCGTGCAATAAGACGACGGGCGAAGGCACGGAGCCTCTTAAAGGTGATGAGGGTCTCAAGAGACGGGTGCCGCCTATGACGCTGGAGAGCCCGCCGACGGTCGCGAATAGCCTCAGCAACCTCCGGCGACCACCAGGGTACAGCCCTCCTCTGAGGGTGGCCAGAAGAACGGGGGATGGCAGCCTCGGCCGCTGAAATGATGGACGTGGTTAAAACACGCACCACCTCGTCAATGTCACCCTGTGGGGGAGACTCAATGGTTGCAGCGGAAGTAAAAGCTGGCCAGTCAGCCCTGTGGAGAGCCCAGCGGGGCAAGCGCCCAGAAGAATGACTCTGGGGCAGTGACAAATAGATGGGAAAATGGTCACTACCACACAGGTCAGGATGCACACTCCAGTGGAGGGATGGGACAAGTCCAGGGCTGCAAATAGAGAGATCGATGGCCGAGAACGAGCCATGGGCCACACTGAAATGCGTGGGAGCACCGGTGTTCAAGAGGCTAAGGTCGAGCTGAGCCAACACATGCTCCACGGCCCGACCGCGGTCATCGGATACAGTCCCACCCCATAGAGGGTTGTGGGCATTGAAATCGCCCAGCAGCAAAAAAGGTGGCGGCAGTTGGGCTATCAGAGCAGCCAGGACATGCTGCGCGACAGCACCATCAGGTGGAAGGTAAATACTGCAGACGGTAATAGCCTGTGGCGTCCACACCCGAACAGCGACAGCCTCTAAAGCTGTTTGTAGAGGTACAAACTCGCTGTGAAGAGAGTTAAGGACATATATGCAGACGCCACCAGACACCCTTTCATAAGCTGCCCGGTTCTTAAAATAACCCCGATAGCCACGGAGGGCGGGGGTTCGCATTGCTGGAAACCAAGTTTCCTGCAGAGCAATGCAAAGGAAAGGATGACGGCTGATAAGTTGGCGGAGCTCAGCTAGATGGTGGAAGAAACCGCTGCAGTTCCACTGGAGGATGGTATTAGCCATGGATGGGAAAGGCGTGAAGGGACTGGGGAGGCAGATTACGCCTCCGGGGCCCCTGCTGCTACTGAGTCACCACCTGGACAACAGCTCTCTATTGCATCCAAGGGACTGGCGAGATCCATGTCCTCAGTGGACGCCAGAATCTCCACCTCATCCTCAGACGCAGAGCTTGTAGGAAGCGGTGGAATGGGTGCCACCGCAATGTCAGTAGCCTTGGGGAGTTTCTTCTTCTTCTGCTTCTCGCACTGCGCCTTGGGTGGTTCAGGCTGGGAGGGCGTCACTGGGTCAGTCTCAGGGACAGACGATGACCGTGTGTCCCGACGACCAGGGACTGGCGGTTGTTTGAGCCACTTGTGGCTGTCGGCTTTGGAACCGGTCGGAACGTGTGAAGGGAGGTCCCCAATGGACCCCTTCCTTACGAGAGTAGCCGAAGAAGTCTTACGCTTCTCCGGCTGGGAAGGGGGGACTGATGTCCCCGATGGTTGGGGGGGTGTTGCTCCTGGAGTAGATGGAGCAGGAGCAACAGGAGGTTTAGTGCCTCCCACCATCAAGGGGGCAGGTGTGGGACTTCGACTCTGAGAGCTGACTGGAGTGGATGGAATTGTAGAAGGAGTGACAGGTGTGGCATAAGAAGCTGTCATGCGCACTGGATGAAGCCGATCATATTTCCGCTTCGCCTCAGTGTACGTCAGGCGGTCGAGAGTCTTGATTTCCATGATCTTCCGCTCCTTCTGCAGAATCGGACAGTCTGGCGAGCAAGGCGGATGGTGCGCACCACAGTT
The DNA here is from genome assembly GCF_023864275.1 of Schistocerca cancellata. NCBI lineage: Eukaryota > Metazoa > Arthropoda > Insecta > Orthoptera > Acrididae > Schistocerca > Schistocerca cancellata. Next base: position 896,266,280 of record NC_064628.1, read on the forward strand.
CACACAGATTGGAGGCGGTGCACAGGGATGATCAGGATGGGAAGGTCGACCGCAATCGCGACAGACGAGGTCGGAAGCACAGCGTGAAGACATGTGGCCGAACTTCCAACACTTGAAGCACCACATCGGGGGAGGGATATACGGCTTGACATCACAACGGTACACCATCACCTTGACCTTCTCAGGTAACGTGTCACCCTCGAAGGCCAAGATGAAGGCACCGGTGGCAACTTGACGATCCCTCGGACCCCGGTGGACGCGCCGGACGAAATGGACATCTCGGCGCTCCAGGTTGGCGCGCAGCTCGTCATCGGACTGTAAAAGGAGATCGCGGTGAAAAATAATTCCCTGGACCATATTTAAGCTGTTATGTGGGGTGATAGTAACAGACACATCCCCCAACTTCGTACAAGCCAGCAAGGCTCGTGACTGGGCAGAGGATGCCGTTTTTATCAACACCGATCCAGACCGCATCTTGGACAAGCCCTCCACCTCCCCGAACTTGTCCTCTAAATGTTCGACAAAGAACTGAGGCTTCACAGACACAAACGAGTCCCCGTCAGCTCTGGTACAGACGAGATACTGGGGCGAGTATCTTTCGCTCTCATTCACAGCCTTTCGTTCCTCCCATGGTGTGGCCAGGGAGGGGAACGATTTGGGGTCATACACATTAGCCTTAAAGTGAGCTTTGGAACGCTTAGAGACTGCTGACGGCTGGCCGCCAGCGAGAGATGATGTACCACGCTTCATTGCGGGTCATCCGCCCTGATGCCACCTACTCCGACCAAGGGCCCTCCCCACGGGCGCCACCCAGCCACAGCAAAGGCCACCTGGCAGGATGGCCATTGCCGGGAGTCCCGATGCCCCAGGGCGATGGGCATCTACTCCTTGGCATACGTGGGGAGTTAACGGCGCAGGCATCAGTAGAGCGATCCCTGTGTTGTCAGGGGGCTACAACCAAGAGGATACATGGCGGCCCCACCACAACGGACTGGCTACCGTGCTGGATCTTAGGTGCAAAAATGGCCAAGGTCGTCGTCGCAGTTAAAAGAAACACTGCAGAGTGCAGCGTGGTAATCGCCCAAGAGATCGAAAACGAGCGGGACACCATTGCAACGACGAGAAAGACGGCTAAAGGTCTAATTGCACGACGGATACAATGCACCATGTAAGGCGCCCTTCCCCAAGTGGCTCGCTCTTCGGAATAATTTAGAAAGATGGAGGTCAAACCCGAGAGGGGACCATCACATAAGGCCGAAACATTTGAGACTCCTTTTAGTCGCCTCTTACGACAGGCAGGAATAACGCGGGCCTATTCTAACCCCCGAACCCGCAGGGGGGCTCAGATTTGTGTGACTTGTCGCGTAATCGAAATTTAGCTGATTTGTTTTAGTACTCATGTGAATAACTTCACACTTTTCTTTATGCAGGGTGAACTGACACTTTTCTCACCATACAGATATCTTATTAAACCATTTTGCAAGTCGTTTTGATCATCTCATGTCTTTACAAGACGGTAAATGACAGCATCATCTGCAAACAATCTGAGACAGCTACTCGGATTGTCTACTATGTCGTTAGTATAGATCAGGAACAATAGAGGGCCTATAACGCTTTCTTGGGGAACGCTGGATATTACTTCTGTTTTACTCGATGACTTTCCGTCTATTACTACGAATTGTGACCTTTCTGACAGGAAGTCACGAATCCAGTCGCACAGCTGAGGTGATACTCCGTAGGCACGCAGTTTGGTTAGAAGACGCTTGTGAGGAACGGTGTCGAAAGCCTTCTGGAAATCTAAAAATACGGAATCAATTTGACATCCCATGTCGATAGCACCTATTACTTCATGATTATAAAGAGCTAGTTGTGTTTCACAAGAACGATATTTTTTGAATCCGTGCTGACTATATGAAGTACCTCGAAAAAAACGATTTATTGACATAATGTTCGAATACAGTATATGTTCCAAAACCCTACTGCAAATCCACGTTAGTGATACAGGCCTGTAATTCAGCGGAGTACACCTTCTTCCCTTTTTGGGTATTGGTGTGACTTGAGCAATTTCCCAGTCTTTAGGTACGGATCTTTCTGTGACCGAGTGGTTGTATATAATTGCTTAATATGGAGCTAATTTATCAGCATTCTCTGAGAGGAACCTGACCGGTATACGATCTGGACCGGAGGCCTTGCGTTTATTAAGGGATTTAAGCTGCTTCGTTACTCTGAGAATATCTGTTTCTCATCTTGGCAGTCGTTCTTGATTGGAATTCAGGAATATTTACTTCGTCCTCTTTGGTGAAGGAGTTTCGGAAAACCGTGTTTAATAACTCTTCTTCAGTGGCATCGTCATCAGTGACTTCACCGTTGTTATCACGCAGTGAAGGTATTGATTGCGTCTTGCCACTGGTGTGCTTTATGTATGACCAGAATCTCTTTCGGTTTCAGATTTCGAGACACATGCTTTTAACGATTCCCACAGCGAAATTCTCACATTGAAGTACGCGCTATATTTCGAACTTCCGTAAAACTTTGCCAGTCTTGGGGATTTTGCGTTCTAATTTGTTGCAGACAGACTGATTGTCAGGCGATAGTTGGACACTTAAAGTTTGTCTTCACAAAGCACTGAGGAGGAGTTGGGAACCTGTCCCGAATGGCTACTACGCTTTTGGTTTGCACTAACGACACTGTGGGGCTTTGAAAACACTCAACACACAGTTTGTCACTTAGATTTGCGTGAAGGAGTAGCAGGAGGGGATGTGCTAGGTTTTTGTAAGCACACTGACAGTACATGAGGCCGATTGCCGCAAATGAAGCAAGTCGCTTCACGCGAGGGGCAAGATCGGCGAGCATATGCCGCATTACAGCGAGGGAGGGACTCGACACTTCTCTCCGAACGAGACACTTGTTGACGTAAGCGCTGCGCCTGTGGCCGGTTGTGCCACTGTTTGCGAGCCGAATGCGACGTCTGTTTGTCGCGGCTATCTGCAGACAGACAGCCCAGCAGACAGTTTTGAGGTAGAGCCTGTCAAAGGAATCTCGATAGTCAAGAATCTGCAGAAAGTGTTGCAAGGAAGGGTCCGGGTATTTAAGGATCTGTTCCCGAGTTCGGGAGTTACCCACATTGTGCATGATGGCATCACGAACCATTGTATCACTGTAAATATTTCTCACAGTCACATTCGAATCTACAATTTCTAGTAAGGGTCTACAAATTAGTCACCCACTGAGCGTGTGTATGTCCTTGTTGCTTATTCAACCGAAAGAATTTATTACGAGGACAGGGTACAAGTAGCGGCTGCCCATTACACTCTGTGCCTGCAACAGATCCTCACACCGTGCTGGTCCAGGGCGGGACATGGGAAAGGGCTCGGTGCACAGCCACTTCAGGCAGGTGCGCCACTTGACCTACTCTGAAACTGAATAAACTGAGTTACATCAACTGCAGTTGGCGCAGCAGCCGATTTCAGCGTAGTAGGCATCATGTACAAACAGAGCACAAACAGCCAGAAGCAAAACTAGTACAGATAAAGCAAAAAGAGGTTCAAAAGCGGCAGTTGTCGCAGTGATAACATAAAGAGCAAACAAGCAAGGCAAACACTAAGTACCCAGAAGACAATAGAGTGAAAACAAAGCAAAAAGACGACGGAACAGGAAAAACTCAGCAAGATGACTCCCACATGTACGTGCTACCCCTCGTCGCCATGTTTGTTTTGAACGGCTTTGTACAAAATGGTAAGGAGAAGCAGGCTATAGAGTTGTTCGCTATTCATTTCCGTTTCTGTCCAGCTTTCCTGCGGCAGTAGTTACTGCACAAGTTAACACGACAAACAGAAGATTTACGTAACTCGTATTTCTCCAAACGTGCGAAGACTGATTGCAAATACTGCTGCAGGAAACGCAGTTGAGCTATTCTAATGCCAACAAGGAAGAGACCCGCCATACTACAGAACGAACATTGGTGCCAGAGCCGCGTAGCTTCACGTAGTGAAGTGCCTCTGAGCGAAAGTGGAGGTGAGTGGCTGACGCCGGCCGTCTTATATCGCAGCAGCAGAGTGCGCTCGTGGTACAGAGCCGCTGGAATCGTGGCTCAGCAGGTACGCACCATCGGATCTGCCACATCTCGAACAACCAGTCAGTATCTAAGGGAAATTTGTAGTTTCGTTGCCAGCTGTGAAACGCCGGTAGTGTGGTATCATACGTGATACCAGAGTGGCGGAATCAGCGCAATTTTGATATCAAACTGAATTGCAAATAAACAAAATTGATCAATTAGTCCCTCACCCCCGACCACGCTCACACCCCCGACCACGCTCACCCCCCCCCCCCCCCTGACCACGTCCACCCGCGAGATGACGACATGTGTTTTCTCTGGGCCTGCACGTGGGTCCCACTCAAAGTCTACCCTTCACCTACAAGCTGGCGGGGAAAAGACAGGAGTGTAAGGTACTATATTTATTCTTTCTGGCTGGAAATATACTTTTAAAACTCCTCTCTGCCAACACCAGCATCTCGTCAGTTGAATATATTACCTGTAAGCAAACAGCTAAGAACAGTATCTAATGTTGTCCGATGTCAGAGTTCGCTACAGACGCCTGCTCAAAAACTACCCTGCAGCCCAGGTAACCAAAGCCAATACATGCTACCACAACTGATGGAACAAATGCATCAGAGTTCTAATTACACGTTAAAATTGTCATGAAAAAACCAGCACTCGTAATGAACGGGTCATAATGCAACACATGTACTGGGCAAAACTGTCGCCCCCAAAAGACTGTAGAGGGGGTGGTAGTTGAACGAGCATTCTCCTCGAGAGGCGCCCACCAACTACGTAAAATCGATGCCCTCTTATCTCCCTCCCTGCCTCCCTCCCTCCCTCCCTCCCTCCCTCCCACCGTCCACCCATCCACCTAGGGGGAGGACACAGGCTTCTTCACGCTGCCAGATGCTCCTCCGAGCTTTGTGCTCTACCGCCTTTCTGCCTTCGCCGTGCTCGCTAACCGCCTTGAAGCGACACTCCTTCACCAACACAATAGCATGTACAGTCAACTAAACAAGATGGGATAAAAGGACGGCTGCCCCAAGTGCAACTTGTTCGTCTAAAATGTAGTAACAAAGCCCCCGGACGCCATCCCTTTGGCTGTGTCCGGTGACCACCCACAGCAGACAGGCTCGTTCTCGCCCCCAGCTACCCGCCATTCTGCAGTGCAGAACAAACATGTTTATCGCCAATGCGACTCTTTCTTGAAATCTGTTAAACGTACTTCTCAGAAAGACTGCACCCCTCTGGAACAACAATGAAATTCCGCAGAATGCTCCAGATAGCTCTTTCAAATTAGCTCGGCCGAGCACTTCTGCGGCCCACTAATACCCCTCTGCGGTCACTGGTTCATCGGGCCAACCGGCTACCGTCCCCGGCCTGCCTTGAGTCGGCGACCCTTCGCCAGCACACGAGGCAAGTTCAGCGGCACTGCGCTGCGCCACTCTTATAGAAGCGCGGCTGCATCCAGCGACCACTCACAGCAGACTCGCCCCCCTGTCCCCGTGCCTGCCGTTCTGCGATGGAGAACAATTTTATTTGATGTATGGGCAAAATTGGTATAGCTTTTACGTTCAACTGCAGCTCTCTCTACAGCTCAAGTACGTGGTTGAATGGACAGAGTTGATTCCAAATTGTCAACAGCATTCCTATCAGAAATCGTAATCCTATCTCATCTCATTATTTTGCGATATCCAGTGAAGTGTATCGTCGCCGATTACAGATGATCAGCAGAGATATGTCCATTGTGCGTAAAATCTGGAAAAAAATCGATGACCATTTTGTTGCGAAAACTACCGATCACCGCAAAATGTCCTTGTTATTTCGAAACTGTCATGGGAGTAAATAAAAGGCGAGAATTTAATATAGATGTTTTTCAGAGTTTAATCAAATTTCTTTCAGCTTGATGGACAAATGACATGACCTGAGGGCATTCTCACATTCAGAGACTGTAATACACATGTGCCTGACAGTTTATTTACAAACACTTCAGAAACGTGAAATCATTTTACTTTCAACAACAACAAACTATAGTTCAGGAGGACATTGCTGTTTCGTCGCCTTTTACCAATGAGATACTATATCGTATTACGCTCTCACGATTTGTTTCGTAAACGCTGTCTCGCCCTGTGTGGGTGGCAGATTGTTCTTTTATCGTTCCGGCGATATCTTTTAACAATATTTCAAACACCTGTCAAGAATCATTTTGTGGTGCCCTAGCCATCGCTTCCACCCACCAGGCGGCATGTCATTGTTACCAAATTGATAGGCTAATTACTTAAACTGATCATGGGAGTCACTCTGCTTGGGGGGGGGGGTATGGTTTTTTTTTTTTTTTTTAAGCAGTTGGATAACCCTCACCAAGTAGGTCAAATAGGAGTCCATGAAGGAAATACGTTGTTCTTTCCGAGGAACACTATTGAGAAACGACATTTGAAGCTAGTCACAGAGGGATTCTACAGCCCACAACATACATTTCGCGTACGGGCAGCGCTATTAAAAACACGAGCATAACGACTATGTTACTGTCACTCTGCATAAAAGTGGTCTTGAGTCTACAGGCACACATGGTTCGCTGATAGGACTAAGATTTCTGGTAGAAATGCTGTTCACCATTTGCAATCAACTCTATCCATTCAACCACGTACTTGAGCTGTAGAGACATCTTTTAATGATTACGGCACGGGTGAATCGTACTCGTGGCCTACTCATATCTCGAAACGAGTCACCTTTCTGGAACTTATATGCTAAGGATCCCAAACAACAAAAACTCCAGCGCTGTTTTTTTAGACGATACTGTGCATCTTGTAACTGTTCCTCAATCTCTGCCCTCTCGCTGCAGCTTCGTCCATGTGATCGTTCCAGTTTAAGTCTGACTGAACGGAAGTCAGACAGCGTTATATTCTGCATCCCGTGGAGAAACATGACTGACTGTAAAAAGTGTGTGAAATCTTAGGGACTGATGACCTTAGCAGTTCAAAGTCCCATAAGCTTACACACTACTTAACCTAAATTATCCTAAGGACGAACACACACACACACACACACACACACACACACACACACACATACACACACGCCCAAGGGAGGACTCGAACCGCCGCCGGGACCAGCCGCACAGAGGAGGGACTGAGTTAATGCGTCAGGACCACATTTTGACCCTTCGGTGGAAATGGGAACATGTTGTCATAGCTCCACCAATCGTGTACAATGTGTAAGGCCAGCATCGAACGAAGCTTTCCCCTGCAACACGAGGTAGCAGAAAACATAATTATTACGAGCAGTTATGGTGGTGTTTCTTGTTGGGAAAATAAGGAAGACTACACATCACACGGCGTTGGAGGAGGACGAGAATTTTGCGAGTGCATTGCGATACAACTCTAAACTACATACAGGTACAGAAGTCTGAAGAGATCTGCGTCTCTCAGGGAGCATTCACGTCTATATCGAAACATTCTCTCCCACCTCAGTATTTTGTACCATCCAACAAAGTTTCTAGGTTTTCTATCATCGCTATTTTATATCATCTGTTAGGGCCCTGGTAATATCTTATCGATTTCTCTGTCTCCTGATACATATGAAACAAATACAGTCTGCTTTCCAGCATTGATCATATGTGGCAATCCTATTGAATATGCAAGTATTGGTTGATTGGAGCACGAGGTTCGTGATCGAAGTTGCTTCCAAAGACCAGTGTAAAATTTCATCACTTGTACTGTAGAAGGATCACATCCAACAGACTATCACATTAGATGGCTCTTCTAACACATCCAATGTATTAAACTGGTTATGGAGGAAGAATACAACTGGGAAAAAAAAACAATCAGTGGACACCGCCACACACTTTGTTTTTTCTACCAAGACTTAGTCAGCTTAGCAGCAGCTGAAACAGACCTCTAACCTCGATCCTTTGGCTCTCAACGAAGACCGAGGATCGCATGGGGTAAACCATACAGCTGCCACAACAGGCTGGAAGAAATAAAACACAGAGGTGATGTTTCTCATTGACAAAAATGTGGAAAATACTGCAAACTCTTCCAGTTTCCATATGTTGCGATATTTTAGAGCACTTCCAACAGCTATTCGAAGGTCATGCATGACCTGTACAGTCACTCTCATCTTCCCCATCGACAGGGTATTACATTTCGAACAGCATTGTTCCTTCATTTTGCAGTCATGTACTTCATTACTTTTCCAGTGTTGACCATCGCCGGAAGGTGCTGTTCACAAACAACACGCGTGAGGTAGTAAAAATAAAAACATCGCAGCAGCGTATGGAAAGAGGAGTAGTCTGCAGCATTGTGGAACGCTTCCAAACAACTGGTTCAAGGTGATGACCTCTACATTTAATCGCATGCTCCACAGCGACAAGTAGCAGATATCCAGTGATGTCAGCCGATCATTATGCGGTGATCAAAGCATACCCAGTGGATGGTCAGGATGGAAAAGAGACCATTGATATAGGACGATGTACTGTAATGCACACTGCAGTTGATAGTGAGAGCAGTTCTACCATAGCAATTTTACCTGTTGCGTAATTTCAGTTCCAGTCAGTGACACGGTAGAGCACTTCCCAGTTTCTGCATCATCGCTACATCACCCCTCCACTACTATGTTGCAAGTGCCATATACTAGGTAGCGAATGCAGCTAGATGACTGTACAGTGCATCCCGTCGACGACATACACCAAAGAATACAAAGCAGCGTCCTATACCGATAAAAATAGGTTATCTACATATTTCCAGCACATCAATCATAGTGCACAATTTACGGTTATGACTGGTGATCTTTCCCTGTGTGTATGGGCGCCACAGAGTATTGTCGCCTTCGTAGGATAAAGTCGGAGATTGACAGTTCCCTCCCACGTTGTCCTTGACCAACCCTTCCTGCAACACTGGTCTCACCCACGGCACCCATGCAAAGGCACAAGATCTCCCCATATGTGTGCGTGTTATGGAGGGTCGCACCTCTTATTCGTGTATAATAGACTTGAAAGTGTTGCATTGCTATGCGGTCCAGAAACATGGAGTTCGAAATATTTCATGTAAATCAACTGTGCAATCATTTCTGAAGAATTATTCCACCATCTGGAGTCAGTACCCGGGACTTACCGGCATGAGAGAAATGATCAGAGAGCATAAAAGCACACTTTAATGATTACGCGGTTCTGCACCTAAAACTGCTATACTGTTAAAGCCATGCATTATCAGAAGTATTAGTCACGTGGAATGCAATGCTCTTAATACTGTAACGGAGTATATATTTTTCCAACATCCGACATGACAACCACCCCGCAAGTATGTTACCCCATTCACTATGGTGACAAATTTTAAAATATATTGTATATATAGTCATATTGCCGGCATGCCCATGTGTTGTAAGACTTTATACGAGGATATCTGCCTCCCCTATACACATGCCTCTTAAAAAAAAAAACAACTAAGAATTCCCCTCCTCCTGACGTTCTACATGCACGCATTTGCATAGAAAGGTCATGAAAAGTATAGTAACACTCGACTCATACCTTGATGAGACCGAGAGAGTGATGCAGATTGGAAACTCGTAGTCTGGAAACAAATCCGTGTACTGCTGTGACACATGCAAGAGCTTGTCTGCAGACTCATGTAGCCACACACTTGATGGAAACTCGAAGTCTGACACGTTCATCTGACTTCCCCTCTATCTTGTAGGGATCTGCAACAGGGAGCGGACAAGTGTACAGAAGTGATTTCTGCTGCCACTGATATTCTTTCTTTCCATGTGTATGTGCTCTTATCGCTTACCATATGAGCATCGCTACTTTTGTTTACACCGCCCAACTCTGACAGGCCCCCACAACCGTGTCAGAACATCTCCAAACTGTAGGTTTCGGGTATTTTTTATCCTAGTAATAAGTTATTCGGTAGTTGACAATGCGTCGACTGCACGTAGCGTCCTGTACCACGAGAGTTTCCCTTCCCCAAACCTACAGACTGCACATCCCTGGTAGCGTAATTTATAGACGAATACTTAGCATGTTATGCATTCGAACTGTTGTGGGTTGGCAGGAGAGCCAACACTGTATTATTACAGGAAGCCGAAAGGCACGCGTTTTAGCTCACGCAGGCTGGCGTGATGTCTGGAACAGGACAAGGAAATTAGACTTTAGAAAAACGGACGTAGCTGGTGGAATACTTAACTTTAATCCATTAATGATGAGCGTCGCTATTGACTGTACGTGACTCAGTATCAATAGTAACTGGTAATGGCGCCTTGCTAGGTCGTAGCAAATGACGTAGCTGAAGGCTATGCTAACTATCGTCTCGGCAAATGAGAGCGTATTTTGTCAGTGAACCATCGCTAGCAAAGTCGGTTGTACAACTGGGGCGAGTGCTAGGAAGTGTCTCTAGACCTGCCGTGTGGCGGCGCTCGGTCTGCAATCACTGATAGTGGCGACACGCGGGTCCGACATATACTAACGGACCGCGGCCGATTTAAAGGCTACCACCTAGCAAGTGTGGTGTCTCGCGGTGACACCACAGTTTGTATACTTCTTGGCGACAATATTCTGGACTTTTGTTTATGATTCAACACTTCATATAGTAGCATCTACGCTTCCTATTGCTACTATATGAAGTGTTGAAGTGTTGAATCATAAACAAAGTATGTTTACTTTAACGCATCTTCTTGCATCTGTAACTAATGAAAGGGTGTGTGAGTACTGACCATTTCGATTAACGTATCTACAATGTGTGTATTAATGCGTCAGGTAAAGTGAGAAAGACATGACAACTGTGAAATTTTATGTTGATTACGCTTCACTCATTATCGTTTGACGACTGTTCTGTGTGTATCAACGTACGATATAGACGAATAAAGACAGGAATTATTCAGATTGTATGCTAGTATGTAACATACCAGTCCGTCGTTATCTGCAGGAAATCCCAACGTCTAACGCAAGTCCTTGTGTCCTTAAATATGTAGCATTTCTGGTTGACATATGAGAACACATCAATTTGGATGTTACCAGCCAGCAGCTAACGCAGGTACAATTTGACCTATGTGATACCCAGAAGGTTTAATGTAGCCAGGAGATTTCTTGATTTCGAATATCGGAGAGGTGATTGCAATAGCTTACAAACAAGACATATCTCCGAAAACAGTGGACAGAACCAGGAAATTGTAACCCCTTTAATTTTGATTAGATAGAAACATGACCCAGCAGGAATTACCAAGGGCATATTCCTAAGCATGTGTAACAGGGTAGAGTCGGTGTTTTTCCTGACGAGTGTTATTTTGTCTAAGAAAATGTCACATTCAGTAAAATAAATTAAAAATTATTCCTATTCCCCAGTTGCAAACAAGTATTTCGAATTAAAAATTATTCCTATTCCCCAGTTGGAAACAAGTGTTTCTAAAAGTTGACCTTAATTTAAAAACATATTCCAATCTGGAAAATTTCGCTAAATATTTCCAGATGGGGAACCATCTGATTACTGCCATGTCAGCTGCCATTTAACTGACTGTGGCTGTGGATCCTACCTCAAACTATCAACACTTCTTTCTGTGGTAGGGAATAAAAATTATAAATAGACGATAATTTCAAATTTTCACTTTGTCCCATTTCCTTAACTGCAAAATATTTCTTTTACAGGTAGAGACGTGGTTACATCGTGACTCATAGATTAGACCGCATACACAGACTGAGTTACTATTTACTGCTAGTCTTATTTAAATTAAGCTTCGCTAGGCTTCCGTTGTGATGAGTACAATTAACCATATATTTTCCTTCAGTTGAAATGATGCCGAGTACCCTCCATCATTACTCAGATAACTACTAATCAAACTAAAGAAATGGCTAGTGAACAAGTAGTAACGTCTTACATGTCTTTACAAAGATGTCATAAGTTTTGTATGTGTTTCTTTCAATACATACTGGGATTTTGTTGGCTGCGCTCACTTCCTTAGCCTGACTACCTGGTGTCGGCGTTTCTTCAGGATGAACTCTTATGAATAAAATTAAAAATATTTATTTCAATGTTAAATCGTTTTTACACAAATTATTCATACAAGAAACTACGCATGTAGCTGCCATCCAAAACTGTTGTATAATTATGTTTACTTTAATTTGATTAAAACACATACATAATTATCTCACATAAATAACCCAAACTCGTTGATACTTGAGTTATTGTTACAATTTGGATTTTGCACAATCTTCATAGGCACTCTTTGAACTTGATTGAGCTATTTCCCTACAATCAGAATTCTGGAGAATGATAACTAACTCTCAAGTCCCAGCACGCAGCTTCAGAACATAAATTTGGATAAGCCGAAACACCCCCCCCCCTTACCCTCCAACCCTAGAGGTCACTGTGTGGGACGGTATTGACGGCATATTCACGAACTGAGCTGCGCTACGCGGTAAGTTCCACGCTGAAGAATTCTGTACACATAGCACAACAGGCAAGACTCACCTGCTGGTCCTGGAATTGCGGCCTCGTGGCAGCTTAATGCAGAGGCAGGCCAGCAGCCACCGCAGCAGGCCGCGGCTGGACTTGGCCTCCCTCACCTCCTCCTCCTCCTCCTCCTCACTCTGCATCAATCACACCACGGTGCTGCTGCGGCGGCGGCTGCTGCTGGGCTGTTTCGCCTCCACCTTGCCTCTCTTGCACCTTACCTGCTGCCACGTTTGGTACTACATACGTGGGCGCGGGTCTCGGGGATGGCTCAGACTGCATGTCGTGGCAGTAGAAGTGGCCTGTAAAATAAATGTTCACCATTAGTATAAACAACATCTATCCACCAAAGCTCACTGTCATCCACTGCTACAGACTAATAATGTGTCATCATTGCAGTATGTACATAGACATCAATAATCCAGAATGAGATTTTCACTCTGCAGCGGAGTGTGCGCTGATATGAAACTCCCTGACAGATTTAAAGTGTGTACCGGAACACAGTTTTAATCTGTCAGGAGGTTTCGACAACGATAATACTTAATATTACTGCTCTTGCATGTCAGAAAAAGTGAATACATCTTCTGGTACTTACTGCTATCCAACGTTGTTGACACAGTAGGCGGACGAATAATAATGAAGTTAGTACCATCTGTAAACAGAAATTTATTTGACATGATCAAATAATTATGAGGTAATCTAGTGTTAAAGAAGTATGAAACCCCAGTGATGACCATCTCAGAGGACTGTGTACTGCCCATTAGCAGTACAGTGTTTAGTGGAAATATGACATACACTACTGTGGTTCTACTACGGTGGGTTATTAAGATCTCCTCATCGTTTTCTCTAACTCTGTCTAGCTACTCAGTGAGTGCACTCCTTCCTGATGGAACTATCAGCTACATCCATGTGGTAGTAACAAAGTCCACGAATTGCGTCTGTCAGCCTAATGAAGAGAATACGGCCTGTAAAAAGTTGATACTCAAATACAAGTGGTCGGTACAGTGCTTTTTGCTGTAAGACTAGCACAACTGAATATCCTTCCCATAGCTAATGTCACAGAATCCCCAGATCACGTTACGTATAAAGCAGACTACAATAAAGTAACAAAGAAGTTCCAACGCTACATTCATTTTGTGTTTACTTGAGCAGACGCAGATGGGATAGAGAAACAAGTTGCTGATATTAAACGTAAGTTGTGTAACAAAGCCACTTCATCAAAACCATTGCACTACTTGAATCATTACTACTCGTATCCTTGGCACACCAAAAGGTACTCACAGTATTGGAACAACACCTTATAAAGGCACATTTGCATGCCGAGCGTGAGTTTCCTCGGAAACGCGAAATATTAATTAAATAAATAATCAGTGACAAATAAATAAAGCCTATGGCACACAACTGCAGCGCTGTGTCGCTGATAAAACAAAAGCACAATTACGTTACTCTTATGTTTGATTAAGAAAAGGGGGAGAGCTCTGGTAGAAGTGGTGCGAGAAGCACGTATTTTATTCTATTGTCTGGCACACCGCCATATTTCATGTTATAGAAGAATACTGCGAGTTGCAACCAGACTAGGCACTCGATTCTGTAAAGAATTTACATTTATAAAAGTAAGTAGGATTATGAACTGTAGGTTTATTCATTGAATATATCTGATTTAACTAACTGTGTAACTTTTTATGTTTAGTAGACAATCACCTCTGTACGACGTATTGGCATGGCTGGCAAATTATTGAAATATTGAGATTTAGATTATGAGTCCGCACCTACCGCAGCAGTCTTTGGAAACGATTTATTTACGAAGTCCGATTATTTCAGTTTTATTTCACGGTCAACTACGAGTAACATTGCCTTTACGAAAAAGCCATTGTCAAGCGTCTGATACCGAATAATTAAACGTCCACGTTCCAGATAAGCAAATATCAATTACAATTACAATCACCATCATACAGATAGAATAATTAATATTTAAACAATATTTTTTATTTTATTTATTTTATATTGGCGACCGTGACAGGACGTTGTTCAGTTTGTCATTTGTTACATTGTTCTCTTTGTTTCATGTGAAAAATCAACTTTCTGGACCTGGACGTGAATGTATGAGAGATAAAAAAAAATCTGAAGATATTTTCCAATTCTAAAATTTTGCGGGAAGACGCAATGAAACTTCCAGCAAAATAAGGTAAGACGCAGCATCTTTGCATAAGCAGGCTTGACCAGACGTATAATTCAGTGTATTAGCTTTTCAGTAGATTCTGTAGTGTTTCTTTCGTGCATAACAGTTTTCAGTGATAAATTTCATTTTCAGTACTTTTCCTTAAACAATAACGTATGCAACAATACCAATACACGAGTGTACAATATGGCCGACTTCTGTACGATACGTAGTAACATGGACAGCAGCCATTACCAATAATCTCAAATTCAGTTTATATTTTTAAATTAACAGACAGCCATTGTTGCTACGAGCGATTCATGCTCAACTGCATTTTATTTTAAAATCAGTGTCAAATATTTTCTTGAAACATATATCACGTGTGGCATGGTAATAACTAGAAATCAATACGCAAAAATGGAACAGCAAAGACGTACTATTCAGACGCAATCCGACTCGGACGAGAGACAAATGTTAGAAAATGACTTTACGACAGCAACCGGTAGTGACGATTTATCAAACATTGACGCAAGTGTTGACGGAAATTTTGGCAATAGGCCGTCCACTACAAAAATTTCAAAGTCTCAGTCAGAGCCCATGTTGATGCATGACGTCACGTCTAATGACGCGACGGGGGCACAGACCTTGCAAACAGTAAACATTGCCGACATGTTACAAATGCTAATGAAACAAAACGCAGAAAATATGGCATACATAAGGAAACAGAACGCCGAAAACATGGCAACCTTACAGACACAAAATGACGCAATTAAATCTGACCTCATAGCACTCAAGACAGGTAATGACACTTTATGTAAACGTGTGGAACTTATAGAGGCCACACTGACCAAACAGATGACTGAACTCAGTACTAAATTTTCCCAGCTTAATACGAGACAAGAAAAGACTACAACTGACGTAGCACTTTTACAGACACAAGTAAAAAACCTTAATGTCACGTGTGAAGTTCTTACTGAACAAATTCAAACATATCCTTCAGTACATGACAACCTTGAAAAACGAATTACTGACGTACAGAATAAATTTGACAATGTTGAACAACACCTGACTGACATCTTACAATCTGATGCCACAGCTCATTTTCAAAATATTAATAAAGAATTTCATGATTGGGTAGTGAACAAGGACAAACATTTTGATAGATGCTTACGTGAAAATTTACCAACAATTGTGCACGACTCCGTAGCGCAATACATTACTAATAACAAACAGCTGATCAGTGACGCAGTACAATCCGTCACTGCACCCATGAGACAATTCACCGATCGACCACAGTCTGAATGTAACGAAAATATCAGTCAAAATGCACAGTTCAGGAACCAATATACATTCGAGTATGACACACACATACCGCACACGACAAACACACAAGAACAAAACACACCACGACTACAACACATACCACGATGTGCAAACACAAACACAAGCTATTATCATGGTAAACCACAGCAACATTATCGTAATTACTCGCCAGCTGAACATACCAGTAATTACAGTGGAATAAATCCATATCACAATGCGAAGGAAGAAGAAAGCTTAATGAAACACAGGCAATTTCAGATTTTTATCCCAGAAAAACGAACCATTCATCCGGTGATTTTTCTTAAATCTTTTAGTAACGCATTTCCACGCACTTGGAGTGACCGGAAAAAGATTTCATATATTGTCGGATACATCCAAGGCGATGCAGCTGTCTGGGCATACAGTCAAGCTGACGTATGTACCACGTACAGTGAGTTTGAGCGTGCTTTTCTGAACAAATTCTGGTCGCAATCCGTCCAGGAGCGACTCAGAAGACAAATTTTAGAACCAGAAACTTTTAACAGTAAAAATGGCAACTTACGCAGATATTTTGAAAAATACTTGAACATGGGACACTTTTTAGACGAACCAGTCGCAACGCGTGATATACTCCGTGCGTTGAAGGCCAAATTGCCTTTCAACATTAAAGAAAAACTCCTACATATCCCGGATGACGATTCAGATTATTTTTTAACAGCCTTAGATTCGGTTGACATGTTACTTGAAGATCAGCGCTTCGCGCGGCAAAACAGCAGCCACAATGTTTACACTAGTGGTATGCAAAATATGCAGGCTTGCCAACTCAATTCTGGCGCGCCCACAGTTGGATACGCGGTACAGCAAAAACAGCAAACTCACATGCCGTCTCAATACGAAAATCAAAATCAACACGCGTATTCCAATACAAACAATAGTTACAACAGTAATAACACTTCATGCGGCAATCCATACAAAAGGCACCGCGGTAATAACTACAACGGTAACAACGGATACAAAGGCAACAACAAAAACACAAACAGAAATAGAAATAATAATAACTACGAGCCAAGACAGCATCAAGGTTGGACTCGTAACGATCAGTACTTTCATTCAAACTCTGCTTTACCACAGCAGCCACCAGGACAAAATTGGAGCATACCTTACGACCGACAGGTAAGTTATAATGCGCAACAGCAACAACAACCGCAAAAGTTTGGAGATCATAATAGGCAATATCCGAATGTGAATATAATAGAAATGACACCTGATGCACAACCTCAATCTGTGTCAGTACCCAGTACAAATCCTAATCCAACAAACTAGAAACAGTCACTTCTATGCCCCAGGTCGTGGCTGAAGAATACTTGGGGGGCGACTTCAATGTTAATCAGTTATTTGACACCACATTTGAACAACAGAATAATGATATGCCGAATAATTCTAAACAAAAATTACCTGTTTTATTTATAAGATACAACCACAATGAGAATATATCAGATGAACTTTTACAAGACAGTACACAATGTCGTTCAAACACAAATGAAATTGTTTTAGCATCTACTACTGGTGTAGTAGGTGGGATTCCAACTACTATTATCCTAGATACAGGTGCAGCTGTGAGCGTTTTGTCTTTTAATTTCTATAAAAAAAATGTGTGAATTGGAACCTGTGCCTGAGTTTCCTGCCCAAAACTGTAAAATAACTACTGCACTAGGTAATAAGTCATGTAGGGTTACGAAGCAAGTTTTTGTAAACGTTAAAATAGGTAATGGAACCGTACAATGGCCATTCCTGGTTGTACAAAACCTTGTGACTAATTGCATATTAGGAATAGATATTATGAGCGAGAAGGACTCTATTATAGACTTCTCAAAAGGTAAATGTATTTTAAATGATAAAGGCAGTGTAATTATTATTGATTTGGACGGGAGAACTCTAAAGCATGACAAACACTGTACAGGGTACAAGGTTCAGTTAGTACTTGACAATGACATTCAAGATATGCAAACACACTCATCTGACACAGAGATAATGGACTTGAAAACATTGCTTGATCATAAGATAAGTGAAGCTACAGCTCTCAGTGTACATGAACATATAAAACTACAGGAAGTGTTATCCAAATATTTACAAGTTTTTACCAAACGATTAGGTGTTATCAACACGTATGTATACAAGATTGAAGTTAAGCCTCACAAGATATTCTACCACAAGACATATAACGTACCGTTATCTCAACGACCTGCTGTGTGGCAAGAATTAAAACAAATGTTAGACTGGAAGGTCATTGAACCATCCACCTCACCTTATTGTAGTCCTCTACTTGTTGTCAAAAAATCAAATGGAAGCATTAGGTTAGTGTTAGACGCATGAGCAATTAATGAAATAATTTTACCGGTTCACACAAAACCCGAAAATTTAGAAGAGCAATTACAGAAATTTCTAGATGCAAAATATTTTTCCACAATAGATCTCGCTAATTCGTTTTGGCAGGTGGGTATCACTCCTGATTCACAGAACTATACTGCATTTATGTTCGGGGGGCGAACCTATCAGTTTTGTGTTCTACCTTTCGGACTGAATGTCAGCTCTGGGGTATTCATTACAGCCCTGGATACCGTGCTTGGCGACGATTTAGTTGAGACAGTCACACACTATGTAGATGATATACTGATAGCTACACAGTCTTGGAAGGAACACGTTGGCACACTTCAAAGAATTTTAGAAAAATACGCACACCGAGATCTTAGAGCATTTCATGCTGAATAATGTCAAAGTCATACCCATCAAAACATTACTAAGCAACTCGAAAAACTGTGTTGCTACAACACAGATAATAAGTAGTATAGAAACTTTCATTTCAGCGTTCCAGAGTCGCAGTTGAAGACAGAAGAACTCTTCTTTCAGCGCGCGCCTCCACCTGGAAGACGGAATATTAAAATAAAATTTATGATTACGTAGCAGTGAATGATATATTAATTTTTCACGGAACATTTGTTACTGTAGGTACCACTGACTTGGTATGACACCTGACGAACCGACAGACGTCATCTGTGAAGCGATCTTTTACTTTGAGAAATAGATTAGACGCACATCTCTCAACACGAAAAGCATCTATCAGTAGTCAAGGCCACACAGACACTCTACACACACGCACAAAACGCGAGGAATCGAACATTTTTTCTCTCTTACTATTTTGAATATTTATTGAGTAGTGAAAACGCCTGGTCTTGCCTACTGATGTAATGAATGTTGTGTCTAACCTATCTTAATTTCAGATGACATCACGTGACACAATGTAATAACCTATAGCTATGTAATGATGATGCAAACATGTTTATGTGCAACTGTATTATGTTTATGCTAAGAAAATATGTGATGTGTGTATGTATAATTACTTATTTTTTTAACTGATGTATCATGTAACTGTTACTATGTAAAAAAAAAAATTTGAACAAAACGAGTGCCAAAAAGACATTGCATAGTGAACCTCTGTTCACGGACATTAACGAACATTACTAACTCTGCAACTACGCAGAAACCTATGTAAAAAAAAAAAAAAAAAAAACGGTTAATGCCATTCATTATGCAGCGTATCTATGTAAACGCGATGAATGATTTCTTTGATTAATAACTACGAACATTTACGTGAGCTCTATTCAGCAAAAAAAAAAAAAAACTGAAAATGTGAAGTGCATAATTCGTGCATCGTCTAGTGACATTACTACAGTGCCTAACTTCAAGATGTTAACTGGATTAAATGGACACAAAGTGCCTGTCCAGAAAACAACACGACGGGTGGAAGAATTTTGGTTGGAACTTCAGGGAATGAAATGTTCTCGAAATGTGACGGACACTCTTACCTGGACTGTCCAAGGATCGACGCCAGCTATGTGCCGTCCGAGGTTCTGCAACCAAGCTTCAACGGAATGTAAAAAAAAAAAAAAAACGAACTGCACGTGGACCAATTACTCGACGGGTCACGTCTGATCTGTAATGAGCAATGCCTTTAGTCACAACGAACTGCATCACAACGTCTATAATGGAAATGGGAAATGGACATGCTTATGTGTTAATCACGTTGTTATACAACGATGTTACTGTGATCAAAAAAAACTTTACCACGACGATACTAACCTGTAAAAAAAATTATTGTGCAGCAGATGAATATGAACTGTAATAACGACACGATGTGTATAGGTCAACGCACCTGAAACATACGGACATTTTTCTTTGAAGTATTTCAAAACAATACTATGTAACTAAGAACATTCAACAATCTAAGTTGTATTGTGTTATAACAAATATTGTAAATTTAAAACTAAGTTACCTGTCATAGGATGTAGTCTTCATATGTAATCTTGGTTGAATATTTTCTTTGTGCAACGACTGAGAAACGCGCGCACACGAACAATATGAACTGCAATACTGTGCCACGTGATCTAACTGTACGATATAACGGCAGTGCCAGAGTCACACAGACGCTTCTGCGCATGCACGCACTCTATCTGCCAACATAAGAACTTTTACGGCGCACCCGCGTGATTCAAATTTTGTATATAATGTGTATAATGTAGGTCATGTAAATAGTTGTAGATAACTTAGATTTTCTTGTGCCTTTAGGTGAATTGCTCGCCTGCAGGTGTGTCCTTTCGCCTCGCAATTCAGGGGGCAATATAAAGGCACATTTGCATGCCGAGCGTGAGTTTCCTCGGAAACGCGAAATATTAATTAAATAAATAATCAGTGACAAATAAATAAAGCCTATGGCACACAACTGCAGCGCTGTGTCGCTGATAAAACAAAAGCACAATTACGTTACTCTTATGTTTGATTAAGAAAAGGGGGAGAGCTCTGGTAGAAGTGGTGCGAGAAGCACGTATTTTATTCTATTGTCTGGCACACCGCCATATTTCATGTTATAGAAGAATACTGCGAGTTGCAACCAGACTAGGCACTCGATTCTGTAAAGAATTTACATTTATAAAAGTAAGTAGGATTATGAACTGTAGGTTTATTCATTGAATATATCTGATTTAACTAACTGTGTAACTTTTTATGTTTAGTAGACAATCACCTCTGTACGACGTATTGGCATGGCTGGCAAATTATTGAAATATTGAGATTTAGATTATGAGTCCGCACCTACCGCAGCAGTCTTTGGAAATGATTTATTTACGAAGTCCGATTATTTCAGTTTTATTTCACGGTCAACTACGAGTAACATTGCCTTTACGAAAAAGCCATTGTCAAGCGTCTGATACCGAATAATTAAACGTCCACGTTCCAGATAAGCAAATATCAATTACAATTACAATCACCATCATACAGATAGAATAATTAATATTTAAACAATATTTTTTATTTTATTTATTTTATAACCTCCACGTCTTTCTCCCGTACAGGCCGTAGAGGTGGAATGGGCCTACACTCTACATCACTACTCGCCACCTGTAACAGAGATACGGAATGAAGTAATTGTTGTTACGCTAAATTAGAAGACACGGAATTTTACGAATAGCAGTAAATGTTCCTAAAACCCTCAGCAAAAACTTTTGACCGATATTCAATCCAATACAGTGATATTAGGACAAACTGATATGTAATATTGTTAATGCGAAAAATAGAAAAAAAACGCCTGCTTGCATCGATATAAAAGGAATTATTTTAGCCATTTGTAAATCATGACGATAGTTTCAGAGTAGGGCATGTCGGTGGAATGTACCTACATTCGGCAGCAGTGCTTACGACCTGGAACAGAGACACAGAATGCAATGGCTGTGGGGTATTATGTTGTATCAAAAGCGACGGTATTTTCACACTAGTAGTCAACGTATTGTAAAACTCAAATCGAAATTTTTGTCAACATTCAGTTTAGTAATTATTATAAAAAGTATTTCATCACGCACCATCATTAATAAGAACAAGATAAAGCGTCTTGCAGCGCCGTGCTAAGTGATACTTTCAAGATTATTCTGTAAATTACGTATAAAGAACATCGAATGAATGATTATTAGTCATATATCTAGTTATGTCCCTACCTCATATTAAATTACTAAATAATATCACGGAAAGGTTTTCTGAAGTAACGTCATATATTTTTATTTCTGTACCAGCAAAGCTGCAGACTATTTATCGGAGACCAAGGTGTATGAAGAAACGCAACAGGACCACGAAACTATAGGAAGAGTTAAGCGGTAATCGCGATCGATTATTTAAACACGGTTTGCAACACCAAACATCTACTAGGAGACTATCCTTTATTCATATTACTTTACGAACCAGAATTAAGAAAAATTGTAGCTCGCAAACATCAAAACTCAGGCGTATGAATTAATTTCTTTTGCTTTTCTAACTGTATCATTTTGTAACATTACAATAATACGTAATTGAAGACGGAGAATTGTTTTACTGAAAGTGACCAGCAGATGAGGAGGCCGACCCAAAGGGGAACCTCCGTCATCGGTCTGCTCTTCCACTGTGTTAGAGATTAAATGGCGAGAACACAAATATCAGATTACGTGTCATACGCTGCCATTACCATTAACCGACACTTCTTGTCACCTTCGTTGAATTTCCTTGCGTTTTGAGATACAAAAGTATTTTAACACCCAAACGAAGTAAACGTTTCTAATCGTGATTTGTCTACCGACACCATTTAGTGTGGTGCATCACAACATTTGTGGGTTTCTAGCCTGTGCAACCTGAAAAGGAATATCCTTTTCGATAAACGAAATTGGAATGGACAGTGTCTTGGAAGAAGGATACAAGATGAACACCAACAAAAGCAAAACGAGGGTAATGGGATGTAGTCGAATTAAATCAGGCGACGCTGAGGGAATTAAATTAGGAAATGAGACACTTGAAGTAGCAGATGAGTTTTGCTATTTGGGCAGCAAAATACCTGATAATGGTCGAGATAGAGAGGATGTAAAACGTTTCTGAAGAAGAGAAATCATTACTCCATGGTAACACTTTCAGAAAAGACTTCCCGACACTTAAATTTATTTGTATTGAGTGTTGCCATGTATGGAAATGAAACATGGACGATAAACAGTTTACACACGAAGAGAATAGAGCCCTTTGAAATGTTGTGCTACAGAAGAATGCTGAAGATTAGATGGGTGGATCACGTAACTAATGAGGAGGGTACTGAATACAACTGGAGAGAAATTTGTGGTACAACTTTACTAGAGGAAGGGATCGGTTGGTAGGACATGTTCTGAGGCATCAGTTGATCAATTTAATACTGGAGGGAAGCATGAGGGGTCCCAGTATCATCATTTACAATCACACGTCAGTTGTTTTTGGAAGTGTAATTTCGGTTACTACGATAAAAAGTAACAAAGTAACCATCATCACTTTGTAAAAATTCGTGGTGGTTTCGTTTTGCAGTTTAGGGGCCAATGTTCTGTTACAGACGGTTCGAATATTTATTTTATTTTCAACATCATTTTCTATATCATCGCCTAAGTAAAAGAGGCATTTCATTAAGTGATTATAGCAGTTGAATATTACTCTGCATGTCATGAAAACCACACATTGTTTCTGCCCTTTATATTCCTCGTACCGCCCATACACATCAATGTTTATGTTGATCTCTATTCTGAGAGTTCGGGAACCTATACAGAAAATTGGAACCCAGGTGATGCAAAACTTTTTTTGATGTGTGTAAAATATGAATCATTATTCGCGTCGTGATAATAAACGCAAACCCATCATCTGCTGACGAGCAAAGCAGACACGGATTCCGGTAAGGTTGCTGGAGTTTAACAATTTGTCACTCGACTAAAGGTCTTCCCAGCTAACATTAATACGATTAGAGTTACTGTATTTTTAGTTCGGTTAACTTAACAGTAGATACGAACTTTTTGGATGCTGGCCAGGAACACGAACTAACACTAGCTCCCACACGCATTTTCAGTCCAGACACACAGACGCAAGTACTATATCGATTTTCAACGGAAGCAGAGAGGCTTACTATAGCAAGCTCAATTCTGCGTCTTTGCTTTGGTCTTGTAGTAAATAATATAACTCCTTCTGACGCTGAATGTGCGCGAAATTTTATGTTTGCTTCTGATACATAAAGTGCGTAGCTACAGTAATTACTTGTAATACTGCATGGGGCGTGCTCTTTACCTTTCGATACTGACTCCTGCTTCTTCACATCTGGAACAGCAGTTGGAACACTATCGCTTCGCTCAGCTCAGCCATTGTGAACGAAATGGTGAGAGACGTCTCTGCAGCTACGAACTTAGCGATCGTGAAATGTAATCAATTATTGTTGCACGTGATATGGCTTATGGATGACTGTACTCGCCTGTCATGTTGAACAGATATAAAACCTTGGTATTACACTCGTCTTACAAACAGGAGAGTCAGTTATTCTTTGTGGCTAATCTCTCCCACATTCAGGCCACCGTTACATGTCTCTCATGCTGTTTTCTTGAGTCACAAGTATGAAGACTGCTGTGACTGTCATGGACGTATGAGATCGCCTAGATTAGATTAGATTAGATTAGATTAATACTAGTTCCATGGATCATGAATACGATATTTCGTAATGATGTGGAACGAGTCAAATTTTCCAATACAAGACATAATTAAGTTAATTTAACAACATACTTAAGTTAATATAACAACTATTTCATTTTTTGTTTTTTTATTTTTATTTTTTTTTTAATTTTTTATTTTTTTATTAATAATTTTTTTAAATTTATATCTAAAAATTCCTCTATGGAGTAGAAGGAGTTGTCATTCAGAAATTCTTTTAATTTCTTCTTAAATACTTGTTGGTTATCTGTCAGACTTTTGATACTATTTGGTAAGTGACCAAAGACTTTTGTGCCAGTATAATTCACCCCTTTCTGTGCCAAAGTTAGATTTAATCTTGAATAGTGAAGACCATCCTTTCTCCTAGTATTGTAGTTATGCACACTGCTATTACTTTTGAATTGTGTTTGGTTGTTAATAACAAATTTCATAAGAGAGTATATATACTGAGAAGCTACTGTGAATATCCCTAGATCCTTAAATAAATGTCTGCAGGATGATCTTGGGTGGACTCCAGCTATTATTCTGATTACACGCTTTTGTGCAATAAATACTTTATTCCTCAGTGATGAATTACCCCAAAATATGATGCCATATGAAAGCAACGAGTGAAAATAGGCATAGTAAGCTAATTTACTAAGATGTTTATCACCAAAATTTGCAATGACCCTTATTGCATAAGTAGCTGAACTCACACGTTTCAGCAGATCATCAACGTGTTTCTTCCAATTTAATCTCTCATCAATGGACACACCTAAAAATTTGGAATATTCTACCTTAGCTATATGCTTCTGATTAAGGTCTATATTTATTAATGGCGTCATACCATTCACTGTACAGAACTGTATGTACTGTGTCTTATCAAAATTCAGTGAGAGTCCGTTTACAAGGAACCACTTAGTAATTTTCTGAAAGACAGTACTGACAATTTCATCAGTTAAGTCTTGTTTGTCAGGTGTGATTACTATACTTGTATCATCAGCAAAGAGAACTAACTTTGCCTCTTCATGAATATAGAATGGCAAGTCATTAATATATATTAAGAACAGCAAAGGACCCAAGACTGACCCTTGTGGAACCCCATTCTTGATAGTTCCCCAGTTTGAGGAATGTGCTGATCTTTGCATATTATGAGAACTACTTATTTCAACTTTCTGCACTCTTCCAGTTAGGTACGAATTAAACCATTTGTGCACTGTCCCACTCATGCCACAGTACTTGAGCTTGTCTAGCAGACTTTCATGATTTACACAATCAAAAGCCTTTGAGAGATCACAAAAAATCCCAATGGGTGGTGTTCGGTTATTCAGATCATTCAAAATTTGATTGGTGAAAGCATATATGGCATTTTCTGTTGAAAAACCTTTCTGGAAACCAAACCGACATTTTGTTAGTACTTGTTTGTTACAGATATGTGAAGCTACTCTTGAATACATTACTTTCTCAAAAATTTTGGATAAAGCTGTTAGAAGGGAGATTGGACGGTAATTGTTGACATCAGATCTATCCCCCTTTTTATGCAAAGGTATAACAATAGCGTATTTCAGTCTATCAGGGAAAATGCCCTGTTCCAGAGAGCTATTACACAGGTGGCTGAGAATCTTACTTATCTGTTGAGAACAAGCTTTTAGTATTTTGCTGGAAATGCCGTCAATTCCATGTGAGTTTTTGCTTTTAAGCAAGTTTATTATTTTCCTAATTTCAGAGGGAGAAGTGGGTGAGATTTCAATTGTATCAAATTGCATAGGTATGGCCTCTCCCATTAACAGCCTAGCATCTTCTAATGAACACCTCGATCCTACTATATCCACAACATTTGGAAAATGATTATTAAAAATATTTTCAACTTCTGACTTTTTGTTCGTAAAGTTTTCATTCAATTTGATGGTAATACTGTCTTCCTGTGCTCTTGGTTGACCTGTTTCTCTTTTAATAATATTCCAAATTGTTTTAATTTTATTATCAGAGTTGCTGATTTCAGACATGATACACATACTTCTGGATTTTTTAATAACTTTTCTTAATATAACACAGTAGTTTTTATAATGTTCGATAGTTTCTGGGTCACTACTCTTTCTTGCTGTCAGATACATTTCCCTTTTCCAGTTACAAGATATTTTTATACCCTTAGTAAGCCATGGTTTGTTACAAGGTTTCTTACGAGTATATTTAACTATTTTCTTGGGGAAGCAGTTTTCAAATGCATTTACAAAAATGTCATGAAATAAATTATATTTTAAATTGGCATCAGGTTCACGATACACCTCATCCCAGTCTAACTGCTGTAGGCTTTCCCTGAAATTTGCAATTGTTAAATTGTTGACTGAACGTACTACTTTGGAGGACTGTTTAGTATTGCTGAATGGAGCTATGTCATATATTGTAACTAGCTGTGCACCATGATCAGAAAGACCATTCTCAACAGGCTGAGCATTTATCTGGTTAAACTTATCTTGGTCTATGAAGAAGTTATCTATCAGTGAGCTGCTATCCTTTACCACCCGAGTAGGAAAATCAATAACGGGTGTCAAATTGAAAGAACCGAGTAATACTTCAAGGTCATTTTTTCTATTACCCTCTTTTAGAGAATCTACATTGAAGTCCCCACAAATAATAATTTGCTTCCCCCTGTCTGACAGATAGCACAACAAGGAGTCCAAATTTTTCAGAAATAGATGAAAATTTCCTGATGGGGACCCATATACAGTTACAATTATAAATGTGCCTTTATTTAATTTAAGCTCACAGGCACATGCTTCTATATGTTTCTCTACACAAAACTTTTTTGTTTCTATACTTTTTGCACAATGATGACTTTTGACATATATGGCAACTCCTCCTTTCTCCATATTTTCTCTCATTACATGTGCAGAGAGCTTATATCCACTTACATTTACCTTATCCATATCAGTAACAATGTGATGCTCAGACAGGCATAGTATATCTATTTCATCCTCAGCTTCTAAATCTTCTAAGCAAACCAGAAGCTCATCTATTTTATTCTTTAAACTCCCAATATTTTGATGAAATATACTTACATTATTTTTAATTATACTTTTATGAGAACCTTTCCTTATTCTAACATTTGCAGGACTCACCTGTCTGAGTTTCTCATTGTGCTTAGGCCTAATTGCTGTACCAGTGGTCACATGGTGTTCAGAGAGGCAGATTATGTCAACTGGGTTGGGTGACTTTAATTCATCAATGCAATTACCTAGGACTGAGATACAACTTGGTGGAGATAAAATTTCTGGTGATTGGTGAAAATTTATAATTGGCAGGTGTGATTGGTGATCCAATGTGCTAGAATTGTGCTGTTTAATTTCTTTCCTAAACTGAAGATTTGTTTCAATCCTGACCTCTCGTAGAACTTGACATCTTTCTGTCTTACCTATCCTAAAAAAGGTGCTGCTCCAACACCTGTAACCACTGGTATTTTACCATTCATGGCAGTGCCTCCCCCCCTTAAATTTCCTGCTATTACCCCAGCCAGTTTCCCCTTCCCTTTCCTGTTGAGATGTAGGCCGTGCCTGGTATAGTCCCACCTACTGAGAGAATCAACAGGAACCACACCAATATGAGCCCCCGCACCCGACCCAAGCAGCCGTTCCAACTCCAAATTAACTCTCCCAACAGAAGAGTTCAAATGAGGCCGGTCATGGCGTCTCAGGACAGATACAAATTCAACACTGGTGTGTCTCGATGCCGACGCAATCTTTACCAGGTCACACTCTATACTGTACCCAGGATCTCTGTCGATGCTGTTCCCTGGCCCTCCCACAATAACCACGGTGTCTTCCCTGGTAAATCCTTTACAGAGTGAACCTAAATCCTCTGTCACCTGATCCAGACTAGCACTTGGTTTGAAAAAATTTGTGACCTGGTATTCTGGTCCTAATTCCTCCTGCAGAAGTTGGCCTACACCCCTGGCATGAGAACTGCCTAACAACAAAACTTTCTTCCTTTTCAATGGCTTTCCTACATTCTTTTTCAATTTCTTATTGAAAGTTTGTTGTGTCCTGTCTACACCTACCTCTGCTTGAGGCTCATCAGTTTCTAACTGAAGCAACAGGTCAAACTTATTTTTGACATTCATCACAAAACTGTCAGACTTAGTTCTAGGCCTGTTCCTTCTGCTACCTGTTGCCACTTCCCACCTCTCTTTGCCCTTCTCCCTCCTTAACCTGTCCAGATCTTCCCTAGCCTGATCTAGCTCAGCCTGAAGGGCAGCAATTTTCCCCTCCTGTTCCACTATCTTCCTATCTCTGCTGCAAATCCTACAGAACCACTGATGAGCCTGATCCACTTTCCCAACACCCACGCCACTGCAGTCCCCCCAGTGAAAAAAACTACTGCATCCATCACACCAAATCCTGGAACTAACAATTCTACGGCAAGTCTGGCACTTCTCACTCATGGCAAAAATAATACTTTAGCTAGAATAAATCAATTAAATTACCGAAAATCAAAAAAAGACGTTACAAGAATTAAGCCTATTCACAAATGTATATAAGCAAGTTTCTGATTTAAAATTCCGCTGTTTTTCTGAGATCTGTATTAAAACAATGAAGGTATACGCTATTTATTTCATATTTCACTCGATGGAATGAAAAAAAGGACAATTAAACAAGATACTTTGATTCTCCAAAAACGTTACGAGAATCAGGTCTATAAACAAATGTATATAAGCAAGTTTCTGATATAAAGTTACGCTGTTTTTCTGAAATCTGTATTAAAACAATGAAGTTATACGCTATTTACGGTAGTTTACTTATTTGTTACCAAGAAATTAGTTAAATTACCGTGAAACAAGAAACAAACACGTTTACAAAATTTAAGCCTAAGCGCGACTTCGCGAAGTTACGATCTTTTCGTGTTTTCTGAAAAAATACGCAAAGAAAAGTCAAACCTTTAACGTCAAGACTAAATGATACACTAATGCATGTATTTAATTTGTTGTCGGCGTTAAACTAAATTATATTCCTGTCTAAATCACTTAACTTTCTGGAAATGGTTTCTGGCGTCACTTACTCGGCGGCCATCTTGGAACAGAACGCATCCTGTTAACTAGGATGAGCTTTGCATCGTTATTCATCAGATCACAGGTACTGCGATATCTCAGAAATATTATTGAAGCTAATGTTCCTTCGGTGCATGCTCGGAGGAATATTGCATCGTTCTCTAATACTAGGAAGCGACTTTAATTAAAACGTTCTCCCCTGCGCAGCAATTACATATCGTGCGTATGGTTGGAGAATGTGTATGCCGGGCCGGGACTCTTGTCAAATTTTCGCTGTCGTCATTCCCCTATACAGCTGATTTATATTCATGTTCGCAGCTCTGAATAGTTCCTGTGTAATAATATTTCTGTTTTCAATAGAATTTATGTAATATATCGAGATGAGGAAACTAAGGGCGTCTATATCGGAACGCATGCATTCTAACTTCATGATGTCTCTTTTCGCAGATGTTGGTTAACAGTTACGAGAGCTGTATTACAGATATTGCAGTAGTGATAGGTGTATCTTCACAGTGATACACAGCGGTGTATACAAGAGCGAAGAACAGGCTGACTTTCCCCTGGTGTCTGGGCTGAATGAGTGCGGTGGCAGATTTCCACGACTACTCCGTGCTGACTGTTCCCGCAGCCACAGGGAACACGTCACTGTACTCTGGCGCCGTCTGAGGGCTTTTGCGTAACACTGTTGTGTTTCGGATCTTCTGTTGATTGAAAGTATCTTCACAACAGTAAATAATCGTGTGATACGCAAAGAAACGTAGGTAAATGTTGTAAAAAGTTGAAAAAATCATAATTACATTATTATTCTATAACAAACGGCTGGTGATCACGAAACCCTTATTCTGGAATACTCATAAACTGCACACGAAGAACTTCACAAATTCGGATTCAGGAGTTCGTATTTTGGGTCTCCTTCCTTAACTACTTCACCTTCTACACACATAATTCAAATCGCTGCTGACAGGAAACTAAAATGTATTCACACTGTCACCTTAGTTCGCATACTCTATAGAAAGTTTGCTTTGTAATTTTGTAACTTATCTTAGTTGATGTTGAGTACCACTGCTCGCTTCCACATGTTGACACTAACCTTAACAGTCATTGTTATACAACAGATGAAAGATCCTAAAATTGGTACTATGTGGTACGAAACTAATAGTCGATATTCGACAAACGCATTCACGTCACTTTAAACACAGTTAACGATTTATGGATCTACCTGAATGCAGACGTATTGGCTTATTACTTCCAAACTAGTTTCAGCGGCAACTCATAAGCACTTGCGGTATTTCTGTTTCTGCACGTTTTCTAATCGTTCCGTGCTACTATTTTTCTAAATTGTTGATCTCTCCTTCACAATATGACTTGTCCTGAGACTGACGTACAAGTTTGGGTATATGAAGCAAAGATGCCCGCAACATTGAGGAGTGTTTCAGCACTATATATGTTTAAGACCGGTTATCCCATAACATTATGCTCTGTATTATGCAAAATAATTGTCACGAAAACTGGCAATAAGTCTAACATTAGACACTCAAAATGTACAGAAAATTTGTTATCAATTACGCTAACTACGCAAATGACGATGTAATTGCAGTGAATAAGATAGTTTCCTAGCCCAATCCACACCATAACTGCATAAATGTAAGAGAGATAAGAATGATGATAAAACTTCTGGACAAGAGCTGACATCAGGGGAATATGTACACCACCTGTTTGTAAGTAGGCTACACTAATTCTGCGAAGTGCAGAAAAATAATATTAGCCCTGTCTTTGATAAAAGAAAATAGGGTTAAAAAGGAAATAAATTTCAATTGATCATATACTATCCTCTCGACTGCATGTAATTACTCATTTCTCTCCATATAGGAAACTTCCTACAAACTACTCAAAATATAACATCCCATACACATCAGAGTAATATACAACTGCTATAAACACTTAATGGAAATGTATCTTTTACTTAGGCGACGATATCGAAAATGATGTTGAAAATAAAATAAATATTCGAACCGTCTGTAACAGAACATTGGCCCCTAAACTGCAAAACGAAACCACCTCGAATTTTTACAAAGTGATGATGGTTGCTTTGTTACTTTTTGGAAGTGAAATTTCGGTTACCACGAAAAAAAATAAACTGACGTGTGATTGGAAATGAAGATACTCGAAAATATTTAATTCTGTTCAACATTTAAATCAGGTTATGTGAAAAATTGACAAGAAACCTCATCAGAATGCCAGATCGTAGAATTCTCCAGCAAATCGTGAACTAAAATTCGAATGGTTAAGTGTGTGGTCATGGATAACCATTACGTTCAGATTTTATGGTATTGCGTGTTTTTGGAAGTATCACGTTCTTGACTTTAACTATAAAACTGAAGTTGAGAAATATTTTTTAGGGTTTCACTTTTTTCTAGCTCGTATTTGCTGCGAACATTGTAATATTACTAATTACAAGTCATGCACATAGGCAACGGTAGTGTGACGTGAGAGATACACAACAAAAGATAAAGGTGCACATACTCTGTCCAAGGCCTTTTTATTGGTAAGGGTTCCCATGATGAATGATAGGAAAAAGCAATGTGGTTCTTTATCCACATCCGATTCATTATTCACCGTGTCCACTTCCTAACTTCCTGTGCTTCATAAATGAAGTTGGCGGGTATTTTCTTTCACTCGCGGCAATTTTTTATCCAAAATACGGAAATTAAGATACTGTCGGAAAATACCAACATCAGATAGATTTTCAGTTGATACTGCGTACTATCACCAGGCTTACTACGACGTACGGCAACGAATTACCAACAGGAACATCCAACGGGTGAGTCGCACATGCTTTAAGGCCACATCAGCTCAACAGATTCTTAATGAAACGCAATATGGATACAATATGGTAGCTACAGTGATTAAACCGTTGCAGTTCGAAATGTGTATCGGTCATGAAGGAATTTTGAGAATGACAAGTCACGTCTTTTTCATTTCATCTATTTACGAACTGCGTAGCACACAAAACCACACAATATCGATCCTCATTTCCAGCAAAGAAATAATAACTACACAGTGTGTCAGCATCTTTGCATGTCTCTCATTGTAAGTAATATCGTTGAATGTAAGTTCCAAAGTCGCTGAGTCCATACTAAAGTCGTTTTTGGAAGCGGAGCGGTGGACACCGCATCCGAATTCTGTAGCTTCTAAACTGTGCGCTTTCCACTCCTAGGTATTTACTGAAACCGTGTGCAACACATCACTTACCTTTCCGTACTACGGCTTCCTCTTTACCTCGGGCACAGCGACATGATCACTTCCGACACGCTCTGTCATCTTAAAGCGACTGAAGGGATGCGTTTCCGCGGATATGAACTTAGCGATCGTCAACTGTCTTTCATTGTTGCGTGTGCCGTGGCTTCTGCAATGTAAATGACTTTCTATTCGATCTTTACATGTAATCAAGTAGGCACTGGATGTCAGGAGCTTTTGATTCGGAAACTTCATTTTTGTGTGGTAACCACGTGTTTCATCTCACTTACCTGATGTGCTTCCTTTGAGAATGCTATACGCCTACATCGTCACCTAGGAGCTGACGTCACGGGTTAGGAATAGTGTGAGGTAAAGTCATCAAACTTAATATTTTTGTTCAGAACTTTATGTGATCAGTAAGAGTCAGACATACATACATTTTAAATATATTGCAATTTCTGATAAAAAGTGTTGTGGATTGGCAAGACAGCCAACCCACTATAAGGAAGCCGAAAGGCACGCGTTTAAACTCGCGCAGGCTGGCGTGAGGTCTGGAACAGGACAAGGAATTGAGACTAGCAAAAA
This sequence comes from Schistocerca cancellata, assembly GCF_023864275.1. Taxonomy (NCBI): domain Eukaryota; kingdom Metazoa; phylum Arthropoda; class Insecta; order Orthoptera; family Acrididae; genus Schistocerca; species Schistocerca cancellata. Next base: position 896,299,612 of record NC_064628.1, read on the forward strand.
ACGTACGTATCTTCTGGAATACTTAACTTTAATCCATAATTGGTGAAATGGCTCTGAGCACTATGCGACTTAACTTCTGAGGTCATCAGTCGCCTAGAACTTAGAACTAATTAAACCTAACTAACCTAAGAACATCACAAACATCCATGCCCGAGGCAGGATTCGAACCTGCGACCGTAGCGGTCGTTCGGTTCCGGACTGTAGCGCCTAGAACCGCACGGTCACTCCGGCCGACCATAATTGGTGAACACCGCTCTTGACGGTACATGTTTTACAGCATCAATAGTAACTGGTAATGGCGCCTTGCTAGGTCGTAGCAAATGACGTAGCTGAAGGCTATGCTAACTGTCGTCTCGGCAAATGAGAGCGTAATTTGTCAATGAACCATCGCTAGCAAAGTCGGCTGTACAACTGGGGCGAGTGCTAGGAAGTGTCTCTACACCTGCCGTGTGGCGGCGCTCGGTCTGCAATCACTGATAGTGGTCCGACGTATACTAAAGGGGACCGCGGTCGATTTAAAGGCTACCACCTAGCAAGTGTGGTGTCTGGAATTATTGGTGCTTTTTGTGGTGTCACCGCCAATTTTCCTTTCATGTAAAAAACGTACCTTACTCCAAAATTTGCACTAATCAATCCACAAACGACGACTGGAAATGAAGGTAGCCTTAATTACAGCTATTCCCATTAGAATTTGCATTTCGGAAATATTGAGCTGAATGCTTGTAACAAACGCATAAGATAGTCGGTACAAGTGACTGTATTGTCTTCTGACTACATAACGGCAAAATAGTTTACTGCAGTTGATTGGCAAAACATCAAGTGCAAAATTTTCATAACAATTTCTGCTGTCGTCTTGCAGGAGAACAAGTGGAAGGTATATATAGAAACGGTAATCTTTTATGATTGTTGTTTCATGTCGCCCCAGGCAAGTAGAAATTTCTAAAGGAAAACTGCTGTGCCAAGTTATGAAAAATTGTGTACGAAAATTTATGTAGTAATCTTTCCACAAGTTTCGTAGCAGATCAGAATACAGAAAATTGTTGGTAATTGTACAGCGCCACTTCTTGTTGCTATGATTCACTTAAATTGCAGCTGAACTACAACGATGATAGTATTATTGGCCAGACACTTTTTGTTACTGAATGTGCATCCTGTGTATTTGTCCACATGATTAATAGCTTTCATCCACTAATTGGTAAAGTGTAAGCGACATCTCGGTAATGTCTTTCAGTAATTTATGATTAGATCTATCGTGATTATGCAATACTGGGGTAATGAAGCTAAACTAGCTTCACTCAGTAACTTTTTCGTTCTGATGCCAATATTTTACTATACGCTGAAGCCATCAGGGTAACTTTTTATATGAATTCTCTAGGAACGTCGTCATTTACATTGAAAGTATCGCTACCTGTATCCTGTTATTTTCGCCAGTTGCGCAATTAACTGAATCATCATGCTCTGTAGGAGCAGTTCTATTTAAAAAAGAAAAATAAAGAAAACTATAATGACTATGAGACTTAGTACTTTGTACCACAACCTTGTTAAGTACGTGATGGTAGCGAGAAGACAGCTTCAGACCATGAGTCACGGTTACCGCATGACAGATACACTCTGACGCAGTAGCTAGATGCAAGTGGTTACGACTGTCGCCGAAAGCTGCTGCTGCTGCTGCTGCTGTTTTGGGGAAGGAGACCAGACAGCGAGGTCATCGGTCTCATCGGATTAGGGAAGGACGGGGAAGGAAGTCAGCCGTGCCCTTTGAAAGGAACCATCCCGGCATTTGCCTGGAGTGACTTAGGGAAATGACGGAAAACCTAAATCAGGATGGCCGGGCGCGGGATTGAATCGTCGTCCTCCCGTCGCCGAAAGACGTCAGCTTCTTGTGGACTACGAAACTAGCAAGTAGTTTAAAAATAATTTGGAAAAAACCTGTTATTATTATGCTTATTATGACTGTCATTAATTATTGTTAATTTGTTTATTAATCTGAACGATTGTGTTAATCGGAAGTAAGGTATTAAATGATAAGTACACGTTGGCGTGAGAACTGAGATTGTACAGAAAAGGTGAATTATACTCACAAGGGAATTTTGTAATGTACAACTAGCAAGGTTATGAGGCTGGGAAAACAAGAAACACAGATCGATAATTCTGTTGTTGTATCCTCCGTTAGAAAGGTGCATCCTAAAACAAAAACAGAAAGGGTGGGCGCAGTACACCTCTATGCCTACAACTGTCCTGCCGCACTGATTTACCGTGTAAGACCTCTGCTACATTTTTGCTTTACGTTTCGTTTCTTGTTCAGCTTTATTACAGCTTTAGAACAATTTACAACAGAGGTTCCCAAACTTTTGTCACGCTTCCCTTCTGCGGAAAAGAAAACTTCCGTGTCTCCCCTAAAAAAACATATAGAGATTTTTATTAATTATCAAGAAACTATTGAAAAATTTGTGATGGTGACGTCATGTAACATGGTGGGCTGTTAATGTATCGAGTCGCAGTTATTACGTCATCAGTCTAGTGATTAGAAGCCACTCCTAAAGTAAAGAAAGTCCTTGGTAAACAAGGAAAAGTATTAGCGACCTTTGCAGATTAGTGGATGTGGGCCATTATTTTAAGTTGAGTGTAGCTTATTACTTTCACTCATTATCAAAAATAGTCACTCAGTCACGGTGTTAACGAACATCACTGATTTGTACGCCTATAGCGCTCCCCATTGTCATTGCGCATAGGTTGGCATTTGTCAACGACGACAGTTACCGAACCGCGGCAAAGGCCCAGTTCCCAGAACCAGACAAAAAATACAAAATAAGTTTTACGAAATAATTTTTCAGACTAAACAGAACTTTAAAAAATATGAATAAAACAACTTCCTTACGTTGATTACATTCCCTTGCTGCTCGCCATTTCTTCACCAGTATACGATTTTAGGACTACTCTTCGCTTACCATATCTAGGATAAACTTTCGCTGTGTCTTCATCCTGAAGAAATACTATTATTAGTTGAAATAACATACTACACTTAACATCAGAATCCATAGGGATCACACGCAGTATTTATATTTAAATCACATTCACTATGTTTATTTTATATTGTTTCTTCGAAATAGTTTTTTTATAATTTTACAGTATTACCTACATGTAAGGATAGTTAGGAGGAAAATAACAATACTTTTATAATAAATACGTCACATTATAAGAGAACTTATTTCCACATACATATGGCAAGAAACAAACAAATAAATCAATGTGAAGGATCAGCTTGCATATTTTTTGCAAGATTTTGAATTATTAGCTGAATAGTAGAAACTGCGCAACGTAAATCATTGGCAATACTGAGTTTGCTTCTAAGCTTATTTTTTATCACCACTACCGCTGAAAATGCTCTTTCGCCCAAATAAGTGCTTGAAAATGGTAAATACAGTTTCAGTGCTTGTTCTGCTGTGCTGGGATACACCATGAGATATTTCACCCACAATAAAGGCGTATCCATCTTCTCAAAGTCATACTTTGCTGCACAATCATTTTTAATTCCTCGTGTAGTCTGTCTGGCAACACATCCACGTCAACGTGAAATGGATCTGTCGTTAACCAATAATAAATTTTATCATCACAACTGTTAGAGTAAAATATCGAACCATTTGCAGCACCTCATTGATGAATTCGAACAATACTTCCCTTAGTATCAGTATCCTTAAAATCGTTTTGAAATCGGGCTTCTTCCAGGATTCCAAACAATCTGGGAAAGCAGGAATAATTGCAGGCTAAAAATTTACGTTTCCATAGTTGCAACTTATCAGTTTGCTTTGATTGCATACCAATGAAAAATTATGTTTGACTCTCCACCTTGTAATTTCAAATTCAATGTGTTTAAAGATTCTAAAATATCTGACAGATAAGCCAATGCAACATGAACACCGGGCTTTCTAAATTCCACATACAATTCAGTTTGTTTGTTATTTTCCAAAAACTGCATCACTTTGTCTCAAAATGAAATATGCTAGGAAGATTATTTGAATTTGGAGAGCCAGCGTACTTCTGTGTGAAATAAGTGTTTTATACTCTGCTCCAAAGTCTTCACAAAGAGCCGTAAATAACGTGGAATTTAAAGCACTCTTTTTAATATGATTCACGATTCTGATTCTCAATTTCAAGACATCATTGAGTTCCTTTTTAATACACCGCTAAGCAGCTAAGACACTTCCACAGTGGATAGCAGTAACACTAGGTTTTTTTTTTCTCTCTCTCTGATCATCTGCACGAATCCTGAGCGACATCCAAGCATTGATGGGGCGCCGTCTGTGCATACGCCTATCAGTTTCTGCCTTGATAACTCATTTTTACAACAGAATTCAGAGACGGCTGCCATATATGAATTGCTATTTTCTACAGAGTTAGAGACAGCTTCAAAAGCAACTCTTCTTTAATTGCTTCATTTTCAATAAAGCAAACGAAACCTAGCAGTTGGCAACAATTCGCAATGTCGGCACTCTCTTCTAACTGTATTGAGAAAAACTGCGATTGTTTGGCGGCCGCAACTAATTGATTTTGTATGTCTTTGGCCTTATCATCAATCCGACGTTTCACAGTATTGTCAGAAAGCGGTATTTGTGAAAGTTTTTATTTACTTTCTGACCCAAGAACAATATCAGCAGCTTTCAACAAACAGGGTTTGACTAGTGTCTCTCCGATAATACGACTTTTCTTGGTCCTTGACATAAGTAGCAATAACTCATACGAGGCTTCCAGTACCTTTTCTGATGTCTGAGCGAAGGATCCAGCAGTGTCCAACTTCATCCGTTTCAAATTATTACATTTTGCAGCAAAAAATTCCTTCGACTTCTCGTCTGGAGCGCCATTTGTGGGCAAAGCATGCGTTTTTTCACGACACTCATGGCGAAGTTAACTTCTTGTTTTCTTTTAACAGTATAATTTCGCACAAACACTGATTTTACTGAGGCACAACTGTGAAAGATTCAACGCGATTTCAGCAAAATCCAATACATCAGATGTGTCAACAACTGCAAGCAACCAGCTGAAATAAAGGAAAGCTACTGTCATCTGTTGGCACCTCAGATGACTGCCTGTGATGAGTGGGGCGAAGAACGGGGAAGCCCAGCCGCAGCACAGGTAGTCGGCGCACTGTCTGTCTGCGACCTGGTAGCCGAGCAGGGCTCTCGCTGGGAGAAACGGGCTTTTCCCGGATTAGGGCGGAAACAGCCGACAGGCACCGTAAGAATTTGCTACCTGTTCTGTGGTGCTGTTCTGAGCAGTGCAGCCTGGGGTTTTATGCGAAAATCGTTTTCGTGCCTCTATCCTTCGTTTCTTATAAACGAAACGTTATACGTTTTGAGAGAACACCAATGAATTGGTTGTCAAATTTCACAGTAATTAAGAAAGGTCATGGATACACCTCAGAAATCGCGGAAACTGTGCACAGTGCCAAGCAGTTACCTCTGTACTCGTACCAAAAGAAGCCATTGTCGCAGCAAAGAACGTACACTAATTTCAAACGAAATTATGCCGTATTTCAAAAAGGCAGAAGAAAAATAACTGTTTTGTCAAATAAGTAATCCGAATGAAAGAGCTGTAGCACTAACCGTTCGAAAAAAAAAAAAAGTCTACCTAGCTGGGTTATGTTTCATTGTTAGCACTCACGACAATGTTTCCAGAATGGCGTGAAGTACTCCGCTTAGAACGAACACTTGTTCTAGTTTCGCTTTCACGTCGTTCACATTTTTCTGGTGACTAAGGGCATAATCCTGGCGTCCAAATTACGAATCCGCCAGTTTATTTGAAGCGTATACAGTCTGTTAAAGTCACTGTAATCGCATCACATGGGGATCCGCGGGATGACAGGGTAATAAAACGGCGTTTTTGCAGTTACGCAGTATAAGTGATTATTACTCTGATGGACATAGCCTACTACGGCTAAAAGTTACAACATGATTACGTTCAGTTCATGTGTACAAATGTACGGAATAGTTAATACCTGACTTTTATGTTTTCCAATTGTCAGAAGTAAGTTGTTTACAAATCTGATATATTAGAATTAACACATATCGCCTTCGTAATTTTGAGAGTTTCTGTGAAGATCACGTTTAGAATGTCACACAAATGATGTATGTTCTAGGATAGGTTATTGAGATAGGATTGCGGGAAGTGGGACGCCAAACGATTGCATTTAGCACCATAATCTATCATTAATACCTGCATATTCATTTTTATTAAAATATCGATATTAAAAAAAAATATTAGGTTTATACTGCTAACTCCACCCGCTCCCCCTTGCATCATCATCACGCCACCCCGAGGGGGCGTGCCCACCAGTTTGGGAACCTCTGATTTACAATGTAAAAATTTAGTATCTTGATAACATTTTACAATGAAAGAGAGCGAGGGCGTGGATGTTGAGGAATTGTCGTCGTGTAAGGGTTTCCTGATGCTAGTTGCAGAAGTGGACCACTTGCCCATTAAGTAGCGAGAAGAAGATCGTGAGTGGCCGTCTTCTGCACGTGCGGCTCACGTCGGAAGTTCCGCACAACTGAAAGACTGTGTCGTCACCGCTTTGGCCTAATTGTAGCTGGTAATCACCAAAGGCTTCTTCTTGCCCACAGTCGATTCGTCTGTATGATCATCACGGATAAAGGTGGAGAGAAGAATCACATTTTTGGAGAGTAGGACGCCAGTGTGGTCTGGGCACTGAATCCGATCATGCTGCTGGAGACTGGGCGGCCTGTGGTCCCAGTGAATGCCTAAGGGATTTCTTTCTTGTTCTCCCTAACCGTTCTAATCAGGGTCATCTCGTGCTTGTGTAGGAACGTAGTGCCCAGTGGAACGCTAATGTACCAGTTGTCCGTCGTTAGGTTTCTTCCCGATCCACATAACTTGGCTATGAGGCATGCAATCACATCAGATGGGGAGTTGGTCTTGCGGAAAGCTCCGCCAGGTTGCTTTCCAGCGTACACCTCCATGCAAGAAGTGTAGAGCACCTCGGAGTCGCACATGGCGAAGGTCTCCTTGCCGTTCTTGGCCGGCTTTGTCGGAATGTATTGAATGAAAGAGCATCGCCCACGGAAACTCTACAGTTTCTCGTCGATCGTAACGTTGCTGCCGGGGATTTAACTGTCCTGGCAATTCTTCACTGAGACCTAACTGATCCCCAATACAGGCAGGCAGAGAGTAGTAACGTTGCCCCTCATCACGGCGAGTCACCCCGGTAAGTCACAGAACAAAGGGGTGGTTTCATTGACGCCTTTATGCCACACACTGGGGCGTTTTTGTGGGGATTCTGAGTGTCGGTGTGTCTGAAATATTTTGCCGGCCACTCTTTAGGAAACCGGGAGATTTCAGTTCTGGGTGTCGCAGACTCGCCAATAGGAGGACATTTGTGGGTGAGAGAGGATGTGTCGCCTTCCTCGTGGTGGCATTGGGCAAAATTGTGGTGAAATACGGTGCCAACGCTACATCATTAATCCAACTGGCAGGTCACTGGAACATCTCAGCTGCGGACTTCTTTCTGCACTGGACTCGCATTCGGGAGGACGGCGGTTCAATCCCGCGTCCGGCCACCCTTATTTAGGTTTTCCGTGATTTCCCTAAATCTCTCCAGGCAAATTCCGGGATGGTTCCTTTGAAAGGGCACGGCCGACTTCCTTCCCCATCCTTCCCTCACACGATGAGACCGGATGGCCTCGCTGTTTGGTCTCTTCCCCCAAAACAACCCCAACATTCTCTCTGCATGTGTCAGCACTTTGATGTTTGAAGCACCGCCGAGCCCGAGGATAAGGTCACAGGGCGACGCGCTTTTGCACCATTACTGAGCAAGTTTGAAATTTGGCGCAAATGTGGATACAAACTTTGGCATTGCAATGCGGTTTCGAAATAGTGATCATTCAAACTTATTGTGCAGTGAAGTCGCTGAGCAAGTAGGAGATAACTTCGTGTGGCGTGAACTGCTTAATGCGATATAATAGGATCAGTATCTTTTCAGCTTGATGACACTGCAAGCCATATCTCAGGCAACTTTGCTGCTTTCTGGGTGCGTGGGTAGAATATTATTCGTCCCAAGGCACGACATGCCGGTGAAATCGATCATCTTTGTGACACTAATAATTAGTTACTTCTTCAGTAATCATCTGAAACTTTTTCAAGATTTTGGGGCCAGTCAGTTTATCTATAGCGTCAAAGTTCTTGGCATGAACCCAGATTTGTCCAACATATGTTTCTAATATTTATTCTCCGGCTGCAAGAAATTGAAACACTATCCGGTCACAATCTATGAAGAGTGACCAAGGAGGCTGAATACTGTGCTTCTACTGCAGGGTACCGCCAGACCGCACAGTTGACAATATAACCTATCCAGATATTTGATTTTGAGCCCAAATCTCCCCTCGGTTATTCTCGTGACACTGGGGCGAGCAATATTTGGCTTTTTATCTAAAGTTTCGCAACAGCGTTTCGCGAGAAGAGTCTTTTTTTCCCCTCCAGTGATCCCCGTTTCCGTTCATGGACCATGTCTCCAACATTCGCCTCGTTAATACCGTACCAGTTACCAATCTACAGTATCTCTAAGGCATGGTTGGGATCTTAGACGCTCGAGTAGAGCTCAAGAGTGTATCGCAGAAGTGTTGTGATTGCGGTGTCACATACAGATCATCTAAACAGTGCTACATTTCTCTGAATAAACAGATGTCGACCATTCGCCTTTCCTGCTGCCGATCTCACTTACAAATTCCGTTTCATGTTACCTCGCAATATTATCGACGTGATTGTGACTAGCAACACAACAGGAATACTGTATTCGAAAAGTACAGGATTTTTATTCCTGCTCATCTGCGTTCACTTACACTTTTCCGCGTGTGGAACAAGCTGTCAGTCCTGACATCAAGTAGTATGTCTATCCAAGTCCTCCACGCCTCCGTCAGTCCCTTCGCCGCGGCACTTCCTCAGCAGACAGGGGCAGACCGCTGCTCACCCTGATCCCCACTAGCAGCAGCGGTCTCCCTGCTCCGGCTAGCATCGCCTCCTCATGCTATCCAATTACCCAAAGTACTTCGAGTCCACAAGGCAGTAACACGACAATAAACGGCTTTTCTCTCTCCAACGTTCCAAACATTTCATTTCAGTACAAATACTCGGCATGTCATTCGAGGAAAGTGAGGTACTACATCTTCTGCAGCGCAAAGCATTTGACGGCGACAACAGCTGTTTAATGACCCTGGTTATTTAAGTAACAGAAAATTCAGAGTTCTGACTCGTTCAAGCTACTGAGTGCATTCAATAGAGTTCTGCGCGTACTGCACAGACGTATGATTGTTTTACACGGGCATGGACGTACAACCTTGCGCTACGTTTTACGATTACGTTTCTGATACAAGTTTGAAGTGATCCTTCCTCTAGTTTCAATATCCCCGCCACCGGTTATAAGTCAGGTGTGAGATGCGTTTGCATGTCGTTTCTGTGTCTATCTTGTCAGGACTCAATTCATTCCGCCCGGTAGCTACACAGCATCGCAATAAGCCCAAAGTAGTTCACCGGAAAGGCACGTAGACGGACTCGTTCTCAAATCTTTACACAAACAGAATCAAATACCGTCAGATCAAGTTGTTCCGTAAGATAACTTTGCAATTCGCGGTACCTACGCGCCTTTCAGTCGAAGTGTTGTTGGGAAGATCGTAGTGAAAGTGATTTTCTTGTCAATGCAACAAGTAGTGATGAATTTGTGTTTCGACGAAGGTATATTAATTAATAATGGACCAAAAGCGGGGGAGGGGAGAACGAGAGGCACTTTATGCCCGCTTTTTCAAAATATTGCTATCTAGTCATTTACTAGACTTGTGTAGACTTGTGTCGACTTAGAGAAAGCTTTTGACAATGTTGACTGGAATACTCTTTCAAATTCTGAAGGTGGCGGGGGTAAAACACAGGTAGCGAAAGGCCATTTACAATTTGTACAGAAACCAGATGGCAGTTATAAGAGTCGAAGGACATGAAAGGGAAACAGTGGTTGGGAAGGGAGAGAGACAGGGTTGTAACCTCTCTCCGATGTTATTCAGTCTGTATATTGAGTAAGGTGTAAAGGGAACAAAAGAAAAATTCAGAGTAGTTATTAATCCATGGAGAAGAAATAAAAACGTTGACAGAATTACAATGTCAACGGCAAACCTCAGAGACAGCAAAGGACTTGGAAGAGCAGTTGAACGGAATGGACAGTGTCTTGAAAGGAGGATATAAGGTGAACATCAACAAAAGCAAAACAACGATAATGGAATGTAGTCGAATTAAGTCAGGTGATACTGAGGGAATTAGATTAGGAAATGAGACACTTAAAGTAGTAAAGGAGTTTTGCTATTTGGGGAACAAAATAACTGATGATGGTCGAAGTAGAGAAGATATAAAAAGTAGACTGCCAAGGAAAGCGTTTCTGAAGAAGAGAAATTTGTTAACATCGAGAATAGATTTAAGTGTCACGAAGTCATTTCTGAAAGTATTCGTATGGAGTGTGGCCATGTGTGGAAGTGAAACATGGACGATAAATAGTTTGGACAAGAAGAGAATAGAAACTTTCGATATGTGGTGCAATAGAAGAATGCTGAAGATTAGATGGGTGGATCACATAACTAATGAGGAGGTATCGAATAGAATTGGGGAGAAGAGGAGTTTGTGGCACAACTTGACCAGAAGAAGGGATCGGTTGGTAGGACATGTTCTGAGGCTTCAAGGGATCACCAGTTTAGTATTGGAGGGCAGCGTGGAGGGTAAAAGTCGTAGAGGGAGACCAACAGATGAATACACTAAGCAGATTCAGAAGGATGTAGGCTGCAGTATGTACTGGGAGATGAAGAAGCTTGCACAGGGGAGAGTAGCATGGAGAGCTGCATCAAACCAGTCTCAGGACTGAAGACCACAACATCAACAACAGTCATTTACTTTACATTTTAGAATTTTGAAAAAAAATATTGTTTTTAATTAATTGTCCTACCAGATTACATTTTTTAAATTATTCACTTAAATTTAACCCAAAACTTTAAGCTGTAATTGTGGAAGTCATTTCTCGGATGTATTTTCAAGAGGACATCACTTACGCATCTGTACCTCTTTAAATAGTAAGCTGTGAGTAAATTTCAAATTTGCGTTTCTTAAATAAAGAACCCCCCCCCCAATCCCGTTTATAGTACACGTTACTGAAGGTGTGTTGTTATTGTTAAGTGTGCTAAGAGTTATTTCCAGGTTGTGGAGCCTACTTAACATCAGTATGTCTTTAAAAACTATGTTGCTGATACAGCTCAAAAATAAATAACGAATTTTAATAATTATTTCGATTCTATTTTAGGGTGGACATTAAGTACGCCAAACCCGCCGCCCTTGGTAAAGCGCGTTACGAAAATTCGTTGGTATTAATACTGCCTAATTTCTCACCAGATGTGAGCTGTCACTTGATCGGAAGCCAGTTGAAGTGAGAGCTGTGCTAATGCAATACTTTTGTTGTATTAACAAAGACATATTCGTACTTTGCTTGACACAATGACCTTGGTTCTGTATTTCTTGCAATCACAGAAAGGGGCAAAAGATATTTATTTAATGTACTGCAGCGTCATTCATTAATATTTTCAAAGTACCCAGACGTGATTACATATTCTTCTTATCAGTTTATATGCCAGGAGCATAGCAAGTTCATTGTCAAGCCCTAACCTACACCATAGGCTTATACAGACAGGATAGAGGCAGAAGTAGAAAAAATATTACAGCAGCGTGTTATTGAACCAGCGCTTAGGTCCGATAATTAGCCTAAAGAAAAGAGTCAGAGTTCTATCGTCCACTGATTTGAGGTAATGGTATTGGCGGAAAAGGTTGCATCCGTCGTGTCCAAGATATACGTCATCTTTGTGTTATGGTAAGTCTAAGCGGCAGTTTGTGAAGGTAATGACAAGAGGCATAAGTTCGGCTACTTCCATTAGATGTTTCAGTATTATTTTTCGTTCTGATTTAAGACAGAGTGTAAGAACGAATCTTCATGATATCTTGAAAGCAGAAAATAGTTGGTACAGGCATTTGATGTGTTAGATTTGCAAGCGTGTTTGAAAACTGTAGGGTGCATGGTAACACAGAGAAAACAGATTTTAGTATGTGGGGCTTCTGTATCTTCCCTCATCGGAATGTTCGTTACATTTTGGACATATTTGGTTTTTCTATCGCAGGGTGTGATCTGTCAGTTTTTGTTTCTCCAGATTATAAACGTTTTATGAAGTTAAACATTTTGGCTACTCCATATGTTTCTGGAAAAATTGGTAAAAATTCCCCATGTACTTATGTACAGTCAGTTTGCACCTGTGCATCCTGTTTCTTATGAGGCTTCTCTCTTAACACAACTTGATTTGAGTAAGGAGCTTTATGTTTCATTGAACAGTTGTAGAACTGGTCCTAGTCTAGAGCTCTTTGACGAATTTGAAGTCGATGATGTTACGTGTCATCTAACTATTGTTTCTGAGAGCTGAGTACTCACAAAATGTCAATGTTACTATACAGTTATTGAACTGGAACATTGGTTACATGGGGATTTGTCAATTTCGTTTTTATCTGTTCGGTTAGGTGAGCAAGGTACCCGTGCACCACAGAGCGTTAGTTTCTGATGAGTTAAATCATGAATGTTTAATCAGATGAGTGCTATAACTGATTTGATTTCACTGTTACTAAAATCCTAGGAAAAAATGTATTACTGCTGATACTCTCCAGCGCTGCATAATGAGAGCAAGGAGGGTCATAATGAGAATAGGTTAATTTTCTTTTATTTGTAGGGATTTCTTTCCGAAAGTTTTATTACACGTTCACTTGCCAGTAGTGGTAAGAAATGGTACAAGAATCCTTCTTGGAAGGGAGTGAATTTAAAGCGGATCGTTCACTTCACTATCGCAATTTGACAATACTAGATTGGTGATATACTTTCTCATAAAGAAAATGTCATTTTCAACAATTAGTCTGAGATGACTTTTATACCATCTTTCTAATACCTGCTACTTCGTTAACATAGAGAATAGATTCTGTAAGTCAGAGCTTCACTGAAATCTTGCCTGAAAGGTAAAGCTAATGAATCTACCTCAATGCTGCCTGTACTTGCGATGAAACATCACTATCCTAGCACTTGTGTTTCAGGAGATTGTTCCAATGCCTGGTGTTTGAAAATTAAAGCACTCTAACATAGTGGACTATGCGCTGGGCTATGCTGATAGGTGGCTAAGAAATGTAAGAGGTGCGATGAATTAGAGAGACCACTAAGATAATTCACACTGTAATAAAGGTGCTGGTGAAATCTCAAAAGTTGACGAGGTAATGAATTTATCTTGCTTGTTAGTTTTTCCTTGTTTATGCCGAACCAATTTTGGTAATGTGAGTGGAGCAATGAAATGCTGAGGACAAAACTGTGTTGTGCCCTAGAACAATGTACCGAAACCTGGAAGTTGTCTGTCACATTTGCACTTTACTTTTCAGCAAATGCTAGAAATTCAGAAATGAAATGAGTCCACACTTTTTATGTGAAATCTCTGACTGAATTCCGTATATTTAATGTGAGGATAATGCATTTCAGATGTGTTTAAAATGGCTTTCACTGACAAAGTTTCATGAGCAGCAGTGTTTTTTTGAAAATATGTAAATAACGCAATGTTGTAGTAATAACTTATAATTTGAAGAGACTAGGAGGACTACTTTTCACAATAAAACGTATGGTGTTGTATATAAATTGTTGTTTATAAAATACTGTGTGTGTGTGTGAGAGAGAGTATTAATTGTATTGAAATGTATATATTTGTATTTTTCGTCTCACGAATTGTAAATTTTCAGTATCTGGCAGCTCAATGTCAACGTCTCGCGACATTTCAGTCAACGCTCTGGAAGGTGTTCATTGCATGTTCAGTCGTAAAGTGTAAAGTTAGAACTAACAGTACGTCTACATTTCCAGCTACAGCCATAAGTCACTGTATGGCGCACGGTGGAGGGTGCACTGTACTACTAGTCGTAATTTCCTTCCTTTTTCCACTCGTAAATGGAACGAGGAAGAAACGACTGTCTATATGCATCCGTGGGGCCACTAGTATTCCTTGAAAAATGAGTTACATTTTCCTAAAATTCTCCCAGTAACTCGAAGTCATCCATTCGCCTTCGCTACCACGGCCCTTACGTGCTCGTTACATTTCAAATGGATTTGTAACGTCACCCTTACAAATTTTAACGACGTGCACACCACTCATGCTGTATTCGAACGTTACAGGATTGTTTTTCCTTCTCATCCGCATTAACTTAAGTTTTTCAACTTTTAGAACGTGCTGCCATTCGGCACACCGACGTGAAGTTCTGTCCAATTCATTTTGTATCCTCCTATAGTCGCCTAACGGCGACACCTTCATGTACACCACAGCATCAGAAGCAAACAGGCGCAGATCTCCGCCCACCCTGTCCACCAGATCATACAGAGAGTGAGGGCACTCCTGTCACACTCCTAGGACGCACTCCTGACGACACCCTCCCTCTGACGAATACCTGCCGTTGAGGACAACTCACTGTGTTCTGTTACTAAAGATGTCCTTGAGCCTGTCACGTATGTGACAATATAATCCGCGTGCTCGGACTATATCATTCTGTAGTGGACACTGTACCAAATGGTTTCCGAAAATGGATTCTATGTGTTTCCCTTCACCCATGGTTTGCAGGAAATCATGTGAGAAACCAGTAAGCCGTGTTCTGCACGAGCGTTGCTTCCTAAATCGGTGCTGGTTGGAGGAAAGTAGCTTTTCTGCCTCAAAGAAATTTATTGTATTCGAACTGCGAATATCCTCAAGAATTCTGCAAGAAACTGATATTAAGTGTATTGACCAGTAATTTTGCGGCTCCATTCATTTACTCACAATATACACATGAGCCTTTCGAGTTTTGATCCCAGATAAGGGAGGGTTTCGCAATAAATCCAAGCTAAGCAAAGTCAAATGCTGAACAGTCCTTGCTATAAAAATAAATTGTGTTTCTACCCGGTCCAGGTGGCTTGTTTTCAACTCTTTCAGGACTTAAGTTTCACTGTCCTCCTCACGGGAGTCTGTGCGACGCTCAAACTATGGTATGTCTATACCATTCTCCTCAACGAATGATTTTTTAAACGAAAATTAAACTTTCAGTCTGGAATGAAACCGTCGACTTGCTTAGTGGTTACTATATGACGATGGACATTGTTTTATGCTTCGTGGCTCGACCTTTTTCTACATGCACGAATTGCTAATTTTGCCTGTCGATATCTCCGCCTTCTTTTTCTAATCGAGAGGCTCACAATCTCTGCTTCCTGAGCATTTTCTGAATGTTGTTATTAAACCACGACGGGTCTGAAGCACTTGGTCGCCACATGCTACTCCAGAGCGCGATTTGCAGCCAGATTAGTCTTGGATCATGATGCCTCTACGCTTGTCGTATTGGAACTAAGTGTAGTTGATTTATAGTCCGCGTGGAATGCTAAGAACTGTTGATCCGCTCCTTGTAGTTTAAAGAACGGTCCTAGCTTTCTTGATCGACTGAATTTAAACTTTGTATTATTTCCAGCTAGTCGGTTCAGCACCAATGACTACGGCAGATTTTAATGGCATTTGTCTATTCTAGCAGCTCCAGAAACCTCATTTATCTACCTGCGCCTGATATAAAAGGGACAATAACTGTCTAGAATCTTTCCTCATCCGCATCAGAGACTTTCACAATGAGTGAAAATTTCAGTTCGTCATTGCCGTCTCTCAGTCCTTCCTGGAAACTAACTCTCTTATTTTTGTCGTCAGGAGGGAGTGTCATTGTCTCTCCTCCCACGACGTGAGTGTCGGGCCTTACCCAAAACCGTTGCTCTCTGCTGTTCTATTTCTATCATGAATGGCTTCTGTGGTGCTTAGCTGCAGACGAATTTAGAAAGAGAACGAGAATTAGTTCATCTCCAGAGGAATTTGGTGAGTATACAACTGAACGACAGGTGTCTGAATGGTAAAGAAATTGCGTAACGGTGATAATGTAAATAGATGGAGAGACCAGTGGGTTCTACACAAAGGTATCTTGTTTAATACATGCAGATATGGTTTAGAACGATGGAGAGTGCGTATTCCTTTGGATTAAAGATGTGAACTCATTTGGTATATCTACTGAACTTATGGTCATTTTGGTATTAAGAAATGTATAGCTCAGTTAAGGAGATATCATTATTGTAAAAGCATTACTCGAATGATCAGAAAGAAATTAAGTACATGTAAGCTATGCCAACAAAGCAAGTATGCATTAGGCACTAGGCTGGTACTCGTTTTCCATTTATTCCTAGGAAGTTCGCTGACATTTCTTCAGCTGACACGTTTTGGCAGTTACCGAGAGGAGTAGATGGTTCAAAATGGCTCTGAGCACTATGGGACTTAACATCTGAGGGCATCAGTCCCCTAGAACTTAGAACTACTTAAACCTAACTAACCTAAGGACATCACACACATCCATGCAAGAGTCAGGATTCGGACCTGCGACCATAGCAGTCGCGCGGTTCCAGACTGAAGCGCCTACAACAGCTCGGCCACACAGGTCGGCGGAATAGATGGTATATGTTAAATTATAGTTACAGTAGACTTATGGTCTATGTTCCTTGAATTACATCCTGTCAAAGCTGCCACTGGCCAAGCTGTTACAAGGATTTTCCATAAGGATTCCATATCTACAGTTGGGAAACCTGAGAGGTTAAATCTAACATTGGAGTGCAGTTTATATCTAGAGAATTAAAGAATTAATAAAAGAACAGGTGTAGCAAGTGGGTACATTCAGTGCACTAGCCAGCTTTCATTTATGAATGAATTAAATTAATTATACTGTATTATCTTAATTAAACCAATTCATTATACTGGATTATATTGAAATTTATAAACGTAATATAATACAATGAATTTAATTTGCAAAATGTAATACAATTAATTTAATTAATTTGTAAGAAGTGTTTGTGCATTAAAATCACACCTAATGTGCTGCATACCCCCTTGCTCCTAAATATAAAAATCAATGCCAATTTCGAACACACTAATTAAAATCTATATAGAAATAAAAAAAAAGTTATTTGTAAATTTTGGCCATCCTGAGCGAACTAGAATTTAAAAAAAAACTTTGATGTTCAAAATCATTAAATATTTTATATTCAGCCAACAAATTTTCAGCAAAACCTTTTAATACGAAACGTATCAGGTTTAGTTTCTGGTTGTACTCTTTCTTTCATTTCAGCCGACTGTTTTTTTTTTTAGTCAATATCGCTTTTGGACTGCGACTCACCCATCTTTTTCTTCTGGCAGCCTCTTGGCAACAATTTCTGCAGATGGTTCAGTTGCTAATAACAGATGTCCTCATTTTCTTCTTGATGTGCTCAAGCAAATAACAACAGTATTGGCCAGGCAAATAAAACCTACAGCTATTCAGCTGTCCCCACAGGGCAAGGAAATAACGTTTACAGTTAGTATTTGAGAACAAAGCTGATGGAAGAACAAAAATGAGACACCTGCCAGCGGTTTCCTGGTCCAGCTCCAGCTGCTAAGGCTGTCCAGGAAGCTGTGGCTGGACAGCACGGCGCGGCGCGGCCTCCCCGCCGCTACGGACGGCGATCAGAATGTGAGTGCGACACGGGTCTCTCAGGAGGCAGGAGCTACGCTGTGTTTCACGCCAGCCAGCCTGCTGAATTGGTCGATTTTCTTTGATTTTTCAACCAAATATTAACCAGTTTTAAAAATTCAAAATTCTAGTATAATCTACATGAAAATGGATATTCAGAAAACAAATAATGAATAAAATTGGGTATCTTAGATGTGCAGTTTTTCTGTTTAAATATTTTCAGTAGGTATTCTGTGTTGAGACTCCCATATAAGTTTTTTCTTACTATACATGAGTATAAAGAGAAGTGTGTCTTTTGATACCTTATCATTAAACGTACCCTCCAAAGTCATTGGTGTCTTTTGACTGGTAACTATTTCGTCCAAGTGTCATGTTGATCACATGAGAACGATAATGTGTTACAAAATTAGGGGGACTTCAATCAGTATCTCCTCTGTTGAGTAACTCGTTTAAAATACAGAGAAGTGTCATAAGCTTTCAAATAATTATCTACTGGTTCTAAATTCCAAGCTTCTTGTGGAAACATGTCGTTTCTTCCATTTTTCATATACATATTATACAGTTTTATATGATCATATATTGACAATCAGGAAACTGGAGGAGAGAATCACTGCTCAGAATAACATCAAATTTGAGTAACATGTTTTTTATCCCATGACTTTCCCCGTTTCATCAATAATATTTAACGAAAATTTGACCAATAGATGGCGCTGTAAGCGTCAGAATCTGCACACCAATAGACGCACGGCACACGGCCCTCCCACAGTTGCAATTCATCTGTCGACGATAGCCGATTCTAGTTATGTTAAGACCCTCACAGCGCCATCTAGTGGGAATATTCGTCTCCATGATGTTTCCCCCTGTGTAAATAATATGTTGTTCAAATCTAGCGTCAATCTGAGCATTGGTTCTCTTTCTACGGCGTTTTGAAACTGAAAATTTAATTACGGACATCCTATGTGTATGTATGTATGTTCCACAGCAGTTCCTAAATCACTGTCCCGATTTCAACCACAACTGGTGCAAATATCATTTACGATCTGGAGAGAACAACTGTAGAGTTAAGAACTGTCAGCCTCCTAGTGGGGTGGGGTGGGGTTGGTAACTTACGAGAGTGAACGGGGTAGGAATAGACTGACACAAACAGGGGAAGGAGGAGTTGTGCAGAGAGAATGGGGAGGCAGAAATAGGCAGAGACTGGGGGATGGAGGATAAGGCTGATGATGTTTGGTTTGTGGAGCACTCAACTGGGGAATGGAGGAAGTGGATAGGGAGCAGAGTCAAGGGAAGGAGGAGATATGTGGGGTGGCGGTAGGGGGGAGAGAAGGTGACGGACAGAGAGGGGGAAGAAGTAGATGGACAGAGAGAGGTGAAGGTGGAGATGAACGCTTACAAGATTGGGATAAACACAAATGTGGGCAATACCAGGTACTCAGTAAGTTCATTATAATTGTTTCATTGGCAAAAAGCCAGGAACGATCGAAAGCCCATTTTAGTTTTCAGTACAGCATCCGTCTAAAATCGTGTCCTAAACTCTCACTTCTATTTGGTTGTGTCTTACATAATAACTGGTTCCTAGACAATACCTTCACATACGGTATGTAAGATGGAAAGTCTTTATAGTGGTCAATGATCATGATACATTGATACAAAAATTGTCAGTCTAGCTCGCACTTAGTTTGGTAAAATGCGTTATCGATTTGAAGAAACAGTCATTACGAAATTTGTCATAAGACAAAAAAGGAAAGAGCACTGCGTACACATTGTTTCACGTGACATTAAAAAGGTTTACCCAATAACTGATAAAAGAACATTTCCTTCTAAAGGAATTTGAAAAGTATTCCATTTGACGCAATACGATGAAATACGATAGCAACGAGTATAAGAGCATTCTGGTTATATCAGTCACAGGAGAAGTTAGTTGTACATTCGCTACCAGTTTGCGCCCACAATAAAAGAAAAACATTGTCTACATTAATAGAAGAACAACAGGCACAAACAACATAAAATATGACATCATTTTAGCTTATACAGTAACGGCGCGCCGTGTGAAAGGCAGGAAGGTTGACAATCGTCTAAGAGAATCATTTCACGTAAACGCTCAATGGTTTCTTCATTTGTGGCGGTAAACGGTCGTCTGGCTCCTTCATTGTGCATAACACTTGTGCGACTATATCGGAATTTTTCAAACTATTAGTAGACACTCTGTTGTGGCAAAACACTGTTCCCGTACTGTACCGAAAGTCTTCGATGAATTTCGGCCCCTGATACGCCTTCCAACCACAAAAAATGGACCTAGCAGCTTGAAAATTGCAAATACATAACAACAAATAAACAAAGCATGCGCCATCAACGTAAAACGACAGTACTACAAAAATAAACAAAAAATATAACTGAATTGCGGATAATAATTGACTTACTCTTGTACCATCACATCCTATGAAAAATTGGTTAGTTTAAAGTTAAATTTACTTGCTGGTCCAGTGCAAATTTTTGTGCGATAGTCATATCTCGCTCAAGATTCATAGGTTTCTTTTGCCCCTTGTATTTGGCTTTTAATAGTTCAAGTGCCTCATCTGTATTGGAGTTGCTAGTAGAGCCACATAAACATTGGCCACTGATGTTTGCAAAACTGTTTCACATGCAACCCAGAGAGCTATATAATCAATAAACCTGCAACAAACGCATATTTAAACAAACAACTTGCAGTATCTCAAGGTTTCAGTCCATTTCTTTTTTAAACACTACGAATGCCTGCCAACACACAAATAAATTCCACCCACTAATCAATCTGATTCTACCCACAGTACTTTTTTCACTTCAATTTGCAGCCATAAAGCAATCGATTACATTGTAATATATAAAATACAGCACCAGCGTGTATAAAAATACACTTTATTCATGTATCAACCACGAAAACCAGAATGAAACGAGATATGGAGATCTGCATAAGGTCCATGTATTAGGAGGAAATGAGCTTGGGTGTCGTAATCAATACTGGACAGATGATGTCAGCCATCAAATCTTCCTTCCCATGAAACCTTCGTGGTGCTGTGATATGATGTGATACAATGGAATGAGCAGTGTGGATGCCACCAGTTGGAATGCATTGCAGAGTGTTTTGATGGGATGGGATGTGGTGGCCAGTGTGAACTGGCATTTATGCCATCTCCCACAGATACACATGTTCTGTGGTGTATCCAGGGATTCTAGTCTCCTTGATTTTGGTCTTGCTTAGCACTCCTCATTCTGACGAGCAGCTGCCTCCCAAAGTACAAATTTCGCAGTAACATAGGTTTGAGTATAAGTGTTATGAGACAAACATTCCAAATGTAGTTCTTATTTGTAGCAGAGAACGTAAATGAAACTAAAGTTTCGACGATATGACGATTGGAAGAAAAGACGCCCACAATCAAAGTGAAGGGCTCCGAAAGGGGAAGACATGCAACGACCGAAACTAGGGGTCCATTAGACAATTTTTTCATGTCTACTGTAATCTCTTCACCATTGTTACTTCCACAGTTACATTTTTAATCTCCAAGGCGGCGATTGTCTTTATCCTTCATTTTTAACATGTGAACACACAACAATGACAAACAGCTCGCATAGATCAGTTCAGTTCTTTTAGCCCAATATAAGCTTCAAAAGAAGTTTCTTTTTTTGGGCATGTAACTGTAGTATTAGCATTTTGTTGTTATGGCTTTAGCATTGAAAACAGAAAGTGAGTCGCAAAACAACGATAGTCAAAGCCTAAAACAAAAATTTAGGGAGGTATGGCAAAAGCAAGAACAGTTTAAAGGACTGTTAACTACAGAGTCCAAGGACAGTTATTGTGCTCGGTGAAGGGCGTGTGATAATGTATTAGTTTGTGTGCTGGAAAAAGCGAACTTTTTGAACACTCAAACGCTATACACACAAAAGTCGAGTGTCACAATTTAATAAACAATCAGTGCTTTCATCGCAGGTGCATCAACTTATTACAAGCACCACAAGTCGTAAGCTCAAAGAGGACACCATAATTGCTGAAATAAGATTGGCAATAGCATTTACTAAGCACTAACTATCCTCATTAACAGCAGATCATATAGGTGAGCTCATAAAAGACATTTTCGTTGATTCTAAAATTTCCCGTAACACAGAAATACATAGAACAAAATCCACAAGTATTTAAAAAAAATGTTGTGGCTAAAATAGTCTATGAACTGAACAATATTTTGCAAACTCAAATGTTTTCATTATTTGTAGATGAAGGCACTGATATTTCCAGTAAAATAAATATTGTGTGTAGTTGTTAGGTATTTTTCTGAAGCCAAGAAGTGTACTGTTATGCAGTTGTTGAGAGTCATAACTTAAGATTCCATACATTGTAGTGCACAAACTCTCTTTGATGCAGCCATCACATGCTCCAACGAGAAAAACATTCTTGCTAAAAATGTTATTACCATGTCTGCAATAATGCAAGCATGATGGTAGGTGAAAGTTGCTCATTGGCGGTGATATTGAAAGCTGAGGCAGATGACTCATTCTTTGTTATTAAATGTCTATGTCATTCCTCGCAGACTGCTGCCAGTAAAGCTGCAATTAAGGTGCTGAGAAACATAGAAGATTCAATGACAGATAACATCCTACTTTAGCCACAACAGCAGAAGACAAGCAATGCCCTCTTCATTACAACAACTTAATGTTTATACAAAAGCTTATCTCGAATTTATGAAATACTTTCTTGGTCTTTTTAACTCTGCAAATTCTTCTTTTCAGAGTAAGCAGACTGCTGCCAGTAAAGCTGCAATTAAGGTGCTGAGAAACATAGAAGATTCAATGACAGATAACATCCTACTTTAGCCACAACAGCAGAAGACAAGCAATGCCCTCTTCATTACAACAACTTAATGTTTATACAAAAGCTTATCTCGAATTTATGAAATACTTTCTTGGTCTTTTTAACTCTGCAAATTCTTCTTTTCAGAGTAAGCAGAATTTAATAGGGCAGCTACAGCATCAAAGCTAGACATTAGTCAGAACACATTGTCAAAACTTTATAAAACCTATCTCCTTTTAAAAAAATGGATAAAATAAATCCTCTTGACTCTAAAACTTTACTTACTTTAGATCAAATCTTCCTTGGAAGTAAATGCTCAGAGTTGTTAAATACTTCCACTGGAAACGAAAACACAGATATTGATAATTTTGGGCTATGGTGCCTGCAGTTTTATCAAACTGCTGTAATGGAAGTGATACACCTAGGTTACCAGTAACAGAATCACTACTTCACTAGATCCAGTTTGTTGGGCCAGATGTTGCTCTTCACTATAAAAGGAGAACAGATACAGCAAATTTTCAAATATTTCAGAAAAGTATCAGCATTTGTTACCGAATCCTGTGTCTTTACAGAATGAATGGAGTTTATTACCTTGCTATTTTGATGCAACAGACAAGAAGCTACTCCAAAAAGAATCACCTAAAGTCTTTTGGAGTAAACTGTCATCAATCAAAACTTTCAAAGGACAAACATATTCCCAAAAATATTTCTATACTTGCAAATATAGCGTTAACACAACTGCAGAACCAGAAACATTTTTCTATATTATGTAACACTAAAACAAAAAACGGAATGAAATGGGATCTACACTTCTTGACGCAATGTTAAGAATTAAGTCTGTTATTAAAGCTCAGAACTAAGATTGCAGAACCTACCAAGTAAGTGACAAGCCTCTGATTCTGCATGACCAACATATATATGATTTTAAGTAATCTTCAGTAAATGCAGTCACCAAAAGATGTCTTCAGCGAAAAAGGAGTGAGTGAATGTGTTTACCTGCACCACATTTTGTTACATTTACTGCAAGACTGTATTTATTCAGTATTCATCTAGTTAATGAAAGCTTTATTCACTGCATTTTTAACAGAAAAAGAGTAGCTACTGCTATCAGACAAGTGAGTAAGTATAAAAATGAAATCATTCACTCCATGATGTCCTGTACAAGTAGTTATTATTTTGTGTTGTAAATCAAAGGTATAAATTAATACCTGTTCCCTTTATTTACATCCCCTACTTCCTGGTCTTGATCGCAACTCGTCAACAGAATTAAGAACATTTCATGCTGCTAGTAACTGCTGCCATCCATTGGTATCTAAAACCACAGGGTTAGATTAATTACATATAAAAGCAGGTTACTCATGCAGATCTAACACAGGGAAAGGAGGAGTTGTGACATATATTAAGACAGAACACAAGTTCAAAAACATTGAGACAAGTAGATTTTGTAGTGATCAACACACAGAAGTGTGTACTTGTAAATTAATACTGAAAAATAGAACACTTTTAATTGTAACCTTATATAGATCCTCACTAGGAAATTTTGAACTACTTATAAGGAATCCCAATTCCCTACTGTGCTGTCTGTCTGACAGCAGCAAGCAATTAATAGTCTCTTGTGACTTCAGTGTAGATTTTGTAAAGGATTCTGAGTAAAAAATGATCTGGAATCCTTATTTGGATCCTACAATTTGATCTCAGTAGTTAACTTTCCAATTTCGGTGGATAAAGGCAGTAGGACCACAATTGATAGTTATTTTCTTGCTGTGAGCTTCATCAAAGAAAACATTGTTTACCCAGTAACAAATAATATCTGATCATGATGCAAAGATAAATAACAATGCCATACAGCATGTATACGCCTCATGGAAATCAGTTACAATAACTAATGACTCCAGGATAAATGTTTTTGAGAACAGTTTACTGGAAATGACCTGGGAGATAATTTATAATGAACCAAAAGCTAACATAAAATTTAATCTAGTTCACAATAAATTCATATAATTATTTGGAAATAGCTTTCTGCATAAACTTGTAAGAGGTCCATCACTGAGGAATTTATTGCTAGCGTACTCGAGCAGATGTAAATTCGATGGATTGCTCATGCGGTGCCTGTGATATTTAAGCTACAATAGAATCACAGACTAAAGAGCAATGTCAGCAGCAGCAGTAGCAGTAGTAGCCCACAGTTGGGTGGTTGGGTCAGGTTGCTCATAGAGAGCAGTTGTCGAGTTGTATAGCTCACAGAGAGTGGTGTTTTGTAGCTCGAGAAGAGCAGTAGAGTTATGAAATTACCAAGGCCGGTCATGGAGAACTATGGCGGTGCCTGAGTGATGTAGTATAAGGTAAAAGCAAAATATTTTTGTTCTTTATTGCTGCGCTAAACCTGATTTTTGTTCTATTGTTATATCAAGGTCCCATGTAAATGTTTTTCAAAAATCTTTCAATAATAATCTTTCTTATAAAGATAAGTTTCAACAGTCATTCACCTGAATTTAAATGTTTTTACTAATTTCTACTACCCATAGTCATGCCAATTATCGTAAAGAAAATCAGTTGTTTTTCATACATAACAAAATCTAGTGGCCAGCATTGCATCGGGCGGTGCCAGAAAAATTTCTTACAGGAGCAGGTATACACACGTTATCCAGCGACGTAATTGAGGTAAGAATTTTCAGTTTATTTTGAATGATTTTTTGAGGGCCATGACGCAGCACTGCTGACGTCCAGATTTACCAGTTTAGATTCACAGTCAGTTAATTATTGAAAGGTTACATAACGAGATTTCTTTTGAAAGGTCATATATGAGTCACATTTTTATTGGGAGGTTACTCACCTTTTTATTGGTAGGCTACGGAATTAATCTGTTGGGAGGTTACAAGCTAATCAGAAAGGACACTAAACAGCTATGCAGAAAACCATGGATCACTAGAGGAATTAAATTATATTGTGAAAGGAAAAGACAGATGTATCTTTTGACATGGAGAAGTAGAGGTCCTGCCTTAGTTGCACACTATGAAAAATACTCACAATTACCAAAAAAAAGTTTACTAAAAAGTCGAGAAACATGCACATAATTGTCAGAAATCAGTACTTCTGAGAACAGACATAAGGATATATGGAATGTGGTGAAATGAGAGACAGGACAACGAGCCATAGAACAATACAACATCACTATTGAATTGAATGGAACTGCTATAAATGATGAATGAAAGTTATACCAAAACCATTTAATATTCATTTCTTAAATATAGTAGAAAATGTACAGACAAAAAATACAAGAGCAAAATCAGAACACCATGTTGAAAGTGTAACTCTCACAAAATTCAGTCATTTGATTGTATCACATACTTCTCCTTCTAAAATTAAGGAACCTACACATGTTCTCAAAAATGAAATCTCATCTGGTTGAAGGTGTTTGCTTATTACATGGAAACAAATTTTTAGAACTCTAATGTACAGTACTATCCGAAATACATCACTAACTCAAGGCATTTCTGTAGAGAAACTGAAATATGCCATTTTTAAATCCGTCTATAACAAAGGTGATAAGAAAGATGTCAATAACTACAGATTTGTTTCACTGTTGACATCATTCTCCAAAATTTTTGAGAAGACAATGTATTCTAGAATAGTGTCTCACCTTAGTAACAGTAGTATCCTTAGCAAATCACTGTTTGAGTTGCAGAAGCATTACTCTACCGAGATTGACATTTACATGCTGACACACCGGATTTTACTAGCATTAAATAATAAAAAGGGCCGGTTGGTATTTTCCATGACATCTCTAAGGAATTGGACTGCGTGAATTACAGTATTATCATAGATACATTGACATTTTGTGGGGTTGATGGTATAGGCAGCTCATGGATAACATTATATCTAGACAAAAGAATGCAGAAAGCTGTAATTAGTAATTCAAGCAATGTAGGCCCTGGGATATAATTCTGACTGGGGACAAATCATGTATGCGGTTACCCATGGTTCAGTCTCACGGTCCACTACCGTTTTCATATATGAAAATGAACTTCCGCCTACTATACAACAAACAGAGTTATTTCTTTTTGCGAATGACTCTAGTATTGTAATCAATCCAAGCATATGTACAGAAATGGAACAAACGGTAAATAAAGTTCGTAAAAGTGTCATTGACTGGTTTTCTGTGAATGGTCTCAGCCTCTATTTTACAAAGACACAACATATTCAGTTCTGCACATCTATAGATACTACACCAACGATAAGTGTAACATATGGTGAGGAAATAATAAATAGGGTGGAAACTCAACAATTACTAGGGATCCATATTGATGGGAATTTAAATTGGAAAAAATATACATTTTGGAACTCTTAGAACAACTTACTTCAACCACATTTGTGCTTGTAAGCATTCCAAGTCTTGGGGAGAGACAAATTAGTAAGTTGACGTATTTTGCATATTTTGATTCAATAATGTCAACAGAATTATGTTCTGGGGTGACTCATCTTTAAGAAAAAAAGTCTTCCTCAATGAAAAACATGCTGTAAGAATATTATGTTGTGCTTATCCACGATCATCTTTTAGAAATCTGTTAAAGAGTTGAGCATTCGGACTGCTACTTCACAGTATATTTATTCCCTTATGAAGTTTGTTTGCCGGCCGGTGTGGCCGAGCGGTTCTAGGCGCTTTAGTCTGGAACCGTGCAACCGCTACGGTCACAGGTTCGAGTCCTGCCTCAGGCATGGATGTGTGTGATGTCCTTAGGTTAGTTAAGTTTATGTAGTTCTAAGTTCTAGGGGACTGATGACCTCAGATGTTAAATCCCATAGTGCTCAGAGCCATTTGAAGTTTGTTCCTTTTGAGCTGTGGTGGATTATGTACAACAATGAGGTACATAATTACGATGGCAGGAAAAAAAAAGACATAGCTACATTACTCCACTTTATGGTCGTCTGTAGCACGAAAAGGGGTCACAATGCTGCAACAAAAATTTATGATCGGCTAGCCACTGACATGAAATGGGTGACAGCAAAGTAAAATTTGAAAACAAACTGAAGAACTTTTTCCTTGACAACTCCTTCTATTCTGTAGAGCAAATTCTATTACTGTAATGTGTGAAAGGTGGAGGGTAGGAATTACTAACTCACATCCATGTATTTTTTTTTTCTTTCTGTTGTACAAAAATAAAAAGAAACTCTGAAACTTTCAGAATGTAACTGTATACAGAAATTAATTTGTAATGTGAATGTAAAATGGCTGGTTCCACATCATTACGAATATATCATGCACAGTAATCTGTGGAACATGCAACAATAACTAGCTAACTTACTAACAGCATAGCCACAGTTAACTAACAGCATAGCTACAGTCGAACATAAACTGCGGCATAGCGTAGTAGCCATTAACGTTGTCAAGTGCTTACTGTAATACTGGTTCTCCACGAACTCTATGTTATTAGTGGAGTGCGTAAGATGCGCAGTGGGACTCGAAACTGTAGATTCGATAAGAATCAAGAGCTGCGTAAGTTATTAGAACGGCGGAACGTTTTGAGAATATTGGAACTGGTACTGGTTTCAGCACTTACAATGCACCTGTTTTGTTTTACCATTACATAAAAAGTCAGCTTTGAGATCTAAATCTTTATATTTTCAAATACATGCTTCGGCGTTACATAATACAGTATAATAATCTGAGGATTAGGATTTCGTGAAACTACAAAACTAGTCATTTGAAGAAATAAAAATTTGCGCCTGGAAGCTAACTTTTTTTTGTATAATGTGTAATATTAATTCCCCTTGCCAACCCCTACCCGCTACCTCGTGCTTCCCAAGTTTCCGGTGCCCGACAACCTTAGCTTAAAGTAACAGACAATAAAATTTTATAAAATAAAAAAAAAAAAACTTAAACGAGCCTTTTCTTTTCTTACACCTCCGGTTCAATATAACTGAAAATAGTGCGTCATTCCCATAATAAAGACTCCATTTCACTGCTTCTGTTGGCGCCATAAAATTATGAACTGCGCACATGATGTAGAAACTAACAGCAGCAGGTTCCCCAAATAACATTAGGAATATTTTGTTTGGAAATAGAGAACGTTCAGTGCTCAAAATGGCTAATAAAGGGAAATGGTTACTACCCAATACATGATTAACTCTTTTTTTTTGTAGTCAATCTAGAATTTTTTGCGTCCGTGGGGACTTTTTAAGATGAACATTGGGACTTACCCCAAGTCGTGTAGGCCGTAGGGACATGGTCAAAAATAAGTTGGCAACACACGATAGTTTTCCTTTTATTGATAACTGTTGATTCAAACAAAATTTCGTAATTGTAAGTTCATGTTTTCATATAATTATATTTATGGTGTCGTATAACCTATCAGAACTTACATTTGTGTTTGGCTGTAATAAATGTTTTATTATAAACTGTGTGTTGATAATAGAGAAAAGAAAGAAATTGTTCAGTGATTTTAACATACACTTTTGATCTGTATTTGAATGTTGTGGTTAACAACAATTAGTTACAGTGTGTTTCTCTCACAAAGCCCGTGAAGTTGGAGCTGGAACTGAACTTGGAAAGGGGAGAACACGAGATTGTACGGGAAATACGGAAGTGTCCGATCCTGCCCGTCTGCTTTGACCCATGACGTCACAAATATGGTGGAAACAAAAACAAACACACACACTTTTCACAAGAAGCCTAATGACACTAACGGGACAAGCGCGGGAAATGGGGTGTTTTGGGTGGGGCGCAAACTAAATATAAACAAATTTAGATGCCTTGTGCAGCTACAACGTGTAAGTGAAGACAGCCATGCATGAATACCCGCCCTCCTCCCCATGGGTCGTAACCCCTGCAACCCATAGAAGATAAAGATGCTTCAGTAGCTGATTAGTGTTTATTGTCTTTTTTAAAAAAAAAAGTCTCACGGGATAGAACGAACAGATCAGAAAGATAAATATAATAAACTAAAACAGAAATTGGAGGAAACAGATAATTAAAATAAGTAATAAGTGTTTTTAAATTAAAAAAAAACAAAATCTCATGAGATAGAACGAACAGATCAGAAAAGTAAATAAAATAAGATAAAACAGAACTGGAGACAGCCACACTCAAACCAAACTCCGCGCCGTCATGACGTCACACACGACAACACCCTTACGTCACGGGTCAAAGCCGACTTGTGGGATCGGACACTTCTGTCGACCCATTGTACGTACTGTATTTTGATTAATTTTTCATCTCACCAGGGATCACGTGCCATTAATTTTTGCGTCGTGTATTCATTTGAAGACCACTAGGCATCCATTTCTGCTTTTGAATCTTACTGTATGACTTTCCTTCAGTGAAAACTTCATTCAGCTTTTTTGTTATGTTATTCTCTCGTATCTCCTAGTGTCAATTTGTATCAAAGAGAGTTGGTAGGTTGGTAGGTGTGAGTGATTGTTACTATATTATGATGTAGTTGTGAGATTACTATTGTAATACGTTTACGTAAGTTTCTCCATTGTGCCTGTTAGTTTTGTATATTTTCATTAACTTTCTATGCTACAATATAATTTGTGGCCTTATGTGCTGCTTGTCGGACAATTTACCTCCTAGTGCATCACTGGTGTGCTTGCCTTGCCCTGTCGCAATGCACATTTTTTTTCATTTTGTGACGTTCACTTTCTGTTAAAAATATTTTTTTTTCTTGTTACATTCATTATGTATCCGATTTTATGGAGAGTGCATGGGTCATTCCATGTCAAATAAACCAATTGTACTACATGATTTGAGTCATGACCCCTCAGATTTGGATGAATTATTTTTCAGGTAATGTACCCACTAACACTAGTTTAAATTTGAGATTTCAAATTTTTCTGATCTTTGGTTTTTGAGTTTCAAGGGTTTAAAAATCAAAAGGACCTCTGTTTTTGATCAATCAATGATTGTTTAAAATGCTGTAGCTCAAATACTATACAACCCAGAGAGCTCAAATTGCACCATTGTTTTCCTCAAAAAATGCCCTTCAATTTGATATGTAACATGACTAAAATTTTCAGATTTAGGTAGCATAAACTATTCCAAAAAAACATGAAATTTTCAAAATACGTACCCTCAGATTTCTTTATAAAAATTGTATGTGTTGTCCAGTCTAACTGACTACATGTGTGCAAAATTTCAAGATGGGATCTCATTGGGTTCTTGTATAAAATAATATTTTACTACTGCAATACACACTAGTGAGGTGAAAAGCAGACTATTTCTAGGCTATGAAGGCCTAAGGTAGGCCTATGTAATTCTAACAAACTTAAATTATTTTTTTAGCCTTTTTATGCAACATTACTCCTTATTGTTTGTTAATTCATTAAATGATATAGTGTTGTTTTAATTTAATGTTCATGATTCTTTTAACTATGCATCAGAAGGGAGTGAACACATTTTAATTGGTAATATTTGTGCAACAAGTCAAAATTTTGAATAAAGCCACTCACATTCATCCTTAGTCATAAATGGCAGAGATTATCTTTTTCTTGGTTTTCCAGTGTTATTTGTAATCATTTACAACTCGTTCCTTATATTAGAAATTGGCATATAAGTAATTTCACTTGGGAAAAAAGATTAACTTGTTGATATCTGCGTGGATAGAACTGTATTTCTAATACCAATTGGTATTTACAAAGTTAATACACATGGTATCTATACAACTTAGCGTTTAGTGAGGGTAGGTGTAACATAATTTAAACTTGCTTCTTTTATAATCTTTTAATATACTTTTCCAAAGCAATAGAAGACAACTTCATTTCTTTAGCACTTCAACTGAGGTTCTTCCCGTAGCTGTTGTTGGATTCACTGTTTGTAAAAGAGTATTTCCTGGGACATCTAATATATCTCTTGGTTGTGGATGGCAAAAAGACTGGGCTGGACCCTTTGGGTGTAAAAAATTTATTCGGTACATGTCATTGTATTTTTCTTCAGTGCATCATAGCCACCAAGAGTCGTCATACGCTACTGTCACAAGACCAGCAGTAATATTTTCCATATGTGACGGTGTTATTTGGTTCAGTGTTGTCACATATTCAAGAGACTCGTCCAGACTAAAATGATAAGGCTTGACAGTAATTTGACTCTCTGTGCAGGGTTTATATGAGTGAAACTTTTGTGTTCCCACAATCGCTTTTGAGTCACTAAACCGAGGAAGTAAGTATTCTTTGGTCAGTTCATACTCCTCTGTTGTGCAATATTCAAAGTCAATGTTTTTTTATGTTTTCTATGGCAAATACATGAAGTGATTTGGGTGTTAAGATTTGTTGGTCATATGGCCTTTGTAAGCTGGCTTTAGCAGCTAGCCGCTTAACAGTTCCACCAAGGACATTGCATGCGCTCTTGCCATGGGATGTTGCAAAGAACTCCAACTTTGCCTCAACTTCAAAATCAGTTTTATGCAAACACAAGTTAAGGAAGTTTTTCTTATTTTTATATTGTGCAGCACTGCCATCAGAAAAGTAAGTAGGCCTAATCTTTTTAACTGCAAAAGACAGTTTTGGTTTATGATTTCTAGCAGTTTTTCCTGGAATACATAGAAACCAACTGCATTATGTTTCAGGCAATCTGATACGAAGACATACTGCAGACGTTTTAGTTTTCCCTCCCATTTATAATATATAATGAAAGGGTGCAGTGTAGCTTCCCCGTTGCATCAAGGTGGCCATAAGTGGGGTAGTGGCCAAAACTAGAGCCTTGACCCTATATGAAAATCTCACGTTTTTTTTTATAATAAAAAGTGAATGTCGTACAAAATCGTAAGATTCTTAAGTTGTTATTTTTTTATGGGTAGACAGAAGCGTCCGATCCCACGCGTCAGCTTTGACCCGTGACGTAAGGGTGTTGTCGTGTGTGACGTCATGGCGGCATGGAGTTTGGTTTGTTAGTGTGGCGTGTTTGTAGATGTCGTCGTGTTGTGGTTTGTTGTGCTGTCTGGTGGTATGTTCAGGGTTTTCGTTTGTGTGGTGTAATGGGCTCAGTTTGCTTTTGCTCATAATCAAGAATTGTTTTGAGTGTCGGCTGTGTTTGTAGTCAAAATTCATTTCAGTAAGTTAACGATTTTGTGTGAACGTTAATTTAGTGTTGTTCGCTGTACATTGTGTGGTCATTTTAGTAAAATTAATTAGTTGTTGTTTTTGTTCAGGAACGAATATGACGGATAAAATTAACAGGGCACAGGTCAAGGGAAGTTTTCGATCCCAATGTGTGGCTGTGTATGTTGATATTGGTATTGGGAGATGTTTTTGAGCTATATAGGCAAGGGGAAGTGTTTATCCTAGTTTTGGGATCGGGAGCTGCTGTTGAGCTATATAGGTCAAGGGAAGTGTCCGATTCCAGGTGATATTGTGTTTAGTGCTATTTGGGGAGTTTTGTGATGTCGGTTTTTTTCATCATTTTGTGTGATTTTGTATGGGGGTGGGTGTATAATTTGTTTATATTTAGTTTGCCCCCACCCAAAAACACCCCATTTCCCGCGCTTGTCCCGTTAGTGTCATTAGGCTTTTTGTGGGAAGTGTGTGTGTTTGTTTTTCGATGTATTTTCGTCCTCATAATGTGTACGTACCGACTTCATATGCGCCATATTGAAATCGTGGTCTATGGTCGTTTCCGCCATATTTGTGACGTCATGGATCAAAGCAGAGGGAAGCGTCCGATCCCGCCCGTCTGCTTTGACCCATGACGTCACAAATATGGCGGAAACAAAAACAAACACACACACTTTCCACAAGAAGCTTAGGCTTAATGACACTAACGGGACAAGCGCGGGAAATGGGGTGTTTTGGGTGGGGGGCAAACTAAATATAAACAAATTTAGACGCCTTGCGTAGCTACAACGTGTAAGTCAAGACAGCCATGCATGAATACCCACCCACGTCCCCAGGGGTCGTAACCCCTGCAACCCATAGAAGATAAAGATGCTTCAGTAGCTGATTAGTGTTTTTTGTCTTTTTTTTTTAAAAAAATCTCACGGGATAGAACGAACAGATCAGGAAAGTAAACAAAATAAGATAAAACAGAACTGGAAGACAGCCACACTCAAACCAAACTCCGCGCCGTCATGACATCACACACGACAACACCCGTACGTCATGGGTCAAAGCCGACGCGTGGGTTCGGACGCTTCTGTCGACCCCTGTGTATTGCGGTAGTAAAATATTATTTTATACAAGAACCCATTGAGATCCCATCTTGAAATTTTGCATGCATGTAGTCAGTTAGACTGGACAACACATACAATTTTTATTAAAAAAATGCGAGGGTACGTATTTTGGAAATTTCAAAAAAAAAAATATTTTTTTTGGAATAGTTTAAAATTTTCAAATTTAGGTAGCATAGTCATGTTACATATCAAATTGAAGGGAATTTATAGAGGAAAACAATGGTGCAAGTTTGAGCTCTCTGGGTTGTATAGTTTTTGAGCTAAAGCATTTTAAAACAATCATCGATTGATCAAAAACGGAGGTTTTGTTTTTTTATTTTTAAACCCTTGAAACTCAAAAACCAAAGGTCAGAAAAATTTGAAATTTCAAATTTAAACTAGTGTTAGTGGGTACATTACCTGGGGGGAGGGGGGGGGGGAAATTATCCAAATCTGAGATATCAACTTTCAGGCTGTTAGTTGATTTGAGACGGAATGACCTACTGTTGTATGGACGATTAACAGGGGCGCTACATACAGAAGGAAAATAGATTATGCCGTATGTGAAACCAAGCCTCAGTGGGTAGATCAGATAACAAATTAAATGCTACTGAACTGAAATCTGTAGAAATGAAATTCATGCCCCAATTTGAATAAAAGAAGGGATAAATTGCGACGATTCGTGATGTGTAATTTAACATTTAATTTGGTAAGTGGTGAAAGTGGGGGGAGTAACAATTGTAGAGAGAGGCCAAGGATTGTAAGCCGTTTCAAATCGCTTTAGGTATTAGTATTTACATAGGGATAAAACTGGCACATGGGTAGACTACTGTGAAAAGCTACATCAAACTAGTCATTTTAAAATTGCTTGTATTCGTATTTGTGATGCATGTACACTGTAAAAATGAAAGTTGATGCAAGTTTACCACTTACAAAAGCTGAAATGTAAATTACTTAAGACCACTGTCATATGCTGCTAAAATTGGGCACTTTATAGAAAACAATTTGCATTAAGCTGTTCTGCTGATTATGTAAGCTGAGATAGTCTTATTATTTGGAAAAAGCTGTTTCACTAGTGATGGAAATCTGTGCATTGTAATTAATATCAATTTGAAATTACAAATTACTAGGCAACTTACTATAATATGTGATAATGTATTTTTAAAGAAATCAACATTCGTTATTGCATTATGAATTCTGCTATTGTAAGATAATATCATAATATAATTTGTTTGTTCTAAAACAGTTTTTGTTTTTCAGGTGGCAACTGTGTACTGATGAATGTCGTAGTCCCTTCTGTATAAGTACTGGACCTTATAGTTACAGAAATTGAGGCCACAATGACAGTAGAATTGAATCAGCTGGGAGATGCTCTGCCTGCATTGCAGTTTTCTTCAGTTGCAAGGCAATTGGGGCAGCAGTGTAGCAGTAGCTTAATAACCAGGTTATGTGACGGCACACAGACATTTTTTGTCATCTATTACTACATTCCCTCATTTGTGATAAGTTTTGATACATCAAGAGCTGGTATTTCATGATTTGCCTGAGGTGAAACATCAATTTTGAAGATGAAATTTGTGGTATCGTAATGGAGCAAGCAATGGGGAACATTGCAGCACACTGAACAAAAGCATATGCAGATGATGATTGTTTTACAAATTCCAGTCTCAATACATCACATATGAATAACACAGTTGTTTTGTGTAAGTGCTACTCAAAGATGAAGAGGAAGTTGTGGTGGGATGCATCAAACCAGTCAGAACAACGCTTATGAAATTTTCATCACTTCCTCTTACAAGGTAAGATGTGATGGTTCAAATTTTGGACTCAATGTAGTTTTTGGATTGCTTTTTTTTTATCAGGGTTTTTTCTTCACATTTTGTTCTGATTCACTGTAAGATTTCCCACAAATACCTTATAATGAACCATAAAGCTGCAGAGTAAACCTACTTATGAAATGAAACTCAAGACCAGTAATTATTTTAGATGTATGCTGTAATTCGTTGGTATGGGTTAATGCTCTCTAAGTTTGAAGTCTCTTTCAATATGATGGTGCATGCCAAACTTGGAAAATGCTCACCAGACCGATTGTGAATGCAGTTGTTCTTCTTGGGATAGTTTGTATCTGTTTGTCCCACAATCTCCACGTTGGTCTCCCACGGGTTAAACAAACCTTTAACCATTTGTGTCATCCCTCTATGTATGCATTAGTATTCTTTGTTAGTCTTGTGTGGTAATAGTCCTAAAGACCTCGGCACTGTTTTAAAATGCGTCGCGCGTGTACATTGTAAGCAGTCTCCTTTGTAGACTGTTTGCATGTTCGTAGTGAAGCTAGAAGTAGAAAGGATGAGAAGGACTGCATTAACGTAAGGTCAATCAGCACAGCAACATATTAAGTCTTATTGGTTATCACACATCACACACAGCTTTCTTGGGATGTTCTTCAATATTATAAGTTCCCTCAAGTTTCTTGAAGTTAATACCCTTTTCAGTATAATTCCTCCCTCCCCCCTCTGAAGTATGCTAATGCTTATTACAAAAGAACTGAAATACCTTTTTCAGAAGAAAATTATACTTGAATCTGCCTAATCACTATTCAAGTATCAAGTAGATTGTTGGTAGTTTCTCAAGGAGAAAATTTCTCTGTTTGTTTTCACATTTTACTTTGCTGTCACACATTTTATGTCACTGGCTAGCTGATCAGAAATTTTTGTTGCAGCGTTGTAAGCCCCTTTTTGTGCTACAGACAACCCTAAAGTGGTGTACTGAATGTCATTTTTCTTTCTGGCATCGTAATTATGTACCTCATTGTTCATTTTGAGCTGTGGTGTATTATGAACAACAAACGTCATGAGGGAATAAATATACTGTGAAGCAGTAGTCAGAATGCTCAACTCTTTTAACAGATGTCTACAAGATGATCATGGTAAGCACAACATAACATAGTTACAGTACATTTTTGTGTGATGAAGACTTTCTTTCTTAAAGATGAGTTACCACAGAACATAATTCTGTTGTCATTATTGAATGAAAATATGCAAAATACATCAACTTACTAATTTGTCTCGTCCCAAGATTTGTAATTCTTCCAGGTGCAAATTGGTTGAACTAAGTTGTTCTAAGAGTTCCAGAATGTATATAATTTCCAATTTAAATTCTCATTAATATAGACCCCTAAGAATTTTGAATTTCCACCTTACTTATTATTTCCTCACCATGTGTTACACTTATTGTTGATGTAGTGTCTATAGATGTGAAGAACTGAATATGTTGTGTCTTTTTTAAATAGAGGCTGAGACCATTCACAGAAAACCAGTCAATGATACTTTTAAGAACTTTATTTACAATTTGTTCCATTTCTGTACATATGCTTGGATTGATTACAATAATAGAGTCATATGCAAAAAGAACTAATTCTGCTTGTTGTGTAGTAGATGGAAGATCATTAACATACAGGGTGTACATAAAGCCGGGAACACGTTCAATTATTTATTACAAAGAACCAAACATTGTACAGATATCATACATATGTCATTTCAAAGAGAGAGGTGTTTTTTTGCCATGTATACCGCCACAGCGTAGTTTGGTAATTTTCTGATAGTCGGTAATCAGCGCTAATTGCAAACATGGCGACCATGCTACAGAAGGGGACAGCTATTCCATGAAATGGCCTCCCTGATCACCAGATCTCACTCCATGTAACTTTTTTTCTGTGGGGACACATTAAAGATGTGGTGTATGTACCGCCTCTACCACATGATGTAGCAGAGCTCCAGGAGAGAACACGGGAAGCGACTGCCACAGTCGACGATGCCGTGTTGGGACGGGTATGGCAAGAATTTGATTACCATGTTGATGTCTGCCGGGTCACACATGGTATGTATATCAAATATTTGTAAAAGAAAGAAAGAAAGAAAAAAAAAAATAAACAAACTTTCAGAGTTTGTTTTCAAAATGCAGTATGATATCTGTACAGTGTTTAGTTATTGTACTATAAATAATTGAAAGTGTTCCCAGATATTATGTACACCCTGTATATGAGGAATAGTGGTGGACCTAAGATTGAACTTTGTGGAACCACATACATGATTTCTCCCCAGTCAGAATTATGTCCCTGGACTACATTTCTTGAATTGCTAAGTACAGTTTTTTGCATTATTCTGGCTAGATATAGCATTATCCATGAGTTGGCTGTACCATCCACCACATATAACGACAGATAAAAAAGGTTCGAGAATTAATCATACAGCAAAGTATGCATCTCTTTGTGTGCTATCGTGCTACCATCCAAAGATTGTGGTGTTGTAACAAAGTCAGCAGCTTGCATCAATATAACAAAAGATAAGTGTCTGGCTGCATACTGCAGTGACAAATGGGAGGCACTGGTGAACCTTCACCGCGCGGGATTAGCTGAGCGGTCTAAGGCGCTGTAGTCGTGGACTGTGCGGCTCGTCCTGGCGGAGATTCGAGTGTGTGTGTGTGTGTGTGTGTGTGTGTGTGTGTGTGTGTGTGTGTTAGGGACTGATGACCTTAGTAGTTAAGTCCCATAAGATTTCACACACATTTGAACATTTTTGGTGAAGCTTCACACTTCCTCCCAGCCCCACAGGGCCATCACGCAGACACTGATTAACATCCACCGACCAGAGGAATCCTTAGCCTAGTTCATGATCAACTATTAAGATGATAGCATAGTCTTAAATAGGGCACCAGTGTATTTCATGTCTTCTGCTGAACTTTAATTTTGAACTTTATGTTAGTGTACACCAAGAGAAGAGTCTGGTAAAATTTTCTGTGTCCAGCGATAGTTTAATATCCATATACAGTAGCTAAGACTCGGAGCATTCCTGTGGAAGTGGAATATATACAAAGTTAAATAAATCTTCATATCTGTCTTGTAATAAAGTGAGCTAATATTTCCGTTCTCCTCTCGCAGCAAGTAAAACGTCCACTGTTGTAGTGCCAAAAGTATTTTTGTCATGCACAATAGCTATGATTTGCAAAGAAAACCTTCTTTCGATATCTTGAACCATTTATGAAGTAGACAGGTGCTATGATTACACGATTCACATCATGCATGGACAGAACAGTGGTTGCACAAGAATTGTGATGGATATCGCTCTGCTCTCAGCTTTAAATACAATTTCAGTATGTTAGCTACATTTCATATATTGCAGTCATGATGTCAAACGAATCATATGCAAAGACTGTGCAGTGTGTTTTTACCTTTGAATGACATGTCACATACCATCTGTTATGTGAACACTGCTCAGCCTTTTACAACGGCATGACTACCACCAAATTATCAGTTAGGATGAATGGACATAGACAGAGGATGTATACTGGCAACAAGCCTCCCCTGACTCAGGTGGTGGGTGACTTTTCTGCACTCTTCTCCTTTTCCTAAACCTCACCAGTCCTTTTCTGCTCCTTTTCCTAAACCTCACCAGTCCTTTTCTACTCCTGTTGTTAAACCTCACCAGTCCTCTTCTTTCATCCCTCTTCCTTCCCCTTCAACCATTCTGTCAGGAGGAGGAGCCACTGGCTCCGAAAGCTTGCATGCGTAATACCTTTGTTATATGTGTGTTCTCCTACCACCGCTTGGAGAGTAAATTTTTTATTTGTCCAATTACATTGTATTTTCAAAAACAGATTAAGTTCATTTAGAGAAGAGTTTTAAATTGAAAAACTTAAGTTGTCCTAGTCTTCTTCTTCTTTGGCGGCTCTATAGATACTCTTAAACTATCTCTTTCCATTTATTCTGGCCCCTTCCTAACATTTTCCAATTCCTGTTACCCGTCTTCTGAATGTCTTCTATGATTCGATCCTCCCATCTAGTTTTTGGTCAACAATGTTCACTCTGTCCATCTGTCTTTCCTTGTAAAACTTTCGCCACCCCACCCCCACCCTGCCCCCGTACCATTTGTCCACGCCCCATGTCTAGCCCACCTCATCCTAGATGACTTGCTAACAGGCTGATCTTTGGAGATGGCGTACAACTCCTCACTCTTTCCCTTTCGCAAATTGAGCAGATGATTCTCCCCCGAGTGTCCTCTTGAATGCATCTGGCAATTCGGCATCCTTTGCTGTCAGAGCCCAGGTTTCAGAGACGTGAATAACCACTGGTCTGGCTAGTTTTGTTGTTCTAGTCAGGAGCCTTGAAGGTAGAAGCTTTGTTAAGGTGAAATAAGCTTTATTAGCTGTAGTTAGCCTCTGCTTTATTTCATAGAAAGTATCTTTGAAAAAGTTGACCATTTCAAGTACCTGGGTTCAATTGTTACCATACCTGGGTTCAATTGTTACCAGTCTCAAAGATGTAGATACCCATTGTTATTTTGGCTGGGATGTCCTCCCTGTGTGTTTTTCCAGAAGCTAGGTATTTTGTTTTCTGCTCATTGATATTTAGTCCTGTATTCCTGCCAGCCTGTTCAAGTGAGGTGAATGTCTCTGACACAGTAGCAAGAACTCTTGACAGTAATGGAAATGTCATCTGTGTAGGCCAGTATTTGCACAGATTTATGAAAAATCTTTTCCCTATTAAAGGTATTTGCATATATCATCACCGTCTCCAAGGCGACATTGAATGGGAGGCGTGCCAGCGCATCACCTTGCAGTATTCCTAATTTCCAAAGCATTGGACAACATTCCTCCAGTTTTTATGCTAGCTTGTGTCCCTTTCATTGTCAAATCTACTATCCTTGTTAGAGAGATATTTACATCCCAGATTAACCATTGTGATACCTCTATAGTTACTGCATTCTGCCTAGTCTCCTTTCTTATATATAGGGCATGTAATTCTTTCTTTCCATTTTTGAGGTATTTCCTCTTCTTCCCATATTAGTTTAACCAGTTTCAGGATGTTTATTTCCAATTCAGAGCCTCCTTGCTTGAAAAGCTCTGCTGGAATGCTATCCGTTCCTGGAGTCTTCTTTAATTTCCTCATTGCAGTTCTCACCTCTTATAAGTTATATAGTCACACTGTTATCTGGATCCTCTTTCTCCTGTTTTTCTGTTGAGTTCCTTAGTATAACTGCTCTTGGGTAAGGAGTTTGTTAAAGTAGTGACACCACCTCTCTCAAACTCTTTCTCTTTAGATATAATTTCGCCCTTTGCATAGCTTCTTCTCTTTGCTTATAATTTCACCCTTTTCATCTTTTATTAAACTTATTCTGCCCTTGAAAAGTTTCCATGCATTATTTACCTCTCTTTAAAATTTCCTTGCCTCATTTGTACTTCTTAGAATCTTCACCTCATCAATATTTGCCTTCATCCACTCCCTCTTTTTCCTTTGATGTGTCCTTTTTTTAGTTCTCTGTTTTTCTTTATATTCTTCCATTATAATCCTGGTGGTTGTAATGTCCTTCTGTATGTTTCATTTGTTTCTGTTTCACATTTGGTTCTTGTTTGCCTTATGCTGCTCCCAAGTATCTCACTTGCTGCTATCCGTACTGCCTTTTTTATCGTTTCCCATTCATCTTCAGTGTTTTTACATTCTCCAGCGTTTTCAAGGGCGTGAATTATTCTCTCCTTGTATCATTCCTGTGCTTCCTCATATTCTAAAGCTGTAATGTTATATTTGTTTGTTCTGGGCTGGGTTCCTTTCACTGCGTTAAATACTCATGCCCTCACCCGTGCCAAAACTAGGAAAAGATCCGTGTCTATATTTTGACCTCTTAAACTCCTTACATCCAGTTACTCTGACTTGTGTCTTGCACCAGTTAGTACATGGTCAGTCTGATTTATTGTATTTGCCTCTAGTGCTGTCCATGTTCCCTTATGTATTTCCTTGTGTGGGAACAATGTTGAGCCTACCACTGTGTTTCTAGATGTTGCAAAGAGTATCAAACTTGTCCCATTCTCATTACTTACTGCATGTCAACTGCATATACTGATTGTCGGTCTATAGATGTGTTCTCTTTCCAGCTGGCCGTGTAGGTCTCTGGCTAATATTTTTGTATCATTCCCAGTGCATTAATCATATGCTCTTCCCAGAGATTTGTAGAAAGCTTCTTTCTCCTCATCCTCTTGATTCTTCAGTTGGTGTGTGGACATAGATAGTAATAGGATTCAACCCCATGAACCCAACACTAAGTGCTTACTCACAGCCCCTCTAAAAATGGGAGTCAAGTCTGGTAATGAACTTGCTAAATATGAAATAATATCACCAGAGAACTTA
Source organism: Schistocerca cancellata (assembly GCF_023864275.1). NCBI lineage: Eukaryota > Metazoa > Arthropoda > Insecta > Orthoptera > Acrididae > Schistocerca > Schistocerca cancellata. The sequence goes on from NC_064628.1 coordinate 896,341,388, forward strand.
AAGTATAGATACACACTGTACAGATAATAATTGCTATATTTTTTGACTGCACAGGAAAGGTGAAACAGGCCTGTGTCAGTGCATGTTCACTAAAACAACTGGAGTCAACTTTTCATGATTTAACAATGGAAAATCCAGGATGGAATATTATGAAAAGGAAAGTTGCCACTCACCATATAGCGGAAATCCTGAGTCTCAGATAGGTACATCAAAAAGATTGTCATAAATAAAGCTTTTGCCCAGTATGGCCTTCCTCAAATACATACACACACGGCTTCAGTTGCCTGAGACTACAGGTGTGTGTGTGTGTGTGTGTGTGTGTGTGTGTGTGGGGCATGCGCCGTCTATTTTTGATGAAGGTCTTACTGGCCAAAAGCTTTATTTGTGACAGTCATTTTGTTGTACCTGTCTGGGACTCAGCATCTCCGCTATACGGTGAGGGGTAACTTTCCTTTTCACGATATTGTACTTTTCATGATTGACATTTATCACACAGTTTTTGAATTACATTTCCAAAGAGCTTCTATACCTAGATCAGAATAACAAAGCGGTTGTCAGTTTGGGCTCAAAAGGGAGGATGTTAGCTGTTTGCTGTTAGGTGCAAGTTCTCTTGCAACAGCAGCTGTACATTCAATCCTGAGTACGTTCATATGTTCCTTGTGTACCTGTGATAATGTTAAGTTTGCTTTGCAGGATCTTAATAGTGGGCTCAGTTTCCAATGCAGTTTCACAGTTAGCTTCACGAACTCCATTAAGAAAACATGTCAGACTGAGAAACATAGTGTATAGGAACAACTCTCAACAATTCATACAGTCAGAAGTTGTTGTCCACAGCTGATCGGTAACTGGCAGCTGAAGTAGAAGAAAGATTGACAACAGTGTTCAGGACATAAGGTGTGAAATCATTGGTTGCTGCTATGCTAGATATCCTATAATCAACTAGCATTGTCACTTAGTTATTGACCCGGGTGTAAGTCATGAATGCCTGACATTGACCCAAACAATATTATCCAATGCTATGATTGTCATCCACCACAGAAATCTGGATTTCAATGCATTAAAATGTTTTGTCTTCAAATAAAGGAGTTATTGAAGCGTGTATCATTCAGCGCTGCACACAATGAAAATTTACTGCCTGCGTAAAGCCAAGTGTTTTGAAGTGACACAGTTTAGAAAGTGTGTAACTACTGCGGTTTTGCTTATTTACAAAGCTGTCGCAGTCATTAACAAAGTGAGCTCCAGGAAATAAGGGCTAACCGTTCTCCTTTTTGCTCAGTGTACTGTCTCAGCAAATACACATTCACGTGTTTGGCTTGCAGCATCATACATTAAACATGATTTGCCATGGAATAAAAGTGAATAAATATCAGAAACTAAACAAACCTGATTTCAGTCAAAACAAAGCGAAATGACAGCACTAGTTGCAAGTTTAATGAGCTCGAGTGTTCGTTTTGCAATGTGGCTCTCTCTACCTGCTCTAGTGCCATACTGTAGTGGCAGTTTTCATTTGGTTGCTATTTCTTAACAGGATGGTGGAATTGACAGGCGTAAAGGTAATTTCTGGAGAACACCAAGGGAATTTTATGTGATCATCACTGTTCACAATACACACATGTAGTACATAACACCACCAACACTGTGAGGCATTTTTGCAGACGATGCTGTTGGGTCATTTCACATAAAACCATGCAGGTCATAACACTCATCATCTCAGATCTTCATGTAACTTTGCACATTTGCTTAAACTTATAATGTAAGAACTCGTGCAAAGTCTTTTTGCTCTCAGACAAAAACTTGTTTATATATTGAATTTCAAATGTAGTGATATTCTGATAACTGGGCTCTGCAAGAATGTCAGTGCAAAATGGTACTTATGTTCATAAATGCCCATAACTGTGGAGCTTCTGAAGCTTTTGATTTGGAATTTTTTTCATATGTTAAGAGAAGCACGTACTTAACAGGCGTGTAATTATGTAAGCAGTAATGACATGAATATAATAGAAATAAACATTCTACATGGGAAAAATATATTTAAAAAAAGGTGCTGTGACTTACCAAACGGGAAAGTGCTGATAGGCACAATAAAAAACACACAAACACACTCACAAATATCAAGCTTTCGCAACCCACGGACACACACACACACACACACACACACACACACACACACACACACACACACAAGCAGACATCTTGGCATATTCTCTCTTCCCATTACCCACCAGGCCTCAAGCTCCGCTAATTTCAAGTTGCCGCCCCTCATACGTCACCTGTCATTCAACAACATCTTTGCCTCTGTACTTCCGCCTTGATTGACATCTCTGCCCAACCTCTTTGCATTTACATGTGTCTGCTTGTGTCTGTATATGTGCGGATGGATATGTGTGTGTGTGCGAGTGTATACCTGTCCCTTTTTCCCCCTAAGGTAAGTCTTTCCCTTCCCAGGATTGGAATGACTCCTTACCCTCTCCCTTAAAACCCACATCCTTTCGTCTTTTCCTCTCCTTCCCTCTTTCCTGATGAAGCAACCGTGGGTTGCGAAAGCTTGCTATTTGTGTGTTTTGTATTGTGTCTCTCTACCAGTGCTTTCCCGTTTGGTAAGTCACAGCATCTTTTTTTAATATATTTATGCAGTAAAGGTTACAAAGTACAATACAAAAATTTAATACTTGTCACTTTCGTATTTCCAGAAAAAATGCACACATATTGAAAAATGCGTCTCACATTTCTCCAACCTGGTAGTAACTTATAATTGGTCTTAAATAATTCCCAAGACAGTACACATTGTAATAAAATTATTAGTGGGTTTTCTATGAATGGACACTCAGTTTTTTTTTCCATCACAACACTAAGTATTGATTTCAGATTTATTTAAGTAAGATTATACATACCTTATACCCACTGCTTCAGATTTTCATGAATTTTTTTTTCTTATTATTATTTTCTGCATGGCAATAATCGATGCAAAATTTTTCCACATGCTTCATGTAGTTTGAGGAGGGGGGGGGGAGGTCTATGGAAATTTTTTAAAATGTAAATGCTGCAACTGAAGTTTGTCATTTGGATTGCATTACTTCAGACAAAAATAATGACAATAATAATAATAACAGAAAATATCTTATTTTCAACATATCGCTGTCATATTTCCCAAATGTCGCGGAAGGATCGTATTTTTATGGGAAAAAAAATCAATAACTATTCTTGACTTATGAGAATATAGAAAATCAATTTAAGCTGTTTTGGTCCAAACAATGAGTTTTAAATATGTAAAACACTTTCTGGCAGCTGATACAAGATTTATATTTATTGAAACTCTGATATTATTTGAAGAAGAAAAAAAAAGAAAAGAAAAGAAAAAGGAAGCAGCACTCTGAGTTTTGATAGATATTGGAGGGTAATTTAACATATATCACATCATTGTCCAGAAGATCATTCAAATCGGATTATGTAAACTGACAAGGCTGCCTCATTAAAACAAAGAGCCAAAAGTTGTAATTGTAATTGAAATAATTTCATTATGCAGGTTAACTTTGTTCAGGGTGTCAAATTAGCATCTTTAAACACCAAATATTGTAGCCACTCTGATGTTAATTTAAAATGTACATGTTAAGCAGTAAAGATCCTTGAAACTGTCAAAGAAACTTTTTTAAGAGCATCACTCTTTTTAATGCACTGTGAAAAATTGTATTCTGTTAACTTCATATCTTTTTCGTTAAAGTGATACATTCTGCCTAATAATATTGATTTAGGTACACCAACAGCACACAAAATGTTTTCCTAAGGCACATAACAAGAGTCTTCCTTCTCAGGCCAAAAGAATGACACTGCTGGTCCAGGTGCGTGGAGAAAAAGTAGTTAAACATCTCTTTCTTCATCACAGACATTTCTGATGAAGCAAAATATGACCTGTCCTAATGTACAGCTGCTACAAAAGAATTCTGTTGAGGACGAGTGCATATCTGTTGGGGCATTTTCACTGAATGGAAAAAATCAAGGAAGGCTTTTCAGAAGAAGTCACTCTTCTAATCTCTCAAGAATCACAAGAAAATGATTTGTAATGGTGAAAATTCCTGGTACCAGGTGTTGTGCGGGTTGTCGAAAATCTCTTCTCGAGGTTCTTGTATAGGAAATCTACATTGACTTTCTCTAAGAATCGTAAAAAACATTTGTCAAAATTAGTTTTGCAGAAATCGTAAACACCAGATGCAGTTGTTATTCTGCATCATCCACTACTTGAAGGTTAGCTCTTCTCAATATATGCTTTATAGTTCCTCCCAAACCATTGCTCACAGTTTTACTGTGGTTTGTAGCGAGAAAGGACTGTGTGAGCACAAAAACGACTTTTCTGTTGATGCTGAGCAAATTTTTAAAGCTTCTTCTGTTCTTAGGTTGAACAGCACATTCATCATTGAAATAACAAACTTTCTTCACATGTGGGTAATACTCTGCCAGCCACTTAACCATTTCTTGCTGGACAGTATTTACAAATCCTCCATCATGTTCCATATCATCACTTACAAAGCAGTGGTTCACTATTACCAATTTACTTTTATCATTTACCACATACACACACAAGGGTGTATTGTACAGCTGCTTCTTGTTCAGTGGTAACTCTGAATTTCATTCTGAATTACAAAACTGTGATTTTCAGCAAAGTCCATTAACAGAATTGCTTTTTCTGGGGTTAAATTTTCCTTCACTTTTTCAATGATTTTGACCGACACTAAGATTTAAATGAGTGTGGTAAGTTCTTTGTTTCCTCAATGTGTTCCACATCCAAAAGTAGTTTCACATTTTGGTGAATGAGTGCTGGCAGTACCAGCTAAAATACACCACTTTGATCTTAGCAAACAAAATTTAGAAAGACCAATGTTCACGTTCAGATTCTCCCACTTAAAACGAGAGTACAGTTCTCTTAAGTTGCAAAGGATGAATCTTTTTTGCGTATACACATTCTTCTGAATGCTAATTTTTGTCTTTTGCTCCTGGTAACATTCGAGTGTATTCATCATTTTGGTAGAAATCAGTGACTATCTTTACCACTTCATCAGCAATCTTTCCCCTTTGAAAACAGAAATGGGTATTTATCAATTCTTAAACCACAGTTTCCTTGCTTGTCGAACCACATACTCACTAACATTGAATTCTGACATTGTTTTCTTTTGATAAAGAGGGCGGAACTAATATTAAAATTTGAATTTTTTTTTCAGGTACTCTTATGCTAGCAACTTTTTCTTTCATTAACAATATCATGGTATCAAAATCTTTGGCATTCTTAAAAATTTCACAATCAAATTTTTCTTCTCTACGGTGAGATTCTTCAATAATGCAGTCTAATGCCCAGCATACTTTTCTTTCCAAAACATGTTTCACTTTTTCTAGGTTCATTTTGCCATATGAAGCCTCGCTGTGATTTGGAATGGTGTGAAATTTTAAGGGAGAGCACTGCAAATCATGTAAAGTTTTAGTTTTATTTGCATACTTTGATGTTTTAGTACTGGTTAGTGAAATGTCACCTCCGGGTCACCTGCATCACTTTCATTTCAATCACTGATGTCAGTTTTTTGTCCACAAATCTTGCACTGTTTTTGGTCTGGTTTCATGGAGATTCTTCTAACACTTGATGGTTTAGATAAAGACAAGCAGACTGATCTCAAAGATTTTTTAACTGTTCGTATGTGTTTTTTGAAAGGATCGCAAGAAGTTATTTGAAGACTTTCAAAAACTTTTAAGTAATAGTATGTGTGATTTCCATATATTGTAGCACTTTCTTGATCTTGTAGAAAGCGTACATTGTATCGCAACAGTATAAAACCTCGTTTGTCTTCACTCAGCTCTGCTATTTTTTATAGAGTTTTTACTAAGGTCTAGGTTGTAAACTGACACAGTGGTTTCAGTAATTTTCCAATATTGCATGAATTCACATTTTCTATTGCATTTAACTGAGCACTAATCCACTTAAAACATCTTTTATACAAGTGGAATGATAGAGCTGCACCACAAACATGCCAAATACACTAATTGATGCATGCCAGCTATTCTCAACAATGAATTTCAGCAATTGTTTAATTGTTTTCATTATTATAAAGGTTTCAAATAAGCTACTGCAATCTAAGAATTTTTTTTATCACTGTGAGCAGGTGATTGGCTAAACACACAAATAAAATATATTATAATCTTTAAAAAAATTACTGAATTAGTCAAATGAAAGGAAATAAATTTTCACACTTACAGTTAACATGCTGCTTAGAATCAGTTATACTTAAAGGTGCTTATTTGATACCCTTGCATCTGAGGCAGTGAGGCAGCAAGTGGATGAACTTACTTAAAATGGCCCTTTTCCATTGCAGCAAAAAGTATTTTGATTTCAGGTGTGTGTGTCAATTAGCAGAAGACCCATTGAAATTTTTATTTTATTAGAAAGCTTATAATCTAGAGGATTATTTAAGACTACAATCAGGTTCCCAGCAGGTTAGAGAAATGTGATATAAGCATTTCTCCACATCCTTGCAATTTCTCTGAAATCAATAATCGACATACATTGATATTTTTTTTAAAAAATCTTTCTAACTTTACTGCTTCAGTAACTGGGTATCTGTTAACTTCTTACTTAACTTCTGAAAAAAAAATCCAAATCAAAAGTTTCATAAACACCTCAGTTATGGGCATTTATGTAGATAAGTACTATTTTGCATTGGCATTCTTGCAGAGTCCAGTTATCAGAATATAACTACAATTAAAATTCGATATAAAATAAAGTTGTGGTGTGAGACCAAAAAGATTTTGCAGAAGTTCCTGTGTTATAAGTGTAAGCAAATGTGCAAAGTTTTGTGAAAATCTGAGATAGAGGGTTACAAATCTTTGGATTATTGTGTGTTTTGATGTGGAATGACCCTGTTGCCTCTAGGAATCTTGCAATGCCAGAAGTCTTTAGTGAAGTGCAGGAATGTCTGGGGGGGAGGGGGGGGGGACCTACAATTGGTCTGGGAACAGTAGTTGACTCTGAATGTAAATAAATGTGACTTATGTCAATACAAGTACAGCTCCTTTGTTGTTTGAGTATTTTACTTGAGAACACTATGGAAAATGGCAAAACAGCTGTAAAGTAGCTAGTATTAACCATCCGGAGCGATTTAAAGTGGTAGGACCACATGAAACCAGTTGTGAGAGAGTCAGATGTCAGACTGAAATCCATTGGAAGAAACTTAAGAATGTGCACTTAATCCAGGAAAGAAGTGCTTACAAAACACTTCTTCGAACGATTGTCAAGTATTGTTCATCAGTCTGGGACCCTCAGCAAGTATCTTTTAGTAAGCACGAGAGTGCCACCGGAGTTCGTCAAGCATGTCTGCAACAGACACAGAGAGACGAGGTGCATATCGCTGAGACCATTACTGTTGTAATTCTGGAAGAAAAGTCAGGCACTATATTACGCCATCCCGCATACGCCGTACGAATGGCCACAACAAGAAAACTTGAGAAATTACAGCTTTGAACAGGTTTATTGAGAGTTGCTCTTCCTGCACACCATTTGCGAAGGTAACACGAAAGGACAAAATTATAGTTGCGCTGGAGATATCTTCCACCACACATCACTAAGCAGCTTACGGAATGTGGTTGTAGAAGTATGGCCTTGGCCTACGGGTCCCAGAGGATCGAATCAGATCTTCGGCTCCTCCTGCTGGATAATAGCCACCTCTGCACCTTTCCAGGCATTGTGTTCTCCAGCTACATGCACATTGCTCTTCCATGCCCTATAATTCTATCTACCTACATGTCCTTATGTTGCATCTCGATTCGTCTATCTGCCATCCATTCATCTGGCTACATGTCCCACCCATCTTTATTCCATTTTCATTACAGTTTTAAATTAATTTTCCTCTCCTAGTCTGTTCACTTGTCAGGTTTCAGGTCTTAAATGATTTTTGCATTACGGAGGTGATATTCAACTGCCCTGAGTTAAAAGAGGCAATGAATAATTATTGTCAGCTTTCCTTTTTGAGAAACATTGGAATCACAGTTTTCAAAACTAATTTGCTCACCGAAAGCTCATTAACTTGACTCTAAGATTTTCTTATCTTTCTGTGTGATGTGTTAGTTATGTGAAACTTGATGAGAATGTAATTATCTGCTTTCTCACGTCTGACATGGGGAGGCCACAACATTGGGATCATGGATTTACTTCAAACTTTCTACACCTTTAGAAGGCCATTAAAACAACACAATTTGCAACTAGTAAGGTGCATTACTCTGACAATCCTGAGAAAATCGCAAGAGCAGTTTTACGTGCCTGTTTTGTAACTGACGTAGCTGTGCATACGTGCCAGACGTTAATGCTAATGATAATCAAGTGGTTAGTGTTTGAGCTTCTTCATTTACTTGTCAATAGTTATAGTTTGTTGTAATAATTAAATTTAACTAAAGTTAGTAAGTAGTCAAATAACATGAAATTTGCTAAAACTTCTTACAAATACACATGGTTCCTTTATTATTATTATTATTATTATTATTATTATTATTATTATTATTATTAATAGTAGTAGTAGTAGTAGTAGCAGCATATTACCTCTCAGATGTCATATAAATTAAATAATATGACCAGTAATGAAAAAAATTAAATTAAAAATTAAACTTGAGTGGGAGTTGAACTGTTTGCTACATAACACATTTGTCTTGCGAAGCTCGAACCCTAACCACGTGACCACTGTGAACCAGAACATTCAGCATCGAGATGCCCTTAATCGGATTCTGTTCTCAGTTAAATTATATTGGCTCTGACTGGGCTAATTGCGATTGATATGGGGCCTAACCTACAGAAGAAGTTAATCATAGTTTCACTGTTGTTTTGAATCTCCCCACGTTAGTGTGGGTTTTTTGCAGTGGAAATGACAAGAATTATTCAAGCTTTATTAATTGGTGGGGAGAAACTGGTAAAGTTGTTGGTAAGAAAGTGTCCAATCATTGGCCTGCTTGTGCAGAAACAGGTGTTGTGACTCGCCGATCATTCAAAGCGCTGCCGCGCAATTACGCGCTTCCTCTACGTGCGGCACTGTCTGCCAGCCATGCAGCAGCTGCGCCACCTAAGTGGCCAGCCGAGCAGCGGCCGCTAGACTGGGACTCAGTGCTCATTTGAATGCTAACGTGTACGCATGTCTTGCTTGTCAACTTACTCTTTGACTTATATGTGATGTGTCGTTCTGAAATATATGTGTTAAACTTGACATTATAACAATTGGCGATGAGGTAGTGGATTTTACCTTTTCACAGTTGACCCACAGGATTCCATGGCTACTGTCGAGCAACTATTGCAAAATCTCCTTGAACGGCAAATGCTTCTAACAGCGACAATTTGCGACGTCGTCGCGGCGTCAAATGCGGGGCGTTTCTCGTCGTTGGCTATACCTCCTTTTCCTCCTTACGACGAGACGGCGGAAGACTGGTCTGATTATGAAAAACGTCTTCGACAGCACTTCTTGGCATTTCATGTCACGGACGAACAACCATGTAAGTCTCTGTTCCTTCCCTGGATTTCACCTCAAATGTATCGGTTGTTGTCGCAATTGGCTCCTTTGAAGGATCCTGCGTCTTTGTCCTTTGCTGAAATGTGCTCACTCCTGTCTGTCTATTTTCAAAAGCAAACGCATGTGGTAGCCTCTCGTGTTGCCTTTTATCGTTGTCAAAAACAGCCACATCAATCCTATCGCGCTTGGGCTGCTGAACTTCACGGCCTCAGTCGAAAGTGTCAGTTTGTTACTGACGTTCACAAAGAATCCTATGCCGATTCCATGGTACGGGATGCTATTATCCGGTCGGCACCCGACAAAGAAGTTCGGCGACGTGCCCTTCAGTTGGCGAATCCGACTCTAGATGAAGTTCTCTCCATTGCGCAGTCAACCTCTGTGCGCTGTTGACGACGCGTGCGGCGCGTCCCCGCCGGCTGACGTGGCCCCAGTTTGCTCCCACGCGCAGCCTCAGCCTAGCCGTAAACAACCCGCTAAGAAACTGCAGCAAAACCCCGGCAACTTCCTTCATGTCCGCGGCGTTTTACGAAACATTCACGCGAGGATTGTCCCCTACGTTGGGCTGTGTGTCACAATTGCAAAAAGAATGGTCATGTGTCTTCCGTTTGCAAATCCGAACGCATACATAATGTCCATGAACATGACGCTGATTCTGATTCTGTGTTGTCTGTCAGTTGCACTTCTTCCCTTTCAGCGAAGTTATTCCTCACTGTCCAAATCCTTGGTCGAGATGTTCGCATGCAAGTGGATACCGGTTCTGCTGCCACTATAATTAATTCTCAGACGTATCTTCAGTTGGGTTCTCCACTCCTGTCACCTGTCACTTGGCAATTACAGACATACAATAAACAGAAGATTTCTCTCTTGGGACAGTTTAATGCTGAGGTATCTTACAAATCCGTTGTTCGCACTGTTCCCATATTTGTGGTCAACCAGAGGAATGCAGAAAATCTTTTTGGTTTCAATGCCTTTCGCGTTTTTGGGTTCTCCATAGATGACTCTGTCATTATTGTCTCTGATGCTATTCCTTATGCTCAACTGGATTCTTTGTTGACGACATTTTCGTCCCTTTTATCTCCTGGGTTAGGCCGTGCAAACGACTTTGAAGCTCATATCACGCTCAAACCCACTGCTCGGCCTAAGTTTTTTCAGGCTCGGCCCATTCCTGTGGCCCTTCGTGATCGGGTAAAACGGGAGTTGGATCGTCTCACTACTTCAGGGGTCTTGCTTCCTGTCACTTCCAGTGAGTGGTCCTCTCCTCTCCTCTCCTGTCGTTGTCGTTGCTAAGCCCAATGGTGATATTCGTCACTGTGGCGATTTCAAAGCCACTGTAAATGCTCAATGCCTCATCGACACTTACCCTATGCCCCGTCCTGAAGAACTGTTCACTAAACTTGCTGGAGGCAAGTATTTTTCTAAAATTGACCTGTCAGAAGCTTATCATCAACTTCCTCTCGACGCTGCTTCCCGGCAGTTTCTGGTCCTTAACACGCCTTTCGGCCTCTATCAATACCAACGCTTGCCATTCGGGGTTGCTTGTGCACCTGCTCTCTTTCAGCGATTCTTGGAACAATTATTGCTCCCTGTCCCTGGGTGTATCAATTACATGGACGACATTGTTGTCACTGGCTCCACCACTGAAGAACATCTTCAAATCTCCGCGCACTTTTTCATGTCTTACAGACTGCCAGTCTTAAGTGTAATCTTCAGAAATCACAATTCTTTCAGGCATCTATCACGTACTTGGGGTTCCAACTCTCTCGGGATGGTAATCATCCACTTCAGCAAACTGTCGCTGCAATCGATGCCCTTCCTCGCCCTACATCTGTTAAGGAACTGCAGGCCTTCTTGGGGAAAATAGCATACTATCACAAGTTTTTACCATCTGCGGCTTCGGTGGCTCAGCCGTTGCATCGCCTGTTTCATAAAAACATGCCTTTTCACTGGTTCGCGTCATGCGAAGCGGCTTTCCAGAAATTGAAGACTATGCTGAAACAGGCCCCGTGCCTGGCTACTTATCGACCTGGCCAACATCTTGTTCTTGCCACAGATGCCTCTCCATACGGGGTCGGTGCAGTCCTTGCGCACCGTTTTTCTGACGGTTTGGAACAACCCATTGCTTATGCCTCCAAAATGCTCACGGATGCCCAACAAAAGTATTCTCAAATTGTGAAAGAAGCTTTGGCCATTATTTATGCTCTTCATAGGTTTGGTGTTTTTCTCTATGGCTCAAAATTTCATCTTGTTACGGATCACAAACCACTTGTTTCCGTGTTTCATCCATCAACGTCACTTCCCGACAAGGCTGCACACCGCCTCCAGCGTTGGGCTCTTTACTTGTCTCGTTTCAATTATGAGATTCATTTCTGCCCGACGGCTCAACATGCGAATGCTGACGCTCTGTCTCCCCTTCCCATGGGTCCTGATCAGGCATTCGATAGGGACGAACGTTTGTGTTTCCACCTGGATGTTGCCGAGCAGCAGGTTGTGGACAGCTTCACTGGAGACAGGCTGGCAGCTGCTACGGGTTCTGACCCTACCCTCTCCCGGGTTTTACGCTGTATTCAGAAGGGTTGGTCAGATCGCCCGTCCGCTAAGACTTCTGATCCGTTGCGGAACTACTACGCATTGCGTTACCGCCTCATGGCTAGGGATGGTGTTATCCTCCTCTCCACTGACAACGCTTCGCCGCGTGTTGTGGTACCTGCGTCTTTGCGTGCTTCAGTCTTGCGCCTCCTTCACCAAGGGCACTGGGGTGTGTCTCGCACAAAATCTCTGGCGCGCGCCGTCATGTGTACTGGCCTGGCATCGACTCTGAAATAGCACACATGGTCGCTGCCTGCGGCCCTTGTGCGTCACAGGCCACTGCCCCGAAGTCATCTTTGTCACCGTGGCCTTCGCCTGAGAAGCCCTGGGAGCGCATTAATGCTGACTTTGCGGGACCCTTTTTAGGTACTTATTGGCTCCTTGTAATTGACGCCTACTCTTAACTTTCCTTTCATTGTCCGTTGCACGTCGCCGACCACCGCGGCAACCACCAGTGCTCTCACCCGCATTTTTTCTTTGGAAGGCCTCCCCTCTACTCTTGTTACTGATAATGGTCCGCAATTTGCCTCTTCCGAATTTGCGGATTTTTGTGCTCGTCACGGTGTTATGCATGTCACGGCCCCGCCGTTCCATCCACAATCCAACGGTGAGGCTGAACGACTGGTCCGCACATTTAAGGCTCAGATGCGGAAACTTCTGACTTCTTCTGCTGCTGGTGATGCGCTTCTCCAGTTTCTGGCGTCTTACCGTTTCACCCCCATGGGCGACCACAGCCCGGCTGAGCTCTTACATGGCCGACAGCCTCGCACGCTACTTCATATTCTGCGGCCTTCCACCTCACGGCCGTGGGTGCCTTCACTTGGCCGGTTCACCGCCGATGAACTCGTCTGGGTACGGGAATATGGCAGGCAGCCAAAATGGAGCCCGGGCCGCTTCTTAAGACACCGTGGCAGACGCCTGTATGAAATCCAGACAGACACGGGTGTTGCAGTGCGTCATTCGGACCAGCTTCGGCCTCGTGTGCCAGCAACGCCTGTTCCGAATGCTGCTACACCACCTTTGGCTCTACCTGACGCTTGAGATCTTGGCATCTCTCAATACTCACAACGCAGCCCTCTCACCATCATCGCGATGCCAGCACAAGAACGGACGCCACCAGGAGACGTGCCCATGCAGGAACCGGATGACCATCCTCTGTCAGAGCAAATCTACTCGCCTCCTCCTCCTCCAACGGATGCCGACACATCGCCCATGTCTTCTGTCATATCAACTGGACTTGCCGCAACGGGCAGATTGGTGTGTAGGGCGCCAGCAGATTCGACCCCTAAGTCTCCTGTCATCTCGACCCATTATCATCGGGGACACTTCCGTCCGTACGGGAAGCCGTCTCCTCGAGACTTTACGGCGAGTCAAACAACGCCTATGGACGTTAGCCATCTCCAGGACACCTCCATCAAGACCAGTGCAACAATTTCAAAGGGGGGAAAAGTGTTGTGACTCGCTGATCATTCAAAGTGCCGCCACGCAATTACACGCGCCCACTACGTGCAGCGCTGTCTGCCAGCCATGCAGCAGCTGCGCCACCTAAGCGGCCAGCCGAGCAGCGGCTGCTAGACTGGGACTCAGTGCTCATTCGAATGCTAACATGTACGCATGTCTTGCTTTTCAACTTACTCTGTGACTTATATGTGTTGTGTCGTTCTGAAATATATGTGTTAAACTTGATGTTATAACAACAGGAAATCAGATTGTTCGGGTATTTTAAACCTAAACTGCCAGATCATAGTGTGTTGCCACTGTATCAGCTCATTTGTAATGCAATTTCTGTGGTACAATAAGGTTTGTATTTTAGATTTACTGAAAACAAGAATCACAAAACAGAATTATTTAATTGAATAGATAAAAAAATTACTCATCAAGCGGCCGCCGAACACACACATAAAAGACTGTTGTAATTGGCAAGTGTTTGGAGCTAGTGGCTCCTCTTCCTTCCTCTTCAACCATTCTGCCTGAAGAAGGAGTGAAGGAAAAGGACTGGAGGGGTCTAGGAAAAGGGGTAGATTTTGGGAAAATTACCAGGAACCACGAGTCAGGGGAGACTTACACCGTACGAGACGAAAAGGAAAACTGCCAATTACAACTGCCTGTCATGTGTATTTTGCCGCTGCTTGATGAGTAGATTTTTTATCTATCTGATTAAGTGATGATGTCAATAATTGATTGTTTTCTTTGTTACAAAACAGAATTAGATACATTGAGTGTCAGTTTTGCAGTGGTGGTACTCACCAGATAATGATGCATCAGATCCACCATAGAAAGCTTACACATGGGAATGCTGTATACAGGTTATTGTAGATGGCAAAATGTGGTTCAAAAATTACTATATGGTGGGACAACACCAAGTGGAACATCTTTTTAAGGTTTATTTACTCTGCCTTTTTAAGGCACTGAAAGGAGCCCTTTGCAGCAAGTTCACCTGTAATCTGAGGCATTGAGTAGTTTGCATTGTGTGTGTCTGAATACTGTTCAATTAATATATTTCTTTGTGTTAGTTTATTTTACCATAAGGCTTGAGCATAAGCAGTTAATGATAACTTTTGAAAGATATACCTTGTTACAAATAATATGCCATCTCATATTTAATTTTTTAAATTAGATTTCATTTCATCTCACAGGTGACAGCAGTGTTCGTCGAGTCTTCTGGTACAGTGAGAGTTTCTTCTGGATGTGGAACAGGCGTAGCTGGCACTCACCTGAAGGTGCAACCCTCGACATTACCAGAAGGCTTGGATGTGGTGCCAGGGCTGTGGAAAGCTCTACACTGCACAGCTCTTTGCTAAGTCATTAGTCAAAAATTCACACACTGTGGCTAGTCTCTCATTGACTACTATTCTTGTTGTGACCATCCATACCTTTAACTTGAAGAGTCAGGAGTGTTCTGAAACAGGTTAAAGTAAATGTGCTTTTTTACGTATTTACAGACTATTTACAGTAAAACAGGCACATTTCATGTGAGAAAGTTTTGACATTGACTAAGTTCTGACAGTAAATGAGGAATGTGGATGTAGATCTCCTCTTTCATGTCATAGCTCATGCCCAGTAATGATTTTAGAAGATGCTTGAAAAATATTTGATATTTTTAACATAAATTAATTTTTTATGGACCAACATTTGTTTAATGAATGTTTCTATCAATTGAAATGTCTTTCACATGGTGAAAATGAACTTATCTAATCACCCAGATGTGTTTTGACTTCGTTAACAGGGCATCATTAATGGCTGTCATGGTATGTTACATTATGTTGGTTACCAGATGTTGATTTAGGTTTAAAATATTTTACCCACAAGTTTTGCCATAAAACACAACGGTTATCCACTTTTTTGTTCTTTTGCATATTATTCATATGTTGGTCAAAATTTCTGTTTTTCACTAAATTCTTTGGCTATATTGGGATGTCCTAACTGATGCAAATTATATATCTGTTGTTCAAAATTGCCCACACCAAGAAACTTGAATTATTTGTGTTGTGTTGGTATTGACTGCATTGTGCCCTAGTGTGCAAGTGATTTTATTGTGGCATTTTAGTGTGTAAAGAAAGTTTTAGCAGTAGTGTTAGCAAATGGACAGGCCTGAAGAGTTTTTAATATGCATGCTTAAAACTTGTCAGATCTTTAGAGATTAAAGTAAATCTTCAGAAAGATATTTTATCTGTTCAATTGTTTTTCCTTCTTTGGAGAGTTAAAACTTCAGGTACACATATAGGAAACAAATTGTTTATATCAAAAATCAAGTAAAAACAAAATTTTCACATGAATACTGCTAGATGTCTACTCTTTGCTGTGGTCTGAAGTGCAGTGAGGGGAAAAAGGCAGAATAAAGTTGCTACGTTAGAGCACCACACTGTGAACCCTGAAGACATTCTCTACGTGTAACTGCCCTTTCTGTAGGGCATCTGAAGGGGCAGCTGGGAGGTTAACATAGGCGACTCCTCAGTGTTTTGCTGTATAGCCAGAGAGAAGCCTTTCACTTCCTGTTTCAAAGATTGTAGCCCTTGGTTTTAACCTTAATTCATTAGCAGGTGTAAAACATTGTTTGAAAAATCTGATATCTTTCTCAGTCTTGTTTTTGTGAACATTGGCAACCCAGTAGTCCTTTCAATTGAATCCTGTGAAGCTCACTCAAAGGTCCAGCCAGTGAGAAGTCATAAGCACACACTTGTGTGACTCATTCCATCTTCCCAGTACCCTACCAACTTTCCCCACTCAGGAATAGCAGGCATCATTGTAATCCCAGTTAGCATTGGACAAAGCCAAGATTCACTGGCAATCTAAGCCTTGATTTCTGATGACAGCGGTGGCATCCTGTTTAATCCAGATACCTACTGCTCCCTTGCAGGAAAGCAGCTTTTAAAAGAACCTTCTATACTTATGACACTGTGTTGTCAACTCTAGCTTCGTAACCCATTGATAATGGAACACAGAGCAACATGAATGAAATTTTCACTCTACAGCACAGTGTGCTCTGATAAGAAACTTCCTTGCAGATTAAAACTGTGTGTGAGACCAAGACTCGGGACCTTTGTCTTTCTGTGGACAAGTGAAGTTTGGAAGGTAGGAGACGAGTTACTGGTGGAATTGAAACTGTGAGGATGAATCGTGAGTCGTGTGGGTAGCTCAGATAGTTGGGACCTTTGCCTTTCACTCAAGTTCAAGTTTCGGTCCAGCACACAGTTTTAATCTGCCAGAAAGTTCCACAGACCAACATTATGAAATTTGGGGCACACCCCTAGGTTGTTTGGGTAATAATACACATTTAAATGTGTTCAAGAAACTTTGGGATTTCTTACACCACTAGGTTTTTCAGTTGAGTTAAGCAAGATCTTACCATTGTATGCTCAGAGGTTTGTAGCAACTCAGTACTTGGAGTTGTAACAAAGTTTTCAGAATGGGAGGATGTGTCCCATAAGGTGTTTCATTTTGTAACATAAAATTTTTGCGGGCTTAATATAAGGTTACACACTTCGATCATTTCCATAAAAGTAAAAAAAAAAAAAAAAAAAAAAAAAAAAAAAAAAAAAAAAAAAAAAAAAAAAATGATTTTTCAATGTTAATTGTGAAAACTAGAAACCACAAATTTAACATAATATTAAAACCAGTCACTTAATATTAATAGGTAGTATGTCAGGCAAAATGTGTTATATTAATAAACCTGGAATGATACAATCCCTTCTTTTGTTCACTTGGTGATGCTAGGCTAGCCTCAACAAAAATTGTTTTCATTGTTTGTCCCTGATCGATGTATTAAACTTTTTTATCAGAGCAGTTCCTCTTTCTGCAGTATCATTGACCAACTTAAGGATACAGGGTACTTATAAATGGTGGAAAAATCTAAATTTTTATGGCTTTATTAAATTCTATAGTCTTTCCAGATTACATTGATATATAAATTATAGGGTTTCAAAAGGAAAAATGACCTATATATACCAAATTTTAAAGTTACGGTCATGTATGCTGCCACACCCCCTTTATTTCTGTTAAATAAACCAGTATTATTTCGAAAAGAACTTTGAACTTTCTGTTTCCAGTAATTATATGTATGATACAATGTATTTGTTGGTAACAGAGCTGGTTTCTAGTGTCTGTAAATGATCTTTGCTAGTATTTACTTTTGTTTCACTGAAACAGTGTTACTGAATTTTTATTGCCTAAGTGCTACATATACAGGGTGTTACAAAAAGGTACGTCCGAACTTTCAGGAAACATTCCTCACACACAAAGAAAGAAAATATGTGGACATGTGTCCGGAAATGTTTACTTTCCATGTTAGAGCTCATTTTAATACTTCTCTTCAAATCACATTAATCATGGAATGGAAACACACAGCAACAGAAAGTACCAGCGTGACTTCAAACACTTTGTTACAGGAAATGTTCAAAATGTCCTCCGTTAGCGAGGATACATGCATCCACCCTCCGTCGCATGGAATCCCTGATGCGCTGATACAGCCCTGGAGAATGGCATATTGTATCACATCCGTCCACAATACGAGCACGAAGAGTCTGTACATTTAGTACCGGGGTTGCATAGACAAGAGCTTTCAAATGCCCCCATAAATGAAAGTCAAGAGGGTTGAGGTCAGGAGAGCGTGGAGGCCATGAAATTGGTCCGCCTCTACCAATCCATCGGTCACCGAATCTGTTGTTGAGAAGCGTACAAACACTTAGACTGAAATGTGCAGGAGCTCCATCGTGCATGAACCACATGTTGTGTCGTACTTGTAAAGGCACATGTTCTAGCAGCCCAGGTAGAGTATCCCGTATGAAATCATGATAATGTGCTCCATTGAGCGTAGGTGTACACTCCTGGAAATTGAAATAAGAACACCGTGAATTCATTGTCCCAGGAAGGGGAAACTTTATTGACACATTCCTGGGGTCAGATACATCACATGATCACACTGACAGAACCACAGGCACATAGACACAGGCAACAGAGCATGCACAATGTCGGCACTAGTACAGTGTTTATCCACCTTTCGCAGCAATGCAGGCTGCTATTCTCCCATGGAGACGATCGTAGAGATGCTGGATGTAGTCCTGTGGAGCGGCTTGCGATGCCATTTCCACCTGGTGCCTCAGTTGGACCAGCGTTCGTGCTGGACGTGCAGACCGCGTGAGACGACGCTTCATCCAGTCCCAAACATGCTCAATGGGCGACAGATCCGGAGATATGGCTGGCCAGGGTAGTTGACTTACACCTTCTAGAGCACGTTGGGTGGCACAGGATACATGCGGACGTGCATTGTCCTGTTGGAACAGCAAGTTCCCTTGCCGGTCTAGGAATGGTAGAACGATGGGTTCGATGACGGTTTGGATGTACCGTGCACTATTCAGTGTCCCCTCGAAGATCACCAGTGGTGTACGGCCAGTGTAGGAGATCGCTCCCCACACCACGATGCCGGGTGTTGGCCCTGTGTGCCTCGGTCGTATGCAGTCCTGATTGTGGCGCTCGCCTGCACGGCGCCAAACACGCATACGACCATCATTGGCACCAAGGCAGAAGCGACTCTCATCGCTGAAGACGACACGTCTCCATTCGTCCCTCCATTCATGCCTGTCGCGACACCACTGGAGGCGGGCTGCACGATGTTGGGGCGTGAGCGGAAGACGGCCTAACGGTGTGCGGGACCGTAGCCCAGCTTCATGGAGATGGTTGCGAATGGTCCTCGCCGATACCCCAGGAGCAACAGTGTCCCTAATTTGCTGGTAAGTGGCGGTGCGGTCCCCTACGGCACTGAGTAGGATCCTACGGTCTTGGCGTGCATCCGTGCGTCGCTGCAGTCCGGTCCCAGGTCGACGGGCACGTGCACCTTCCGCCAACCACTGGCAACAACATCGATGTACTGTGGAGACCTCATGCCCCACGTGTTGAGCAATTCGGCGGTACGTCCACCCGGCCTCCCGCATGCCCACTATACGCCCTCGCTCAAAGTCCGTCAACTGCACATACGGTTCACGTCCACGCTGTCGCGGCATGCTACTAGTGTTAAAGACTGCGATGGAGCTCCGTATGCCACGGCAAACTGGCTGACACTGACAGTGGCGGTGCACAAATGCTGCGCAGCTAGCGCCATTCGACGGCCAACACCGCGGTTCCTGGTGTGTCCGCTGTGCCGTGCGTGTGATCATTGCTTGTACAGCCCTCTCGCAGTGTCCGGAGCAAGTATGGTGGGTCTGACACACCGGTGTCAATGTGTTCTTTTTTCCATTTCCAGGAGTGTACATACTGACGAAACTAAAATGAGCTCTAACATGGAAATTAAATCTTTCCGGACACATGTCTGCATAACATCTTTTCTTTATTTGTGTGTGAGGAATGTTTCCTGAAAGTTTGGCCGTACCTTTTTGTAACACCCTGTATTTGTGGAAGTACATATCCTTAGTGTGCAATAAATACGAACTATGCCATGCATCAAGAAATCCAATAAAAGTAAATTCCGTGGTAACCAGTTCACAAACAAAGCAAGCCACACTGTTGAAAGTAACCTATGTATCAGTTCTTCAGGGACGAAATTCCCACATGTCATGTCTCCTGGTGATTCAAATTTTTGTGTTAACAATGACACTGTTTGTAGTGGATTTGTTGTTGATGTGGGCATCTTCTTTGATTAAGGAAGTGTGCGAAATGTAAACAATGTGATGGTGTAGGCTGTCTGAAAATAACTGAACAACAAAGTAGCAGGAAGAGTTTAGTGACAAAATTAGTTGTTCTGTGTAGATCCTGCAATAAATCTACCTCGAAAATGACTTCGAACATTGTGCATAATTTGTATGATGTGAATTTGAAGTTAGTGTGTGCAGTGTGCACAATAGGCTGCTCAAATGTTTTGTGGTTTGATGGACCTTCCTCCTCCTCCCAGTAGGTTCAGCAAGTACATAAAAATACTTTTAGGTGCCTTGATGGTTGTGTCTAAAGCATCTCTGAAACATGCAGTAGAAGAAACTGTAAATACTAGTGAAACCAGGGACAATGCTGTTGCACTTGATGGGACATGGCAATGTCGAGGACATCATTCCTTGAATGGTGGTGTAAGTGCTGCTTCTCTGGAGAATGGAAAAGTTGTTGATATTGAGTGCTTATGTAAGTACTGCCACACTTGCCATGGTAACACTTGAAGGACATATTGAACATCAGTGTTCTAAGAATTATGACGAGGACAGTGGAGCTCTCCAAATATTTCAGAGGTCGGTGCCCTTTTATGAAGTTAGATATACGACGTACCTAGGTGATGGGGACTCTAAAGCTTTCATAAAATTAATGAGTTCAGTGGTTATGGTGATACCTTGGTAACAAAACTGGAGTGTTGTGGACATTTGCAAAAGAGGATGGGTGCTAGATTGAGGAAGCTATGAAGATAAATGAAAGGAAAGTTGCTGTCTGATGGAAAATCTCTGTCTGGCCGAGGCAGATTGACAGTAACTGAAATAGACCTTCTTCATAGTTATTATGGACTGGCCATTAGACAAACTGCATCTCTGAATGATGTTACAGCAGTGAGAAAAGCAGTATGGACCACCTACTTTCACAAGTTGTCCACAGGTGACCGCCCTTTTCAGATATTGCCCTAAAGGAGCAGATTCTTGGTGTGGTTACCAAAAAGCAAAAGAAAGTGGTCAGATATACCATCATAAGCATTCTCTTCAACCAATTTTTAGAGACCTGAGTGACCCTGTTTTGATTAGTAGATGTCTTCGTGAGTGCACTCAGAATAAAAATGAAAGTTTCAACCATTGCATGTGGGAAAGATCACCCAAGAATGTTTTTGTAGGACTAAATATATTAAAAGTTGGTGTACTAGATGCTGTGATAGTTTCTATGATAGGAAGGTTGGAAGACCTGAGAAATTTTGGCATAAAACGTGGCTCTAATATGGAAGAAAATTGCTTGCGTGTGACAGACAACGGGTGCATGAAGCTGAAAGATTCGCTCTTCAAGTTACTAAAGAAGCAAGAAGTGCTAAAAGGAATGCCAAGAGGAAGCTTGAAGATGAAGAAATGCTGGAGGATGAAGACTATGCTTCAGGAATGTTCTGAGGCACAGTTTAATTGGACTCATATCTTCATTCACAATTTCACGCTAGCTGTATTTTTCAGAATTCAGGTACAAATATTTCCTAAAGTTTATGAAGCATTGCTGTAATTTTTTTTCTGGAACTTGCAATAGTCCATACTTATGTAGTAGACCTAAGCTTTATTGTAGATTCAACTAAATTATAGAAAAAATAACATTTTATTAGGAAAAATTTATAAAAATTAAAATGTAAGTGTGATACTTTTTTATACTTGTAATATACATAATTGGTGGAATTAAATAGGTCTAGTACCTCAGCCATCATGTCATGCATATCTGGTAAAAATTTGGTCTCCTTCAAATGTATAACATTGAATTAAATGGTACCTCAATTTGAGGAAGCATTTTGGGAAAAAATACATCAATTTCTTTGTAATTTTTTTTAATAATCGTAAACAGGTTCAAAAATATTCAAAATACTTCTAATTTGCTTAGGAAGTGTGCTGCATTACCTGATATCAACAAAAAATCTGTAAAACATATACATTATAAACAGTGCCTGAAAGAAATAGGTGTCAATTTTTACATAATATTGAGCCAGAAAAGTACCCTGTATCCTTAAGAGTGTTCACAAAGCTTCTTTGGGACTCATCATAGTTTTCTGTCTCATCGTGGACTTCAAATAATCAAAGTAATCTTTGTTTTATTAATAACGAAATGGCTCGTATTTTCCTTCAATAAGTAGGTTTTTGTCCCTAATCATTTCATTTCCCTTTTCGTTGCAGGTTTGGTTTCTAAATTTTTAGTCACATTTTCCTTTGTTCAGGATGGTCAGGAGCAGACAGGTGAGGTTGGGGTGTCCATTTTGAAGCAAAGTTTCAGACTAAACCATAATAAAAATTTATTCTGGTTCTGTAAACAGCATCATCAGGAGAATGCAGCCAGTTCGGAGATGTTGAAGAAGGCGGGCTGAGATGAAGACATCAAGGAGACAAGGGTAGGTGCCCCTGTTCGGTTCGGGATCCAGCGGAGAAAAGTGTCACCTTCATGGCTACTTCTTTTCAGTGATCACCCCAGGGCCTGGGGTGACCCATCCTACACTCACTGTCGATTCCCTCTGCACGAACTGTGGAATAAGCAACGTCATGCAGTCAGCATTTTTACCTATGGACAGCCGAGTGCTTATCAGGTGAACTACTCATGGCATGATCGCAGTGATTGCCCAGGACAAGCCAGCTCCAAGCAGGGTTTCTACATTAACTGCATTTGAAAGGCAGATAATAAAAATTTTTGTTTTTCCGTGGTATAATTCCATCTGAACTAGTGGTCCGATACACTCCTGCTGCAGGAGCAGCAATTACCATTCAAAATTCTTTAAAAAAATATATATATAGTTGTGCCCTCAGACAGGGTGGTGTTGGGCATAGGGCCCTTACAGACTAAAGGGGGGAAAGGCTCTACTTTTTTACTTGCAGTTAGTCACTTTGCAAGGGTGTTCTGTAATCCTAAGTTGACAATAAATTCATAATTTGTAATTGTTGCTGCACTGTGAAAGACCAACTGGCCATTGCCCTCTGTTTGCAATAGATGGTTGAGGTAGGCCCAGTGGATGGGTGACATCAGGGTAGCAGTGGTGGTTGTGGCTGCAGCACCTTAATGGGTGGCTGCTGTTGTCGTTGTCAGCAGGCTCACAAGTAACAGCGTATTAAATGGAACACTCGCACAGACGTGCATAATATTGGGGTAACAAATTAGCTTGAAAAATTCTCTAGTGAGCTAACCTGCTAGTTGTAGTGTCATTTATGTAGGTAAAATATGTGTTAGGATTTCTCTATGGTAGCTAGCATAAGGTATTAGCTGTATGCATTCCCCCATTGTAAGCTATATAGTGTATAAATGAATCCCAAACTGCGTTTCTTACTTAACTCTGACATTGATAGGGCTCAAA
This sequence comes from Schistocerca cancellata, assembly GCF_023864275.1. Taxonomy (NCBI): domain Eukaryota; kingdom Metazoa; phylum Arthropoda; class Insecta; order Orthoptera; family Acrididae; genus Schistocerca; species Schistocerca cancellata. Next base: position 896,364,974 of record NC_064628.1, read on the forward strand.
GGCCGTAGAAGTGTTTGACATGGAATTTGATATCTTCTCCTAACAAACTAAGCTCTATATTAGGGGTGGGTGTCCATGCCTCGGAAATAATTATTCTAAGCATTACACTTCAAAACAGTGAGGCAGAAATAGACCTTGATATGGTGACAATTATCATGGGGTTATGACACGGAGTGTAACCGGCTGTTACCTACAAGGATAACAACTGGCTGACTAAGTGTTGACACAACTCTAGTGTAACAAGGCTTGGTGATTTCCGCTAGTTAACATGCTGTTTTGCACTGGCTGTACTCAAACTAAAATCAAGGTCTGAACAGAAGTAATCCTTAGCATAGACACAACTATTAGGTTGGCACACTTATTGCTAAAAAAAAAAGTGCTAGTTGGCTAAGTAGCATGTTTCTATAAAACTTCCCACACAACAGGATAATGTTGACTCACATGCGTGTATTTAGTCACTGGAACAATACAAGGTAGAACAGTAATTGAATCTAATTCTGACTGGTTCATTATGAGAACTTGGTTACACTGTATACTTGCAGGTACTACTATCAGATACTCGACAGGCTGGTTTGGTGGCAAAGAGGATAGTAGAATACATTTAATACTCTTTCTTTAGCTTCCAATTGGTTAATATTCAGAGTTGGTGCACTGCAGCATGGAATTTCTGGTTTTTGGGAAAAACTTAGTGTGACAAGGAATAAGGCATAAATGAAATATTCAGCTGTCTGGTTTGGCAAACTTCATAATGAGGAAGGCAAAATGCTGCATATTAAAAAAGATTCATACTATCAGCTACCATATGAGATTACTTCTGAATTGGCGCATCTAGACCTCAATGGTGCAGACATGTGATGAGAATTGAGCCAACTAGAACAGCGAAAATAAATTTGCAAAGACAGGTGGATGGGAAAAGACCTCAAGGAAGACCTCGAACCCAATGGATGGACTTGATTAAGGCTGATCTAGTGACCAGAGGATGGGCAGTGGATAATGTCCTCTGTGAAGAGGTGTATTTGGACAGGACGAAGTGAAGAGCCTCATTACTGGTACTCGGGAAACCGGATCTGTTAAATGATGATGATGATGATGATGATGATGATGATGATGATGATCACTTAACAATATTGACAGTATCCCATACCTCAATATAATCTTCTCAACTAGCAGGCGCACTATTGTATATCGGCATCTTGCCTGTCAATCAGTTTAGCTACCATAAACATCATCAGTACACCTTGAAACGTTAGAATATACTTGTTTCCACTGTCCATCTGATTCAGTGGACCTACTCAATCAATATCACACCTTTCGAAAACATGTTCAGGTATTTTCGTGATTTCTAGAGGCCTCTTTATGTTGTTCTTTTGACAACTTTGGCACTTTCGTATGTACCCCTCTATATCTATCTTCATACCATTCCACAAACAGTATTTTTTTTATTTGCTCATAGGTCCCTCCTATGCCCTGGTGTCCTCCAATGGGAGAATTGTGAAACTGTTTTAATATCACAGCCTTTTCGCCTTCACGTATTTCTTCTGCCATTATCGGCTCAACTGTTTATCATTTCGTGATACACTTTTCTATATCACTGATACAGTTTTCACACTTTTAAAAATAATCTTTCACCGTCCTCGGCTCAGCTTTTTTTTAATTATTTATTTATTTATTTTTTTTTAACCAAGCTAGAAAAAGCATGTTGCATAACAACATAGTTGTGTATCCCATTAGTTCCTACAAAGCTATGTTTGCAAGCACTTGATACTCTCCCTTTAATTTGGTCGAAAATGGGATTAGGCTTAATTCTTGAAATAAAATTTTCAAAGAAAAATCGCACTATAGACCTATCAGGGAGTCTTCTGCAGATGCTGATAAGTTTAACTTTTTAAGGTTGTCCTCTTCAAACGGATTTCTTATCCATAGCAGCTCATCAGGAATTCTTGGAAAGTAATACCTACAACAAGAAATCAATATTAAGTAACACTCTTGAATAAGCAAACAACTTTCCTCTTGAAGTAAGATTTCATATTTTCACTCGGTAAGATATTTTACATAGTTATTTTAAAAATCGTCGGGCGACCCACTTGAGTAGGCCTCACAACCCACTAGTGGGTCGCGACCCACAGTTTGCGAAGCACTGGCTGAGAAAAGCCGATGCATAGCATCGGGTGCACACTAGAATTTTCCTTTCTTATGTCCCAATAATGCACTAAAATTTCCATCTCTATTCTTTTGCACACCTTACCTAAGGATTTGTCAAAACAAACAACAACCTGTGATGCATTTACGAGGTCAGCTTTAACCCTTGACTCAAAAAAGGTAGCTATTCTGTATTGCATGATATAACCAATTTTGTTCTTTTGTAAATGTCTGCTCTTGCCCACTTCAATGTCGGGGAACATTGCGTGGAAAAGTAACACACCGTTCGCAGAACTACGCAGTGACTTGTGTGAAATGATGCACTCCGAACACCTCAGTATTACCGTCTTTGTTACTTCATCTTTTATTTTCATCCGATCAAGTCCTTTCAGTTTATCCCCAGGTTTTAACATTGCAGTGAGGTCCTTCTGTGGAGGTGCAACAATTCTAGCGGCCAGCGTCACTATTGTTGGTCTGGCTGAATCTGCAGATGTGGTAGTGGAAGTAGAACCTGGCTGCTGGGTTGAAGTCATTACTGTTGGTCATGTGTAGACATACAGACTTGTCTTGCTTCTCATGGCAGCTGCTTTTGCATCTTGAAACCATGGGTAGTTGATTTCATCTTCCTTTAGGAAGCGAGCAAAATCATGGATCATTAACAGTAACAGTCACTATTTCTTGACAAAACCATGAACAAAGGTCTAATAATGTGCTGTCTGAATCTTGCTACCCACGCTCAAATTTTCTGACTGTGCAATGGTGTTTAAAGCTCAGCATGAGAATTCTCCGTTGATCACAATGATGTATTAACATGACCAGATAGGTGGAACAAGGCCTCTTCTGTATAGAAGGTGACATCAGGAACATCATTTTTATTTATCTCAATAAAATTCTGTTTGCAGTAACTGATTTACTTTTCATGATCCGCATTTTTCAATTCTTGCATTGCTGTTGCTTTACACAGGAACAATTTCAGTGTTTGCCTAACCGCTTTATGCATGATTGCAAGCCCAATATCTTTTTCTTGTGCCAACTTGTGCAGTGATTTTGATGGGATCTGCTGCGTAGTCAGAAATATCCAAAAATTTAACGTTTGTTTAGTTAAGGTGGTCTTTCAGTTCATCCACCATGTAATACTTAGCCTGTCTTTCAAAATTTCGCATTAAGTTGATGAACAGCTTTATGATGAGGTACAGCTGTTCTCAGAAATTTTTCAGCAAATGTCTCCTGCACTAAATCGAACATTTTTTGTTGCTGAACATGTTTCGGCAAGGCAATAAATACACATTCAGTTGAAAGAAAGCACCATAATTCAAAAACAAATGGAAGATCTAAACACAGCATATCACATTATATAGCTTTCATCAATGGAATACAATAGTTAAATGTTACACAACAGTAGCACAAATTAAAACAGAATCGTGTATCTACGAAAAAACAGTTATGCCATCGTGTGTTTTCCAACTTTGTTTAGAACTTCCAGAGTAATCTACATCCATAGTCCAGCACATAGCAACTTTTGAAAAAACACTGTATTAGCAATACAGAGCATTTCACAATTCCTATCACAGCCTTTTAGGTGTAGTAGAGGTGACTTAGTAGGCAACATTATAAGGAGCCTGTCTCCATAAATGTACCATATGGATGTAAAATAAGTGTAACCCTGCAACGGATGGGTTAGAAAATTTAACTGGAATGGACAAGTTGGGTCTGAGAGACCAGAATTTAATTAAAATGTAGAATGATATATTTTGCGATCTGGGATACATTTCTCCACTTATTATGTGAGAATTATACTTAACACTTTGAGGCCCGGGAGCTTACATACACTCTTGGTCCAGTGGACCGGCCCTTTTTATAGTGTGTTTGCCATTTTTTCACTGGCATGTTTTTATTTAAGATATCCTGAAACAGAAAACATATGAAAGACCTGTCTTGAAGGTTTACTTTAATTATATTGATTGATGACAAAATTAATAACAACGAACATAATATGTATGATTTCGGGTTCACAAAAAAGTGTAATTTTTAGTTTTGTGTAAATTCAGTGTGGAAGATTTTGAAGCATTCTGGCATGCAGAGTGGTACATTGCAGTCTGGACAGCACCAGCTGGCATCCTTCCTACCTGCATTACCACTAGATTTTTTTTTTTTTTTTTTTTTTTTTTTCTGAGAGAAAACTTTACACACATTAGTTGGATGCTCCTTCTTCTCAGTGGCTGGAATTTTTTCTGCAAAGTGTCGTCCTAGACGTCTGTTACTGCGAGTTTCAGTAGGAACATTGTCTAGTTCCAAATTTGTACCTTTGTGAATCAGTCCTTCGCCAATTTGTCATAGAAAAGTGGAAAAGTGGCAGCTCTTTTTTTGAGCAGGAGTCCTGATTTCCCTGTATAAGACAAATGCATTTGTTGCAGCCATTATAAGCATGTGGAAGAACAATATCTTCCACCACTTTCCTCCTAAATAGTAAGAAATCATTTAATCGCTCCTGTTGACCCCCGTTTTGTAAATACTATAGTCAAGAATGGCATCTGGTTTTGATTTTACTTTTGATACCTTCCTTTGTTTGAACAGATGTGTCAGAGCTGGTCATTTTGTGCACAGTGGACAGGCATTGTACATCTCTTGTGCCTGTCCACTTCAATGCAAGCGGATGATTCCTCCTAATTGACACAGACTCATACCTTTTCAGTTTTTTAGAAACAATTTTGTTTGGTAGTTCTTTTCAGTTTGTCATGCATATACCTACTGCTTTCGTTTAATGTTTGCCACAGAAAATCGAATACTGCTGGTGAACTATAAAATCTGTCCATGTAAACAGTGTGGCCTTTTCCCAGGTAATCTGCTAGCAACCTCTCAAATAATGGTATTATGGGGTTGTCTTGTGTTCCTTTCCCAGCATATACCTCTAATCTAAGAACATAACTTCTTGATTTCATACTTGTCAGGTTTATTTTTTATGTAAACCCGAAATACCACTCTTCCACGAAAACCACACATGCCTTCGTCAATAATGAGGTTTTATAATGGGTAAAATGATTTTTGCAATTCTAATAAGAAATGATCCAGGATTGACCTGATTTTATGCATGGGGTCATGCTGAGGTTGACGTTTTGGAACGTAAGTTGCATTGTCATTCAAATGCAGGTTTGACAATATTGCCTTGAATCTGTTTCTGGCCATAACAGAACCAGGAAAAGGGTTTGAATAAAATTATTGGTAGACCAGTAACCTGTCAGTTTTGGTTTTTTCACAAGACACTTATGTATAAATTTGCCAAAAAACAAATACATTTCATGCAGCTTTACTCCCACCCACGAATTACAAAAACTGTGAGGCTTTACACTGGAAGATGCTTTAAGTTTGTCATAAACAGACTTTGCATATTTGTTTGTTTCAGATTTTATGTGTTTCATTATGGAATCGGGGAGAAAGATCGAAAACACATCTAGTGGAGTGGAATTCTCATGAGCAGCTGCCATTACTCCACTTTTCTCTACAAATTGTGGCATAGTAGGCTGATTGGCAGCGAATTTCCAGCCTAATTTGGCAACAGTGGGTTTTTCCCACGAAATTCGTTGCCTCTCTGTTGGATGTATAGATAGTTGTGTTGCAGAGGATGAACTTTGTTCAGTAAATATCGGCTACACATATACAGGCTCATCAGATTCCTCTGCAAGATAGACGAGACAAACAGAAGTAAATTTTCTACTAACTGAAGCAACTCTAGCAATAGAAGTCATAATAATAATACTGAAGAAAAACTGCACTAGACAGCTCGTTACCTGTATCTGAATCCTCTTCATTCTCTTCACAACAGATATTTCCCACTCAGAACCAGAATCGTCCAATTCTTCTTCTAAGGCTTCTAAAATTTCTTTCTCACTCAGAAAACGTGACATATTTGAGAGAGAAATTAACAAGAAACGGCAAACAGTAACGAGAATTTTTGAAACTCATGCTCACACCCATGCACAATGGCGCAGTGTGTCACGGAAGCTGCTATGCATGTCTTGCCGTTTCTTTTGATGTAGTTGTAAAACCAGAACACAGAGGGGAGCAGCAGTCAAGGGACATATAGGCAGGAGTTCCATGCAGCACTACCACAATAGCTGGCCTGCTTCCGGACAGCTAGTAGGCTGTGAGCGGTGTGCAACAGCCGCCCAACCTATACTCAGGTGCGGTCGTTTAGAAGCAGTTCTGTGGCCTGACCTATGCTCGGGCTCAGTTACCAAAGCTTTAAATAAAATGGCATCCGTCCATCCTTGAAGGATGATGATGATAATGTAGCATAGTTGGTTCAGACTCTGCAACGCCTGCTATGGCCGAAAAGTCCCACTCAAGATTGGCAGTCTCTACTGCAGTTTTGGCACTTAATGTGAAGTACTTCCACCAGAGGCTGCTCTCTCCTTCCGTCTTGCCCTCTTCCATTCTCTGCAAGCTCAACCCCATTGCGCACAGCTTGTTGCCACTTGACACAGTCACCAGCTGTATTTTCCCACTGACTTGGATCGATGCTGGCGTTGGTCAGATATCTGTCTGACATCCTTGTAGCAAAGGTGTGATTTTCCTATTGGCTTCACACTCTCCCGAAGTTCTCCATACAGCACTTTTTTTGGTATTCACTCAAGAGTCCATGCGACTGACATGTCCCAGCCACCTTAGACATCGGTGGCTCAGGAGTGCATGAATGTTGCTTGTGCTTGTGAGCTGTAATAGTTCGGTGTTGAGTACTCTATCCTTTCAAGAGATCAGAAGAATTCTCCGGAGACAACAGAGATGGAAGCTGTTCAGTCAGGATTCATGGTTAGCAAGAGTTGTCCATGTCTCACAGCTATACAAAAGGGTGCTAATAACACAAGTATTGTATACTTGCAATTTAGTTTTTAATGTGAGTAGTCCATTCTTCCATACTCTGATTTTCGATGTACCCATGACAGCCGACGCTTTTGCAATTCTGTTGGTAATCTCAGTGTCCACAGACAAATTGCTAGATCACAAGTAGGTAAAATCAACTACCTGGAGAAGATTGCCGTCAGTGCTGAGGGATGGAAGGTGGGTGGTTCCCTGTGCTGTGTCTTAGTCTTTAGGAGGCTGATGGTAAGACCAAATTTTACACATGCATGTGATAACTTGTTGATTAGATACAGCAGCTCATCCTCTGATTTTGCTACCAGAGCTGCATCGTCCGCATATAACATCTTGTGAATAACAATTGTATTGGCTTTGGTCTGGGCCTTGAGATGGGCAATGTTGAAGAAGTTTCCATCAGACCTTGTATGTAAATACGCTCCCTCGTCACAGTCTTCAAAAGCAAATCTCAGCAGAAGGGAAAAGAAAATGCCAAACAGAGTAGGAGCTAACACAGACCCCTGCTTTACACCGCTATTTACAGGGAATGATTCAGATGTTTTGTCGTTGAAACAGACTGTTGCTTGCATTTTCTCATGGAAAGAGACAATTATTTGTAGTAGTTCAGGTGGGCATCCAATCTTCTACAGTTACTTGAAGATCCCAATTCTGCTCACTAAATCAAATGCTTTGACGAGGCCAACAAAAGCAATATACAGTGGTCTCTGTTGCTCGCAGCACTTCTATTGCAGATGTCGTAGAGAAAAAATCATGTCTGTGGTTGATTGGCCAGGTCTGAAGCCGCAGTGAGAGCCTGGGTAGACTCTAGATGCTAGGAATTGCAATCACATTAGGATAACTCTTGCATAAGCCTTTCCAGCTACACTCAGCAGGAAATGTTTCGGTAATTGTTACTTTGTATAAGCAGAAAGCAGACAGAAGTGATTGCAACAGTCTTTGAATTTCGCATACTTAGTGGGACGTAGCCTTCTTCCCAGACTGAGAAGTGAATGTGGGTGCTGTAGGACAACAGGCTTGCTATACTCAATAATCTCTACAGGGATCCCATCTTCACCTCGAGCCTTTCCATTAGTTAGGCAATCTATCGCTCTGCCAGGTTCTTCCATAGTGGGCATTGCATCAAGCTCTTCCATAACGCATTTGTTTGATGGCATCAAGTGCATCCTTGCTTGCTTCATTTTCAGATGCATGCAGCTCGAGGTAGTGTTCAATCCAGCATTCCATTTGCTTGCCTTTGTCAGTAATAACTTCTTCTGTCTTTGTCTTCAGAGGAACTGTTTTCTGACAGTTGGACCAACTTCTTTCTTAATACTATCGTACATTGCCTTAATGTTCCCAGAATCAGCAGCTTTCTGTATATCTGCACATAAATTTCACCAGTAGTTATTTGTGCATCTCCTGGATGTTTGATATGCCCTGTTCTTTGCTTCTCACCAGTCATCCCGAGTTATTCCATTTGGGTTTCTTTTATAAGCAAGCAGGGCTTTCTGTTTTTCCACAATGACTGGTTCCATCTCCTCCGAATTTTGCTGTTACCAGTCATTGTTTCTATTCTCTTTCATTCCATAGGAAAATAATGCTGAGTTGTAGGTGGTGTCAGAAAGTTATGCCCATTTGTTATCAATATTCATTTCTGTTTGTGGTTTCTTAATAAAGCACTTTCAAACTACTGGCAAATTCTTGTTTTCATTGTGAGCTATGAACATAAGTTGTTGATATGTGGTTGACCTCTCTGTTTAGCATGGTGATATTTGTTATGGATGAGCCTCAGTCTGCTCACCACCAAAGCGTGGTCAGTGTTACAGTTAGCACTTTGACAGCTTTATGTCAGTAGGACATTTTTTAGATCTGTGCACCTACCTATGACAAAATCAAGTTGGTGCCAGTGATGAGAGCGGGGGTGTCTCCTGGTCACCTTGTGTCGATCTTGAAGTTGGAAATATGTGTTTGTGATACACAGACCATGAAAGCAGCACTCTTCTAGTGGTCTCTGGCCATTATCATATATGGCACAGCTGAACATTGATCGCTCCTGGGTAGGCAGATCTGCTCAGTATTTGTGTTGTCACACGGTCGCTTCCATTGACATTGAAATACAGAAACTGTATCGCTATTGAATACTACTGGAAGCATTGCGACATCTCTAAAGACTAGTAACGCTTTAAACAGTCTATGTTTTGCACCTCTCCTGGGAGTCGAGTAACAATATGCGACGCACAGTGGCATGTTTATTGTACCCGTTGGACCTTCACATTGACATTGAAACACGGAACTGCATCGCTATTGAATACTACTGGAAGCATTGCGGCATCTCTCAAGACTAGCTACGCTTTAAACAGTCTATGATTTGCACCACTCCTGGGGGTCGAGTAACAATATGCGACGCACACTGGCAGGTTTATTGTATCCCTTGGACATTCACATTGACGTTGAAACAGAGAAACTGCATCGCTATTGAATACTACTGGAAGCATTGCGACATCTCTCAAGACTAGTAACGCTTTAAACAGTCTATTCTTTGCACCTCACCTGGGAGTCGAGTAACAATATGCGACGCACAGTGGCAGGTTTCTTGTACCCCTTGGAACTTCACATTGACATTGAAACACAGAAACTGCATCGCTATTGAATACTACTGGAAGCATTGCGACATCTCTCAAGACTAGTAATGCATTAAACAGTCTATGCTTTGCACCTCTCCTGGGGGTCGAGTAACAATATGCGACGCACAGTGGCAGGTTTATAGTATCCCTTGGACCTTCACATTAACGTTGAAACACAGAAACTGCATCGCTATTGAATACTACTGGAAGCATTGCGACTTCTCTCAAGACTAGTAACGCTTTAAACAGGCTATGGTTTGCACCTCTCCTGAGAGTCCAGTAACTATATACGACGCACAGAGGCAGGTTAATTGTATCCATTGGACCTTCACATTGACATTGAAACACAGAAACTGCGTCGCTATTGAATACTACTGGAAGCATTGCGACATTTCTCAAGACTAGTAAGGCTTTAAACAGTCTATGCTTTGCACCTCTCCTTGGAGTCGAGTAACAATATGCGACGCGCAGTGGCAGATTTATTGTATCACTTGGACCCTCACATTGACATTGAAGCACAGAAACTGCATCGCTATGGAATACTACAGGAAGCATTGCGACATCTCTCAAGAATAGTAACGGTTAAAAAAGTCTGTGCTTTTAACCTCTCCTGGGATGAGTAACAAAATGCGACTCACAGTGGCAGGTTTATTGTATCCCTTGGACGTTCACATTGAAATTGAAAGACAGAAACTGAATCGCTATTGAATACTACAGGAAGCATTGCGAGATCTGTGAAGACAAGTAACGCTTTAAACAGTCTGTGCTTTGAACCTCTCCTGGGAGACGAGTACAAATATGCGACGCACAGTGGCAGGTTTATTGTATCCCTTGGACCTTCACATTGACATTGAAACACAGAAGCTGCATCGCTATTGAATACTGCTGGAAGCATTGCGACATATCACAAGACTAGTAACGCTTTAAAAAGTCTATGTTTTTGCACCTCTCCTGTGAGTCGAGTAACAATATGCGATGCACAGTGCCAGGTTTATTGTATCCCTTGGACCTTCACATTGACATTGAAACACATAAACTGCATCGCTATTGAATACTACAGGAAGCATTGCGACATCTGTGAAGACTAGTAACGCTTTAAACAGTCTGTGCTTTGAACCTCTCCTGGGAGACGAGTAACAATATGCGACGCACAGTGGCAGGTTTATTGTATCCCTTGGACATTCACATTGACATTTAAACACAGAAAGTGCATCGCCATTGAATACTACTGGAAGCATTGCGACATCTCTGAAGACTATTAACGCTTTAAACAGTCTATGCTTTGCACCTCTCCTGGGGGTCGAGTAACAATATGCGATGCACACTGGCCGGTATTGTATCCCTTGGAACTTCACATTAACTTTGAAACACAGAAACTGCATCGCTATTGAATACTACTGGAAGCATTGCGACTTCTCTCAAGACTAGTAACGCTTTAAACAGGCTATGGTTTGCACCTCTCCTGGGAGTCCAGTAACTATATACGACGCACAGTGGCAGGTTTATTGTATCACTTGGACCTTCACATTGACATTGAAACACAGAAACTGCATCGCTATTGAATACTACTGGAAGCATTGCGACATTTCTCAAGACTAGTAAGGCTTTAAACAGTCTATTCTTTGCACCTCTCCTGGGAGTCGAGTAACAATATGCGACGCATAGTGGCAGGTTTATTGTACCCCTTGGACTCTAACATTGACATTGGAACATAGAAAGTGCATCGCTATTGAATACTTCTGGAAGCATTGCGACATCTCTCAAGACTAGTAACGCTTTAAACACTCTGTGCTTTGAACCTCTCTTCGGAGTCGAGTAACAATATGCGATGCATAGTGGCAGGTTTATTGCATCCCTTGGACGTTCACATTGACATTGAAACACAGAAACTGAATCGCTATTGAATACTACAGGAAGCATTGCGAGATCTGTGAAGACTAGTAACGCTTTAAACAGTCTGTGCTTTGAAACTCTCCTGGGAGACGAGTAACAATATGCGACGCACAGTGGCAGGTTTATTGTATCCCTTGGACCTTCACATTGACATTGAAACACAGAAACTGCATCGCTACTTAATACTACAGGAGGCATTGCGACATCTCTCAAGACTAGTAACGCTTTAAACAGTCTGTGCTTTGAACCTCTCCTGGGAGACGAGTAACAATATGCGACGCACAGTGGCAGTTTTATTGTATCACTTGGACCTTAACATTGACATTGAAACACAGAAACTGCATAGCTATTGAATACTACTGGAAGCATTGCGACATCTCTCAAGACTAGTACCGTCTTAAACAGTCTGTGCTTTGAACCATTCTTCGGAGTCGAGTAACAATATGCGACGCACAGTGGCAGGTTTATTGCATCCCTTGGACCTTCACATTGACATTGAATACAGAAACTGCGTCGCTATTCAATACTACAGGAAGCATTGCGACATCTGTGAAGACTAGTAACGCTTTAAACAGTCTGTGCTTTGAACCTCTCCTGGGAGACGAGTAACAATATGCGACGCACAGTGGCAGGTTTATTGTATCCCTTGGACCTTCACATTGACATTGAAACATAGAAACTGCATAGCCATTGAATACTACTGGAAGCATTGCGACATCTCTCAAGACTAGTAACGCTTTAAACAGTCTGTGCTTTGCACCTCTCCTGGGACTCAAGTAACAATATGCGACGCACAGTGGCAGGTTTATTCTATATCTTGCACCTTGACATTGACAATGAAACACAGAAACTGCATCGCTACTTAATACTACAGGAGGCATTGCGACATCTCTCAAGACTAGTAACGCTTTAAATAGTCTATGGTTTGCACATCCCCTGGGAGACGAGTAACAATATGCGACGCACAGTGGCAGGTTTATTGTATCCCTTGGACCTTCACATTGTCATTTAAACACAGAAACTGCATCGCTATTGAATACTACTGGAAGCATTGCGACATCTCTCAAGACTAGTAACGCTTTAAACAGTCTATGCTTTGCACCTCTCCTGGGAGACGAGTAACAACGTGCAACGCACAGTGTCAGGTTTATTGTATCCATTGGACCTTCACGTTGACATTGAAACACAGAAACTGCATCGCTATTGAATACTACTGGAAGCATTGCGTCATCTCTCAGGACTAGTAACGCTTTAAACAGTGTATGCTTTGCACCTCTCCTGGGAGACGAGTAACAATATGTGATGCACAGTGGCAGGTTTATTTTATCCCTTGGACCTTCACATTGACATTGAAACACAGAAACTGCAACGCTACTGAATATTACTGGAAGCATTGCGATATCTCTCAAGACTAGTAACGCTTTAAACAGTCTATGCTTTGCACCTCTCAAGGGGGTCGAATAACAATATGCGATGCACACTGGCAAGTTTATTGTATCCCTTGGACCTTCACATTGACATGGAAAGACAGAAACTGCATCGCTATTGAATACTACTGGAAGCATTGCGTCATCTCTCAAGACTAGTAACGCTTTAAACAGTGTATGCTTTGCACCTCTCCTGGGAGACGAGTAACAATATGTGACGCACAGTGGCAGGTTTATTGTATCCCTTGGACCTTCACAAGGACATTGAAACAGAGAAACTGCACCGCTATTGAATACTACTGGAAGCATTGAGACATCTCTCAAGACCAGTAACGCTTTAAACAGATTATTCTTTGCACCTCTCCTAGTAGTCGATTAAAATGTGCGATGCACAGTTGCATGTTTATTGTATCCCTTGGACTTTCACATTGACATTGATACACAGAAACTGCATCGCTATTGAATACTACTGGAAGCATTGTGACATCTCTAAAGAATAGTACTGCTTTAAACAGTCTGTGCTTTGAACCTCTCTTGGAAGTCAAGTAACAATATGCGACGCACAGTGGCAGGTTTATTGTATCCCTTGGACCTTCACATTAACGTTGAAACACAGAAACTGCATCGCTATTGAATACTACTGGAAGCATTGCGACTTCTCTCAAGACTAGTAACGCTTTAAACAGGCTATGGTTTGCACCTCTCCTGAGAGTCCAGTAACTATATACGACGCACAGAGGCAGGTTAATTGTATCCATTGGACCTTCACATTGACATTGAAACACAGAAACTGCGTCGCTATTGAATACTACTGGAAGCATTGCGACATTTCTCAAGACTAGTAAGGCTTTAAACAGTCTATGCTTTGCACCTCTCCTTGGAGTCGAGTAACAATATGCGACGCACAGTGGCAGGTTTATTGTATCACTTGGACCCTCACATTGACATTGAAGCACAGAAACTGCATCGCTATGGAATACTACAGGAAGCATTGCGACATCTCTCAAGAATAGTAACGGTTAAAAAAGTCTGTGCTTTTAACCTCTCCTGGGATGAGTAACAAAATGCGACTCACAGTGGCAGGTTTATTGTATCCCTTGGACGTTCACATTGAAATTGAAAGACAGAAACTGAATCGCTATTGAATACTACAGGAAGCATTGCGAGATCTGTGAAGACAAGTAACGCTTTAAACAGTCTGTGCTTTGAACCTCTCCTGGGAGACGAGTACAAATATGCGACGCACAGTGGCAGGTTTATTGTATCCCTTGGACCTTCACATTGACATTGACACACAGAAGCAGCATCGCTATTGAATACTGCTGGAAGCATTGCGACATATCACAAGACTAGTAACGCTTTAAAAAGTCTATGTTTTTGCACCTCTCCTGTGAGTCGAGTAACAATATGCGATGCACAGTGCCAGGTTTATTGTATCCCTTGGACCTTCACATTGACATTGAAACACATAAACTGCATCGCTATTGAATACTACAGGAAGCATTGCGACATCTGTGAAGACTAGTAACGCTTTAAACAGTCTGTGCTTTGAACCTCTCCTGGGAGACGAGTAACAATATGCGACGCACAGTGGCAGGTTTATTGTATCCCTTGGACATTCACATTGACATTTAAACACAGAAAGTGCATCGCCATTGAATACTACTGGAAGCATTGCGACATCTCTGAAGACTATTAACGCTTTAAACAGTCTATGCTTTGCACCTCTCCTGGGGGTCGAGTAACAATATGCGATGCACACTGGCCGGTATTGTATCCCTTGGAACTTCACATTAACTTTGAAACACAGAAACTGCATCGCTATTGAATACTACTGGAAGCATTGCGACTTCTCTCAAGACTAGTAACGCTTTAAACAGGCTATGGTTTGCACCTCTCCTGGGAGTCCAGTAACTATATACGACGCACAGTGGCAGGTTTATTGTATCACTTGGACCTTCACATTGACATTGAAACACAGAAACTGCATCGCTATTGAATACTACTGGAAGCATTGCGACATTTCTCAAGACTAGTAAGGCTTTAAACAGTCTATTCTTTGCACCTCTCCTGGGAGTCGAGTAACAATATGCGACGCATAGTGGCAGGTTTATTGTACCCCTTGGACTCTAACATTGACATTGGAACATAGAAAGTGCATCGCTATTGAATACTTCTGGAAGCATTGCGACATCTCTCAAGACTAGTAACGCTTTAAACACTCTGTGCTTTGAACCTCTCTTCGGAGTCGAGTAACAATATGCGATGCATAGTGGCAGGTTTATTGCATCCCTTGGACGTTCACATTGACATTGAAACACAGAAACTGAATCGCTATTGAATACTACAGGAAGCATTGCGAGATCTGTGAAGACTAGTAACGCTTTAAACAGTCTGTGCTTTGAAACTCTCCTGGGAGACGAGTAACAATATGCGACGCACAGTGGCAGGTTTATTGTATCCCTTGGACCTTCACATTGACATTGAAACACAGAAACTGCATCGCTATTGAATACTACAGGAGGCATTGCGACATCTGTGAAGACTAATAACGCTTTAAACAGTCTGTGCTTTGAATCTCTCCTGGGAGACGAGTAACAATATGCGATGCACAGTGGCAGGTTTATTGTATCACTTGGACCTTAACATTGACATTGAAACACAGAAACTGCATAGCTATTGAATACTACTGGAAGCATTGCGACATCTCTCAAGACTAGTACCGTCTTAAACAGTCTGTGCTTTGAACCATTCTTCGGAGTCGAGTAACAATATGCGACGCACAGTGGCAGGTTTATTGCATCCCTTGGACCTTCACATTGACATTGAATACAGAAACTGCGTCGCTATTCAATACTACAGGAAGCATTGCGACATCTGTGAAGACTAGTAACGCTTTAAACAGTCTGTGCTTTGCACCTCTCCTGGGAGTCAAGTAACAATATGCGACGCACAGTGGCAGGTTTATTCTATATCTTGCACCTTGACATTGACAATGAAACACAGAAACTGCATCGCTACTTAATACTACAGGAGGCATTGCGACATCTCTCAAGACTAGTAACGCTTTAAATAGTCTATGGTTTGCACATCCCCTGGGAGACGAGTAACAATATGCGACGCACAGTGGCAGGTTTATTGTATCCCTTGGACCTTCACATTGTCATTTAAACACAGAAACTGCATCGCTATTGAATACTACTGGAAGCATTGCGACATCTCTCAAGACTAGTAACGCTTTAATCAGTCTATGCTTTGCACCTCTCCTGGGAGACGAGTAACAACGTGCAACGCACAGTGTCAGGTTTATTGTATCCATTGGACCTTCACGTTGACATTGAAACACAGAAACTGCATCGCTATTGAATACTACTGGAAGCATTGCGTCATCTCTCAGGACTAGTAACGCTTTAAACAGTGTATGCTTTGCACCTCTCCTGGGAGACGAGTAACAATATGTGACGCACAGTGGCAGGTTTATTTTATCCCTTGGACCTTCACATTGACATTGAAACACAGAAACTGCAACGCTACTGAATATTACTGGAAGCATTGCGATATCTCTCAAGACTAGTAACGCTTTAAACAGTCTATGCTTTGCACCTCTCCTGGGAGTCGAGTAACAATATGCGACGCACAGTGGCAGGTTTAATGTATCCCTTGGACCTTCACATTGACATTGAAACACAGAAACTGCATCGCCATTGAATATTACTCGAAGCATTGCGACATCTATGAAGACTAATAACGCTTTAAACAGACTTTACTTAGGACCTCACCTGGGAGTTGAGTAACAATATGCGACGTACAGTGGCAGGTGTCTTGTACCCCTTGGACCTCCACATTGACATTGAAACACAGAAACGGCATCGCTATTGAATACTACTGGAAGCATTGCCACATATCTCAAGACTAGTAACGCTTTAAACAGTCTATGCTTTGCACCTCTCCTGGGGTCCGAGTAACAATATGCGACGCACAGTGGCAGGTTTATTGTGTCACTTGGGCCATCACATTCAGATTGAATCACAAAAACTGCATCGCTATTGAATACTACTGGAAGCATTGCGACATATCTCAAGACTAGTAACGCTTTAAAAAGTCTATGTTTTGCACCTCTCCTGTGAGTCGAGAAACAATATGTGACGCACAGTGCCAGGTTTATTATATCCCTTGGACCTTCACATTGACATTGAAACACATAAACTGCATCGCTTTTGAAAACTACAGGAAGCATTGCGACATCTGTGAAGACTGGTAACGCTTTAAACAGTCTATGCTTTGCACCTCTCCTGGGGGTCGAGTAACAATATGCGATGCACACTGGCAGGTTTATTGTATCCCTTGGACCTTCACATTAACGTTGAAACACAGAAACTGCATCGCTATTGAATACTACTGGAAGCATTGCGACTTCTCTCAAGACTAGTAACGCTTTAAACAGGCTATGGTATGCACCTCTCCTGGGAGTCCAGTAACTATATACGACGCACAGTGGCAGGTTTATTGTATCCCTTGGACCTTCACATTGACATTGAAACACAGAAACTGCATCGCTATTGAATACTACTGGAAGGATTGCGACATTTCTCAAGACTAGTAAGGCTTTAAACAGTCTATTCTTTGCACCTCTCCTGGGAGTCGAGTAACAATATGCGACGCATAGTGGCAGGTTTATTGTACCCCTTGGACTCTAACATTGACATTGGAACATAGAAAGTGCATCGCTATTGAATACTTCTGGAAGCATTGCGACATCTCTCAAGACTAGTAACGCTTTAAACACTCTGTGCTTTGAACCTCTCTTCGGAGTCGAGTAACAATATGCGATGCATAGTGGCAGGTTTATTGCATCCCTTGGACGTTCACATTGACATTGAAACACAGAAACTGAATCGCTATTGAATACTACAGGAATCATTGCGAGATCTGTAAAGACTAGTAACGCTTTAAACAGTCTGTGCTTTGAAACTCTCCTGGGAGACGAGTAACAATATGCGACGCACAGTGGCAGGTTTATTGTATCCCTTGGACCTTCACATTGACATTGAAACACAGAAACTGCATCGCTATTGAATACTACAGGAGGCATTGCGACATCTGTGAAGACTAATAACGCTTTAAACAGTCTGTGCTTTGAACCTCTCCTGGGAGACGAGTAACAATATGCGACGCACAGTGGCAGTTTTATTGTATCACTTGGACCTCAACATTGACATTGAAACACAGAAACTGCATAGCTATTGAATACTACTGGAAGCATTGCGACATCTCTCAAGACTAGTACCGTCTTAAACAGTCTGTGCTTTGAACCATTCTTCGGAGTCGAGTAACAATATGCGACGCACAGTGGCAGGTTTATTGCATCCCTTGGACCTTCACATTGACATTGAATACAGAAACTGCGTCGCTATTCAATACTACAGGAAGCATTGCGACATCTGTGAAGACTAGTAACGCTTTAAACAGTTTGTGCTTTGAACCTCTCCTGGGAGACGAGTAACAATATGCGACGCACAGTGGCAGGTTTATTGTATCCCTTGGACCTTCACATTGACATTGAAACATAGAAACTGCATAGCCATTGAATACTACTGGAAGCATTGCGACATCTCTCAAGACTAGTAACGCTTTAAACAGTCTAGCTTTGCACCTCTCCTGGGAGTCAAGTAACAATATGCGACGCACAGTGGCAGGTTTATTCTATATCTTGCACCTTGACATTGACAATAAAACACAGAAACTGCATCGCTACTTAATACTACAGGAGGCATTGCGACATCTCTCAAGACTAGTAACGCTTTAAATAGTCTATGGTTTGCACATCCCCTGGGAGACGAGTAACAATATGCAACGCACAGTGGCAGGTTTATTGTATCCCTTGGACCTTCACATTTTCATTTAAACACAGAAACTGCATCGCTATTGAATACTACTGGAAGCATTGCGACATCTCTCAAGACTAGTAACGCTTTAAACAGTCTATGCTTTGCACCTCTCCTGGGAGACGAGTAACAACGTGCAACGCACAGTGTCAGGTTTATTGTATCCATTGGACCTTCACGTTGACATTGAAACACAGAAACTGCATCGCTATTGATTACTACTGGAAGCATTGCGTCATCTCTCAGGACTAGTAACGCTTTAAACAGTGTATACTTTGCACCTCTCCTGGGAGACGAGTAACAATATGTGACGCACAGTGGCAGGTTTATTTTATCCCTTGGACCTTCACATTGACACTGAAACACAGAAACTGCAACGCTACTGAATATTACTGGAAGCATTGCGATATCTCTCAAGACTAGTAACGCTTTAAACAGTCTATGCTTTGCACCTCTCAAGGGGGTCGAATAACAATATGCAATGCACACTGGCAAGTTTATTGTATCCCTTGGACCTTCACATTGACATTGAAAGACAGAAACTGCATCGCTATTGAATACTACTGGAAGCATTGCGTCATCTCTCAAGACTAGTAACGCTTTAAACAGTGTATGCTTTGCACCTCTCCTGGCAGACGAGTAACAATATGTGACGCACAGTGGCAGGTTTATTGTATCCCTTGGACCTTCACAAGGACATTGAAACAGAGAAACTGCATCGCTATTGAATACTACTGGAAGCATTGAGACATCTCTCAAGACCAGTAACGCTTTAAACAGTTTATTCTTTGCACCTCTCCTAGTAGTCGATTAACAATGTGCGATGCACAGTTGCATGTTTATTGTATCCCTTGGACTTTCACATTGACATTGATACACAGAAACTGCATCGCTATTGAATACTACTGGAAGCATTGTGACATCTCTAAAGAATAGTACTGCTTTAAACAGTCTGTGCTTTGAACCTCTCTTGGAAGTCAAGTAACAATATGCGACGCACAGTGGCAGGTTTATTGTATCCCTTGGACCTTCACATTGACATTGAAATACAGAAACTGTATGGCTATTGATTACTACTGGAAGCATTGCGACATCTCTAAAGACTAGTAACGCTTTAAACAGTCTATGCTTTGCACCTCTCTTGGGAGTCGAGTAACAATATGCGACGCACAGTGGCATGTTTATTGTGCCCCTTGGACCTTCACATTGACATTGAAACACGGAATCTGCATCGCTATTGAATACTACTGGAAGCATTGCAACATCTCTAAAGACTTGTAACGCCTTAAACAGTCTGTGCTTTGAACCTCTCCTGGAAGTCAACTAATAATATGCGACACACAGTGGCAGGTTTATTGTTTCCCTTGGACCTTCACATTGACATTGAAATACAGAAACTGTATCGCTATTGAATACTACTGGAAGCATTGCGACATCTCTCGAGACTAGTAACGCTTTAAACAGTCTATGCTTTGCACCTCTCCTGGGAGTCGAGTAACAATATGCGACGCACAGTGGCAGGTTTAATGTATCCCTTGGACCTTCACATTGACATTGAAACACAGAAACTGCATCGCCATTGAATATTACTCGAAGCATTGCGACATCTATGAAGACTAATAACGCTTTAAACAGACTTTACTTAGGACCTCACCTGGGAGTTGAGTAACAATATGCGACGTACAGTGGCAGGTGTCTTGTACCCCTTGGACCTCCACATTGACATTGAAACACAGAAACGGCATCGCTATTGAATACTACTGGAAGCATTGCCACATATCTCAAGACTAGTAACGCTTTAAACAGTCTATGCTTTGCACCTCTCCTGGGGTCCGAGTAACAATATGCGACGCACAGTGGCAGGTTTATTGTGTCACTTGGGCCTTCACATTCAGATTGAATCACAAAAACTGCATCGCTATTGAATACTACTGGAAGCATTGCGACATATCTCAAGACTAGTAACGCTTTAAAAAGTCTATGTTTTGCACCTCTCCTGTGAGTCGAGAAACAATATGTGACGCACAGTGCCAGGTTTATTATATCCCTTGGACCTTCACATTGACATTGAAACACATAAACTGCATCGCTTTTGAAAACTACAGGAAGCATTGCGACATCTGTGAAGACTGGTAACGCTTTAAACAGTCTATGCTTTGCACCTCTCCTGGGGGTCGAGTAACAATATGCGATGCACACTGGCAGGTTTATTGTATCCCTTGGACCTTCACATTAACGTTGAAACACAGAAACTGCATCGCTATTGAATACTACTGGAAGCATTGCGACTTCTCTCAAGACTAGTAACGCTTTAAACAGGCTATGGTATGCACCTCTCCTGGGAGTCCAGTAACTATATACGACGCACAGTTTCAGGTTTATTGTATCCCTTGGACCTTCACATTGACATTGAAACACAGAAACTGCATCGCTATTGAATACTACTGGAAGCATTGCGACATTTCTCAAGACTAGTAAGGCTTTAAACAGTCTATTCTTTGCACCTCTCCTGGGAGTCGAGTAACAATATGTGACACATAGTGGCAGGTTTATGGTATCATTTGGACTCTAACATTGACATTGAAACATAGAAAGTGCATCGCTATTTAATACTTCTGGAAGCATTGCGACATCTCTCAAGACTAGTAACGCTTTAAACACTCTGTGCTTTGAACCTCTCTTCGGAGTCGAGTAACAATATGCGACGCACAGTGGCAGGTTTATTGTATCCCTTGGACCTTCACATTGACATTGAAACACAGAAACTGCATCGCTATTGAATACTACAGGAAGCATTGCGACATCTGTGAAGACTAATAACGCTTTAAACAGTCTGTGCTTTGAACCTCTCCTGGGAGACGAGTAACAATATGCGACGCACTGTGGCAGGTTCATTGTATCACTTGGACCTTCTCATTGACGTTGAAGCACAGAAACTGCATCGCTATGGAATACTACAGGAAGCATTGCGACATCTCTCAAGAATAGTAACGCTTTAAACAGTCTATGCTTTGCACCTCTCCTGGGGGTCGAGTAACGATAATGCAACGCACAGTCGCAGGTTTATTGTGTCACTTGGACATACATATTGACATTGAAACACAGAAACTTCATCGTTATTGAATACTACTGGAAGCATTGCGACATCTCTCAAGACGAGTAACGCTTTAAACAGTCTATGCTTTGCACCTCTCCTTGGAGTCGAGTAACAATATGCGACGCACAGTGGCAGGTTTATTGTATCACTTGGACCCTCACATTGACATTGAAGCACAGAAACTGCATCGCTATGGAATACTGCAGGAAGCATTGCGACATCTCTCAAGAATAGTAACGCTTTAAAAAGTCTGTGCTTTTAACCTCTCCTGGGACGAGTTACAATATGCGACTCACAGTGGCAGGTTTATTATATCCCTTGGACCTTCACATTGACATTGAAACACAGAAACTGCATCGCTATTCATTACTACAGGAAGCATTGCGACATCTGTGAATACTAGTAACGGTTTAAACAGTCTAGCTTTGCACCTGTCCTCCGAGTCGAGTAACAATATGCGATGCACAGTGGCAGGTTTATTGTATCCCTTGGACCTTCACATCGACATCGAAACACAGAAACTGCGTCGCTATTGAATACTACTGGAAGCATTGCGACATCTCTCACGACTAGTACCGCTTTAAACAGTCTGTGCTTTGAACCATTCTTCGGAGTCGAGTAACAATATGCGACGCACAGTGGCAGGTGTATTGCATCCCTTGGACCTTCACATTGACATTGAAAACAGAAACTGCATCGCTATTCATTACTACAGGAAGCATTGCGACATCTGTGAAGACTAGTAACGCATTAAACAGTCTGTGCTTTGAACCTCTCCTGGGAGACGAGTAACAATACGCGACGCACAGTGGCAGGTTTATTGTATCCCTTGGACCTTCACATTGACATTGAAACACCGAAACTGCATAGCCATTGAATACTACTGGAAGCATTGCGACATTTCTCAAGACTAGTAACGCTTTAAACAGTCTATGTTTTGCACCTCTCCTGGAAGTCGAGTAACAATATGCGACGCACAGTGGCAGGTTTATTCTATATCTTGCACCTTCACATTGACAATGAAACACAGAAACTGCATCGCTACTTATTACTACAGGAAGCATTGCGACATCTATCAAGACTAGTAACGCTTTAAATAGTCTATGGTTTGCACATCCCCTGGGAGATGAGTAACAATATGCGACGCAAAGTGGCAGGTTTATTGTATCCCTTGGACCTTCACATTGTCATTTAAACACAGAAACTGCATCGCTATTGAATACTACTGGAAGCATTGCGACATCTCTCAAGACTAGTAACGCTTTAAACAGTCTATGCTTTGCACCTCTCCTGGGAGACGAGTAACAACGTGCAATGCACAGTGGCAGGTTTATTGTATCCCTTGGACCTTCACATTGACATTGAAACACAGAAACTGCATCGCTATTGAATACTACTGGAAGCATTGCGTCATCTCTCAAGACTAGTAACGCTTTAGACAGTGTATGCTTTGCACCTCACCTGGGAGACGAGTAACAATATGTGACGCACAGTGGCAGGTTTATTTTATCCCTTGGACCTTTACATTGACATTGAAACACAGAAACTGCATTGCTACTGAATACTACTGGAAGCATTGCGACATCTCTCAAGACTTGTAACGCTTTAAACAGTCTATGCTTTGCACCTCTCAAGGGGGTCGAGTAACAATATGCGATGCACACTGGTAAGTTTATTGTATCCCTTGGACCATCACATGGACATTGAAACAGAGAAACTGCATCGCTATTGAATACTACTGGAAGCATTGAGACATCTCTCAAGACCAGTAACTCTTTAAACAGTTTATTCTTTGCACCTCTCCTAGTAGTCGATTAACAATGTGCGACGCACAGTTGCATGTTTATTGTATCCCTTGGACTTTCACATTGACATTGATACACAGAAACTGCATCGCTATTGAATACTACTGGAAGCATTGTGACATCTCTAAAGAATAGTAATGCTTTAAACAGTCTGTGCTTTGAACCACTGCTGGAAGTCAAGTAACAATATGCGACGCACAGTGGCAGGTTTATTGTATCCCTTGGACCTTCACATTGACATTGAAATACAGAAACTGTATGGCTATTGATTACTACTGGAAGCATTGCGACATCTCTAAAGACTAGTAACGCTTTAAACAGTCTATGCTTTGCACCTCTCTTGGGAGTCGAGTAACAATATGTGACGCACAGTGGCATGTTTATTGTACCCCTTGGACCTTCACATTGACATTGAAATACAGAAACTGTATCGCTATTGAATACTACTGGAAGCATTGCAACATCTCTCGAGACTAGTAACGCTTTAAACAGTCTATGCTTTGCACCTCTCCTGGGAGTCGAGTAACAATATGCGACGCACAGTGGCAGGTTTATTGTATCCCTTGGACCTTCACATTGACATTGAAACACAGAAACTGCATCGCCATTGAATATTACTGGAAGCATTGCGAAATCTCTGATGACTAATAACGCTTTAAACAGACTTTGCTTAGGGCCTCACCTGGGAGTCGAGTAACAATATGCGACGTACAGTGCCAGGTGTCTTGTACCCCTTGGACCTCCACATTGACATTGAAACACAGAAACGGCATCGCTATTGAATACTACTGGAAGCATTGCGACATATCTCAAGACTAGTAACGCTTTAAACAGTCTATGCTTTGCACCTCTCCTGGGGGCCGAGTAACAATATGCGACGCACAGTGGCAGGTTTATTGTGTCACTTGGGCCTTCACATTCACATTGAAACACATAAACTGCATCGCTATTGAATACTACAGGAAGCATTGCGACATCTGTGAAGACTAGTAACGCTTTAAACAGTCTATGATTTGCACCTCTCCTGGGGGTCGAGTAACAATATGCGATGCACACTGGCAGGTTTATTGTATCCCTCGGACCTTCACATTAACGTTGAAACACAGAAACTGCATCGCTATTGAATACTACTGGAAGCATTGCGACTTCTCTCAAGACTAATAACGCTTTAAACAGGCTATGGTATGCACCTTTCCTGGGAGTGGAGTAACAATATGCGACGCACAGTGGCAGGTTTATTGTATCCCTTGGACTCTAACATTGACATTGAAACATAGAAAGTGCAGCGCTATTGAATATTTCTGGAAGCATTGTGACATCTCTCAAGACTAGTAACGCTTTAAACACTCTGTGCTTTGAACCTCTCTTCGGAGTCGAGTAACATTATGCGACGCACAGTGGCAGGTTTATTGCATCCCTTGGACGTTCACATTGACATTGAGACACAGAAACTGAATCGCTTTTGAATACAACAGGAAGCACTGCGAGATCTGTGAACACTAGTAACGCTTTAAACAGTCTGTGCTTTGAAACTTTCCTGGGAGACGAGTAACAATATGCAACGCACAGTGGCAGGTTTATTGTATCCCTTGGACCTTCACATTGACATTGAAACACAGAAACTGCATCGCTATTGAATACTACAGCAAGCATTGCGACATCTGTGAAGACTAATAACGCTTTAAACAGTCTGTGCTTTGAACCTCTCCTGGGAGACGAGTAACAATATGCGACGCACTGTGGCAGATTTATTGTATCACTTGGACCTTCTCATTGACATTGAAACACAGAAACTGCATAGCCATAGAATACTACTGGAAGCATTGCGACATCTCTCAAGACTAGTAACGCTTTAAACAGTCTATGCTTTGCACCTCTCCTGGGAGACGAGTAACAACGTGCAACGCACAGTGGCAGGTTTATTGTATCCCTTGGACCTTCACATTGACATTGAAACACAGAAACTGCATCAATATTGAATACTACAGGAAGCATTGCGACGTCTCTCAAGACTAGTAACGGTTTAAACAGACTATGCTTTGCTCCTCTCCTGGGAGTCGAGTAACAATATGCGATGCACAGTGGCAGGTTCATTGTATCACTTGAACCTTCACATTGACATTGATACACAGAAACTCCATCGCTATTGAATACTACAGGAAGCATTTCGACATTTCTCAAGACTAGTAACGCTTTAAACAGTCTATGTTTTGCACCTCTCTTGAGAGTCGAGTAACAATATGCGACGCACAGAGGCAGGTTCATTGTATCACTTGTACCTTCACATTGACATTGAAACACAGAAACTGCATCGCTATTGAATACTACTGGAGGCATTGCGACCAATCTCAAGACTAGTAACGCTTAAAATAGGCTATGCTTTGCACCTCTCCTGGGAGTCGAGTAAAAATATGCAATGCACAGTGGAAGGTTTATTGTATCACTTGGACCCTCACATTGACATTTAAACACAGAAACTGCATCGCTATTAAATACTACTGGAAGCATTGCGACATCTCTCAAGACTAGTAACGCTTTAAACAGTCGATGCTTTGCACCTCTCCTCGGAGTCGAGTAACAATATGCTACCCACAGTGGCAGGTTTATTGCATCCCTTGGACCTTCACATTGACGTTGAAACTCAGAAAATGCTTCGCTATTGAATACTACAGGAAGCATTGCGACATCCGTAAAGGCGAGTAAAGCTTTGAACAGTCTGTGCTTTGTACCTCTCCTGGGAGTCGAGTAACGATATGCGACGCACAGTGGCAGGTTTATTGTATCCCTTGGACCTTCACATTGACATTGAAACACAGAAATTGCATCGCTATTGAATACTACTGGAAGCAATGCGACATCTCTCAAGACTAGTAACGCTTTAAACAATCTACGCTTTGAACCTCTCCTGGGAGTCAAGCAACAAAATGTGACGCACAGTGGCAGGTTTATTGGATCGCTTGGACCTTCACATTGACATTGAAACACAGAAATTGCATCGCTGTCGAATACTACAGTAAGTATTGCGACATCTGACAAGGCGAGTAACGCTTTAAACAGTCTGTGCTTTTAACCTCTCCTGGGAATCGAGTAACAATATGCGACTTAAATTGACAGGTTTATTGTATCCCTTGGACTGTCACATTCAAATTGAAACACAGAAACTGCATCGCTATTGAATACTACAGAAAGCATTACATTTGTCAAGGCGAGTAACGCTTCAAACAGTGTATGCTTTGCATCTCTCCTCGGAGTCGAGTAACAATATGCGATGCACAATGCCAGGTTTATTGTATCCCTTAGTCCTTCACATTGACATTGAAACACAGGATCTGCATCGCTATTGAATACTACAGGAAGCATTGCGACATCTGTCAAGGAGAGTAACGCTTTAAACAGTCTGTGCTTTGCACCTCTCCTCGGAGTAGAGTAACAATATGCGACGAACAGTAGCAGGTTTATTGTATCCCTTGGACCTTCACTTTGTCATTGAAACACGGAAACTGTATCGCTATCGGACACTATTGGAAGCATTGCGACATCTCTCAAGACTAGTAACGCTCCCAACAGTCTATGCTTTGCACATCTCCTCAGAGTCGTGTACCAATATGCGACGCACAGTGGCAGATTTATTGTATCCCTCGGACCTTCACATTGACATTGAAACACAGAAACTGCATCGCTATTGAATACTAAAGGAAGAAATGCGACATCTGTCATGGCGAGTAACGCTTTAAACCGTCTGTGCTTTGAACTTCTTCTGGGAGTCGAGTAACTATATGCGACGCACAGTGGCAGGTTTATTGCTCCCCTAGGACCTTCATATTGACATTGAAACACAGAAACTGCATCGCTATTGAATACTACAGGAAGCATTACGACATCTGTTAAGGCGAGTAACGTTTTAAACAGTCTGGTCTTTGAAACTCTCCTGGGAGTCGAGTAACAATATGCGACGCACAGTGGCAGGATAATTGTATCCCTTGGACTTTCACACTGACATTGAAACACAGAAACTGCATCGCTATTGAATACTACTGGAAGCATTGCGACGTCTCTCTAGACTAGTAACGCTTAATACAATCTATGCTTTGCACCTCTTCTCAGAGTCGAGTAACAATAGGCGACGCACAGTGGCAGGTTTATTGCATCCCTTGGACCTTCACATTGACATTGAAACACAGAAACTGCATCGCTATTAAATAGTAGAGGAAGCATTGCGACATCTGTCAAGGCTTGTAACGCTTTAAACAGTCTATGCTTTGAACCTCTATTGGGAGTCTAGTAATAAAATGCGACGCACAGTGGCAGGTTAATTGTATCCCTTGGACCTTGACACTGACATTGAAACACAGAAACTGCATCGCTGTTGAATACTACAGGAAGCATTAAGACATCTGTTAAGGCGGGTAACGCTTTAAATAGTCTGTGCTATGAACCTCTCCTGCAAGTCGAGTAACAATATACGACGAATAGTGGGAGGTTTATTGTATCCCTTGGACCTTCACATTGTCATTGAAACACAGAAACTGCATCACTATTGAACACTACTGGAAGCATAGCGAAATCTCTCAAGACTAGTACCGCTTTAAACAGTCTATGCTTTGCACCTCTTTTCGGAGTTGAGTAACAATATGCGACGCACAGTGGCAGGTTTATTGGAGCCCTTAGACCTTCACATTGACATTGAGACAGAGAAACTGAGTCGCTATTGAATACTAAACGAAGCATTGCGACATCTGTCAAGGCGAGTAACGCTTTAAACAGTCTGTGCTTTGAACCTCTCCTGGGAGTCGAGTAACAAAATGCGACGCACAGTGGCAGGTTTATTGCATCCCTTGGACCTTCACATTGACATTGAAACACAGAAACTGCATCGCTATTAAATACTACAGGAAGCATTTAGCCATCTCTCAAGACTAATAACGCTTTAAACAGTCTATGCTTTGAACCTCTCCTCGGAGTCGAGTAACAATATGCGACGCACAGTAGCAGGTTTATTGGAGCCCTTAGACCTTCACATTGACATTGAGACAGAGAAACTGAGTCGCTATTGAATACTAAACGAAGCATTGCGACATCTGTCAAGGCGAGTAACGCTTTAAACAGCCTGTGTTTTGAACCTCTCCTGGGAGTCGAGTAACAATATGCGACGCACAGTGGCAGGTTTATTGTATCACTTGGACCTTGACATTGACTTTGAAACACCGAAACTGCATCACTATTGAATAATAATGGAAGCATTGCGACATCTCTCAAAACTAGTAACGCTTTAAGCAGTCTATGCTTTGCATCTCTCCTGGGAGGCGAGTAACAATATGCGACGCACAGTGGCAGGTTTATTACATCCCTTGGACCTTCACATTGACATTGAAACACAGAATATGCATCGCTATTGAATACTACTGGAAGCATTTAGCTATCTCTCAAGACTAGTAACGGTTTAAACAGTCTATGTTTTGCACCTCTCCTCGGAGGCGAGTAACAATATGTGACGCACAGTGTCTGGTTTATTGGATCCCTTAGACCTTCACATTAACATTGAAACACAGAAACTGCATCGTTATTGAATACTACAGGAAGCATTGCGACATCTGTCAAGGCGAGTAACGCTTTAAACAGTCTGTGCTTTGAACCTCTCCTGGGAGTCGAGTAACAATATGCGACACACAGTGGCAGGTTTATTGTATCCCTTGGACCTTCACGTTGACATTGAAACACAGAAACAGCATCGCTATTGAATACTATAGGAAGCATTGTGACATCTGTAAAGGCGAGTGACGCTTTAAACAGTCTATGCTATGCACCTATCCTCGCAGTCAAGTAACAATATGCGACGCACAGTGGCTGGTTTATTGTATCCCTTGGACCTTCACATTGACATTGAAACACAGAAACTGCATCGCTATAGAATACTACAGGAAGGATTGCGACATCTGTCAAGGCGAGTAACGCTTTAAATAGTATGTTCTTTGAACCTCTCCTGGGAGTCGAGTAACAATATGCGACGATCAGTGGCAGGTTTATTGAATCCCTTGGACCTTCACATTGACTTTGAAACACAGAAACTGCACCGCTATTGAATACTACAGGAAGCATTGCCACATTTCTCAAGACTAGTAACGCTTTAAACAGTCTATGCTTTGCACCCCTCCTTGGCGTCGAGTAACAATTTGCGACGCACAGTGGCAGGTTTATTGGATCCCTTGGCCCTTCACATTGACATTGAAACACAGAAACTGAATCGCTATTGAATACTACAGGAATCATTGCGACATCTGTCAAGGCGAGTATCGCTTTAAACTGTCTGTGCTTTCAACGTCTCCTGGGAGAAGAGCAACAATATGCAACGCACAGTGGAAGGTTTATTGTATCACTTGGACCTTCACATTGTCATTGAAACACAGAAACTGCATCGCTATTGAATACTACTGGAAGCATTGTGACATCTCTCAAGACTAGTACCGCTTCAAAAAAGTCTATGCTTTGCAACTCTCTTCGGAGTCGAGTAACAATATGCGACGCACAGTTGCAGGTTTGTTGTATCCCTTAGACCTTTACATTGATATTGAAACACAGAAACTGCATCGCAATTGTATACTAAAGGAAGCATAGCGACATCTGTTAAGGCGAGTGACGCTTTAAACAGACTGTGCTTTGAACCTGTCCCGGAAGTCGAGTAACAATATGCGAGGAAGTGTGGCAGGCTAATTGTATCCCCTGATCTTTCACATTGACAATGAAACACAGAAACTGCATCGCTGTTGAATACTAAAGGAGGCATTGCGACATCTGTCAAGGCGAGTAACGCTTTAAACAGTCTGTGCATTGAACCTCTCCTGCGAGTCGAGTAACAATATGCGGTGCACGGTGGCAGGTTTATTGTCTCCCTTGGACCTTCACATTGACATTGAAACACAGAAACTGCACCGCTATTGAATACTACAGGAAGCATTGCCACATTTCTCAAGACTAGTAACGCTTTAAACAGTCTATGCTTTGCACCCCTCCTTGGCGTCGAGTAACAATATGCGACGCACAGTGGCCAGTCTACTGGATCCCTTGGGGCTTCACATTGACATTGAAACACAGAAACTGCATAGCTATTGAATAATAAAGGACGCATTGCGACGTCTGTCAAGTCGAGTAACGCTTTAAACAGTCTGTGCTTTGAACCTCTCCTGGGAGTCGAGTAACAATATGCGACGCACAGTAGCAGGTTTATTGTATCCCCTGGATTTTCACATTGACAATGAAGCGCAAGAACTGCATCGCTATTGAATACTAGTGTAAGCATTGCGACATCTCTCAAGATTAGTAACGGTTTAAACAGTCTATGCTTTGCACCTCTCCTCCTAGTCGAGTAACAATATGCGACGCACAATGGCTGGTTTATGGTATTCCATGGACCTTCACATTGACATTGAAAGAAAGAAATCGCATCGCTATTGAATACTACAGGAAGCATTGCGACATCTGTCAAGGCGAGTAACGCTTTAAACAGTCAATGCTTTGCCAACCTCCTCAGAGTCAAGTAACAATATGCGACATACAGTGGCAGGTTTATTGTATCCCTTGGACCTTCACATTGTCATTAAAACACAGAAACTGCATCGCTATCGAATACTACAGGAAGCATTGCGACATCTGTCAATACTTGTAACGCTTTAAGCAGTCTATGCTTTGCACCTCTCCTCTGAGTCGAGTTACAATATTCGTCGCACAGTGGCAGATTTATTGTATCCCTTGGACCTTCACATTGACATTGAAACACAGAAACTGTATCGCTATTGAATACTACTGGAAGCATTGCGACATCTCTCAAGACTAGTAACGCTTTAAACAGTCGATGCTTTGCACCTCTCCTCGGAGTCGAGTAACAATATGCTCCGCACAGTGGCAGGTTTATTGGATCCCTTGGACCTTCACATTGACGTTGAAACTCAGAAAATGCATCGCTATTGAATACTACAGGAAGCATTGCGACATCTGTAAAGGCGAGTAAAGCTTTGAACAGTCTGTGCTTTGAACCTCTCCTGGGAGTCGAGTAACGATATGCGACGCACAGTGGCAGGTTTATTGTATCCCTTGGACCTTCACATTGACATTGAAACACAGAAATTTCATCGCTATTGAATACTACTGGAAGCATTGCGACATCTCTCAAGACTAGTAACGCTTTAAACAATATACGCTTTGAACCTCTCCTGGGAGTCAAGCAACAAAATGAGACGCACAGTGGCAGGTTTATTGGATCGCTTGGACCTTCACATTGACATTGAAACACAGAAATTGCATCGCTGTCGAATACTACAGTAAGTATTGCGACATCTGACAAGGCGAGTAACGCTTTAAACAGTCAGTGCTTTGAACCTCTCCTGGGAATCGAGTAACAATATGCGACTAAAATTGACAGGTTTATTGTATCCCTTGGACCGTCACATTCAAATTGAAACACAGAAACTGCATCGCTATTGAATACTACAGAAAGCATTACATTTGTCAAGGCGAGTATCGCTTCAAACAGTGTATGCTTTGCACCTCTCCTCGGAGTCGAGTAACAATATGCGACGCACAGTGCCAGGTTTATTGTATCCCTTAGTCCTTCACATTGACATTGAAACACAGGATCAGCATCTCTATTGAATACTACAGTAAGCATTGCGACATCTGTCAAGGCGAGTAACGCTTTAAACAGTCTGTGCTTTGAACCTCTCCTCGGAGTAGAGTAACAATATGCGACGCACAGTAGCAGGTTTATTGTATCCCTTGGACCATCACATTGTCATTGAAACACGGTAACTGTATCGCAATCGAACACTATTGGAAGCATTGCGACATCTCTCAAGACTAGTAACGCTTTCAACAGTCTATGCTTTGCACCTCTCCTCAGAGTCGTGTACCAATATGCGACGCACAGTGGCAGATTTATTGTATCCCTCGGACCTTCACATTGACAATGAAACACAGAAACTGCATCGCTATTGAATACTAAAGGAAGAAATGCGACATCTGTCATGGCGAGTAACGCTTTAAACAGTCTGTGCTTTGAACCTCTTCTGGGAGTCGAGTAACGATATGCGACGCACAGTGGCAGGTTTATTGCGTTCCTAGGACCTTCATATTGACATTGAAACACAGAAACTGCACCGCTGCTGAATACTATAGGAAGCATTGTGACATGTCTCAACACTAGTAGCGCTTTAAACAGTTTATGTTTTGCTCCTCTCCTCGGAGTCGAGTAACAATATGCGACGCACAGTGGCCAGTCTACTGGATCCCTTGGGGCTTCACATTGACATTGAAACACAGAAACTGCATCGCTATTGAATAATAAAGGACGCATTGCGACGTCTGTCAAGTCGAGTAACGCTTTAAACAGTCTGTGCTTTCAACCTCTCCTGGGAGTCGAGTAACAATATGCGACGCACAGTAGCAGGTTTATTGTATCCCCTGGAATTTCACATTGACAATGAAGCGCAAGAACTGCATCGCTATTGAATACTAGTGAAAGCATTGCGACATCTCTCAAGATTAGCAACGGTTTAAACAGTCTATGCTTTGCACCTCTCCTCCTAGTCGAGTAACAATATGCGACGCACAATGGCTGGTTTATGGTATTCCATGGACCTTCACATTGACATTGAAAGAAAGAAACCGCATCGCTATTGAATACTACAGGAAGCATTGCGACATCTGTCAAGGCGAGTAACGCTTTAAACAGTCAATGCTTTGCCCACCTCCTCAGAGTCGAGTAACAATATGCGACGTACAGTGGTAGGTTTATTGTATCCCTTGGACCTTCACATTGTCATTAAAACACAGAAACTGCATCGTTATCGAATACTACAGGAAGTATTGCGACATCTGTCAATACTTGTAACGCTTTAAACAGTCTATGCTTTGCACCTCTCCTGTGAGTCGAGTTACAATATTCGTCGCACAGTGGCAGGTTTACTGTGCCTTGGACCTTCACATTGACATTGAAACATAGAAACTGCATCGCTATTAAATAGTACACGGAGCATTGCGACATCTGTCAAGGCGAGTAACGCTTTAAACTGTCAGTGCTTTGCACCTCTCCTCAGAGTCGAGTAATATTTTGTGACGCACAGTGGCAGGTTTATTGTATCTTTTGGACCTTCACATTGACATTGAAACACAGAAACTGAATCGCTATTGAATAATACTGGAAGCATTGCGACATCTCTCAAGACTAGTAACGCTGTAAACAGTCCATGATTTGCACCTCTCCTAGGAGTCGAGTAACAATATGCGACGCACAGTGGCAGATTTATTGAATCCCTTGGACCTTCACATTGACATTGAAACACAGAAACTGAATCGCTATTGAATAATACTGGAAGCATTGCGACATCTCTCAAGACTAGTAACGCTTTAAACAGTCTATGCTTTCCATCTCCCCTGGGAGTCGAGTAACAATATGCGACGCACAGTGGCAGATTTATTGAATCCCTTGGACCTTCACATTGACATTGAAACACAGAAACTGTATCGCTATTGAATACTACTGGAAGCATTGCGACATCTCTCAAGACTAGTAACGCTTTAAACAGTCCATGCTTTGCGCCTCTCCTAGGAGTCGAGTAACAATATGCGACGCACAGTGGCATGTTTATTGGATCACTTAGATCTTCACAATGACAATGAAACACAGAAACTGCATCGCTATTGAATAATAAAGGAAGCATTGCGACATCTGTCAAGGCGAGTAACGCTTTAAACAGTCTGTGCTTTGAATCTCTCCTGGGAGTCGAGTACCAATATGCGAGACACAGTGGCAAGTATATTGTATCCCTTGGACTTTCACATTGATATTGAAACACAGAAATTGCATCGCTATTCATTACTACTGGAAGCATAAGCGACATCTCTCAAGACTAGTAACGGATTAAACAGCCTATGCTTTGCACCTCTCCTCAGAGTCGAGTAACAACATGCGACGCACAGTGCCTGGTTTAATGGACCCTTTGGACCTTCACATTAACATTGAAACACAGAATCTGCATCGCTATTGAACACTACAGGAAGCATTGCGACATCTGTCAAGGCGAGTAACGCTTTAAACAGTCTATGCTTTGCACCTCTCCTCGGAGTCGAATAACAAAATGCGTCGCACAGTGGCAGGTTTATTGTATCCCTTGGACCTTCACATTGACCTTGAAACACAGAAACTGCATCGCTATTGAATACTACAGCAAGCATTGCGACATCTGTCAAGGCTAGTAACGCTTTAAACAGTCTATGCTTTGCACCTCTCCTCTGAGTCGAATCACAATATGACGCACATTGGCAGGTTAATTGGATCCCTTGGACCTTCACATTGACATTGAAACACAAAAACTGCACCGCTATTGAATACTACATTAAGCATTGCGACATCTGTCACGACTAGTAAAGCTTTAAGCAGTCTATGCTTTGCACCTCTCCTCGGAATCCAGTAATATTTTGCTACGCACAGTGGCAGGTTTATGGTATCCCTTGGACCTTCACACTGACATTGAAACACAGTAACTGCATCGCTATTGAATACTACTGGAAGCATTGCGACATCTCTCAAGACTAGTAACGCTTTAAACGGTCTACGCTTTGCACCTCTCCTCGGAGTCGTGTAACATTATGCGACGCACAGTGGCAGGTTTTTGGATACCATGGACCTTCACATTGTCATTGAAACACAATAACAGCATCGCTATTGAATACTACAGGAAGCATGGCGACATCTGTCAAGGCGAGTAACGCTTTAAACAGTCTGTGCTTTGAATCTCTCCTGGGAGTCAAATAACAAAATGCGATGCACAGTGGCAGGTTTATTGTATCCCTTGGACCTTCACATTGACATTGAAACACAGAAACTGAATCGCTATTGAATAATACTGGAAGCATTGCGACATCTCTCAAGACTAGTAACGCTTTAAGCAGTCTATGCTTTCCACCTCTCCTGGGAGTCGAGTAACAATATGCGACGCACAGTGGCAGATTTATTGTATCCCTTGGACCTTCACATTGACATTGAAACACAGAAACTGTATCGCTATTTAATACTACTGGAAGCATTGCGACATCTCTCAAGACTAGTAACGCTTTAAACAGTCCATGCTTTGCACCACTCTTAGGAGTCGATTAACAATATGCGACGCACAGTGGCATGTTTATTGGATCACTTAGATCTTAGCATTGACAATGAAACACAGAAACTCCATTGCTATTGAATAATAAAGGAAGCATTGCGACATCTGTCAAGGCGAGTAACGCTTTAAACAGTCTGTGCTTTGAATCTCTCCTGGGAGTCGAGTAACAATATGCGAGACACAGTGGCAAGTATATTGTATCCCTTGGACTTTCACATTGATATTGAAACACAGAAACTGCATCGCTATTGAACACTACAGGAAGCATTGCGACATCTGTCAAGGCGAGTAACGCTTTAAACAGTCTGTGCTTTGCACCTCTCCTGGGAGTCGAATAACAAAATGCGACGCACAGTGGCAGGTTTATTGTATCCCTTGGACCTTCAAATTGACATTGAAACACAGAAACTGGAACGCTATTCAATACTACTGGAAGCTTTGCGACATCTCTCAAGACTAGTAACGCTTTAAATAATCTATGTTTTGCACCTCTCCTCGGAGTCGAATAACAAAATGCGACGCACAGTGGCAGGATTATAGTAGCCCTTGGACCTTCACATTGACCTTGAAACACAGAAACTGCATCGCTATTGAATACTACAGCAAGCATTGCGACATCTGTCTAGGCGAGTAACGCTTTAAACAGTCTGTGCTTTGCACCCCTCCTCGGAGTCGAGTAACAGTATGACGCAAGTTGGCAGGTTAATTGGATCCCTTGGACCTTCACATTGACATTGAAACACAGAAACTGCACCGCTATTAAATACTTTATTAAGCATTGCGACATCTGTCACGACTAGTAAAGCTTTAAGCAGTCTATGCTTTGCACCTCTCCTCGGAGTCGAATAACAATATGCGACGCACAGTGGCAGGTTTATTGTATCCCTTGGACCTTCACATTGACATTGAAATACAGAAACTGCACCGCTATTGAATACTACAGGAAGCATTGCTACATCTGTCAAGGCGAGTAATGCTTTAAACAGTCTGTGATTTGCACCTCCCCTCGGAGTCGAGTAATATTTTGCGACGCACAGTGGCAGGTTTATGGTATCCCTTATACCTTCACACTGACATTGAAACACAGAAACTGCATCGCTATTAAATTCTGCTGGAAGCATTGCGACATCTCTCAAGACTAGTAACGCTTTAAACAGTCTATGCTTTGTACCTCTCCTGGGAGTCGAGTAACAATATGCGATGCACAGTGGCAGGTTTATTGGATCCCTTAGACCTTCACATTGACATTGAAACAAAGAAACTGCATCGCTATTGAATAATAAAGGAAGCATTGAGACATCTGTCAAGTCGAGTAACGCTTTAAACAGTCTGTGATTTGCCCCTCTCTTCGGAGTCGAGTAATATTTTATGACGCACAGTGGCAGGTTAATTGTATCCGTTGGACCTGCACATTGACATTGAAACACAGAAACTGCATCGCTATTGATTACTACAGGAAGCATTGCGACATCTCTCAAGACTAGTAACGCTTTAAACAGTTTATGCTTTGAACCCCTTCTGGGAGGCTAGTAAGAATATACGATGCACAGTGGCAGGTCTATAATATCCCTTGGACCTCCACATTGACATTGAAACACAGAAACTGCTTCGCTATTGAATACTACGGGAAGCATTTCGACATCTCTCAAGACTAGTAACGCTTTAAACAGTCTATGCTTTGCACCTCTCCTCGGAACCGAGTAACAATGTGCAACGCAAAGTGGCAGGTTTATTGTATCCCTTCGACCTTCACATTGACATTGAAACACAGAAAGTGCACCGCTATTGAATAGTACTAAAAGCATTGCGACATATCTGAAGACTATTAACGCTTTAAACATTCTATGCTTTGCACCTCTGCTCGGAGTCGAATTAGAAAATGCGATACACAGTGGCAGGTTTATTGTATCCCTTGTACCTTCACATTGACATTGAAACACAGTAACTGCATCGCTATTGAATACTGAAGGAAGCATTGAGACATCTGTCAAGGCGAGTAACGATTTAAACAGTCTGTGTTTTGAAACTCTCCTGGGAGTCGAGTAACAATATGCGACGCATGCTGGCAGGTTTATGTATACCATGGACTATCACATTGACATTGAAACACAGAAACTGCATCGCTGTTGAATACTACTCGAAGCATAAGCGTCATCACTCAAGACTAGTAACGGTTTAAACAGTTTATGCTTTGCACCTCTCCTCGGAGTCGAGTAACAATATGCAATGCACAGCGGCAGTTTTATTGTATCCCTTGGACCTTCACATTGACATTGAAACACAGAGACTGCATCGCTATTGAATACTACAGGAAGCATTGCGACATCTGTCAAGGCGAGTAATGCTTCAAACAGTCTGTGCTTTGCACCTCTCCTGGGAGTCGAATAACAAAATGCGATGCACAGTGGCAGGTTTATTGTATCCCTTGGAACTTCACATTGGCATTGGAAAACAGACACTGGATCGCTATTCAATACTACTGGAAGCATTGCGACATCTCTCAAGACTAGTAACGCTTTAACCAGTCTATGCTTTGCACCTCTTCTAGGAGTCGAATAATAAAATGCGACGCACAGTGGCAGGTATATTGTATCCCTTGGACCTTCACATTGACATTGAAACACAGAAACTGCATCGCTATTGAATACTACAGGAAGCATTGCGACAACTGTCAAGGCGAGTAATGCTTTAAACAGTCTGTGCTTTGAACCTCTCCTGGGAGTCGAGTAACAATGTGCGACGAACAGGGGCAGGTTTATTGTATCCTTTGGCCTTCACATTGGCATTGAAACACAGAAACTGCATCGCTGTTGAATACCACAGGAAGCATTGCGACATCTGTCAAGGCGAGCAACGCTTTAAACAGTCTGTGCTTTCCACCTCTCCTCAGAGTCGTGTAACAATATGCGACGCGCATTGGCAGGTTAATTGGATCCCTTGGACCTTCACATTGACCTTGAAACACAGAAACTGCATCGCTATTGAATACTACAGCAAGCATTGCGACATCTGTCAAGGGTAGTAACGATTTAAACAGTCTATGCTTTGCACCTCTCCTCTGAGTCGAGTAACAATATGACGCACATTGGCAGGTTAATTGGATCCCTTGGAGCTTCACATTGACATTGAAATACAAAAACTGCACCGCTATTGAAAACTACATTAAGCATTGCGACATCTGTCACGACTATTAAAGCTTTAAGCAGTCTATGCTTTGCACCTCTCGTCGGAGTCGAGTAATATTTTGCTACGCACAGTGGCAGGTTTATGGTATCCCTTGGACCTTCACACTGACATTGAAACACAGAAACTGCATCGCTATTGAATACTACTGGAAGCATTGCGACATCTCTCAAGACTAGTAACGCTTTAAACGGTCTACGCTTTGCACCTCTCCTCGGAGTCGTGTAACATTATGCGACGCACAGTGGCAGGTTTATTGGATACCTTGGACCTTCACATTGACATTGAAACACAGAAACTGCATCGCTATTGAATACTACAGGAAGCATTGCGACATCTGCCAAGGCGAGTAACGCTTTAAACAGTCTATGCTTTGCACCTCTCCTCGGAATCGAGTAACAAAATGCAACACACAGTGGCAGGTTTATTGTATCCCTTCGACCTTCACATTGACATTGAAACACAGAAACTGCACCGCTATTGAATACTACTAAAAGCATTGCGACATATCTCAAGACTATTAACGCTTTAAACATTCTATGCTTTGCACCTCTGCTTGGAGTCGAATTAGAAAATGCGATACACAGTGGCAGGTTTATTGTATCCCTTGTACCTTCACATTGACATTGAAACACAGAAATTGCATCGCTATTGAATACTAAAGGAAGCATTGAGACATCTGTCAAGGCGAGTAACGATTTAAACAGTCTGTGCTTTGAAACTCTCCTGGGAGTCGAGTAATTTTACGCGACGCATGCTGGCAGGTTTATGTATGCCACGGACTATCACATTGACATTGAAACACAGAAACTGCATCGCTATTGAATTCTACTCGAAGCATTAGCGACATCTCTCAAGTCTAATAACGGTTTAAACAGTTTATGCTTTGCACCTCTCCTCGGAGTCGAGTAACAATATGCAACGCACAGTGGCAGTTTTATTGTATCCCTTGGACCTTCACATTGACATTGAAACACAGAAACTGAATCGCTATTGAATACTACAGGAACCATTGCGACATCTGTCAAGGCGAGTAACGCTTTAAACAGTCTGTGCTTTGCACTTCTCCTGGGAGTCGAATAACAAAATGCGAAGCACAGTGGCAGGTTTATTGTATCCCTTGGACCTTCACATTGACATTGAAACACAGAAACTGAATCGCTATTGAATAATACTGGAAGCATTGCGTCATCTCTCAAGACTAGTAACGCTTTAAGCAGAGTATGTTTTCCACCTCTCCTGGGAGTCGAATAACAATATGTGACGCACAGTGGCAGATTTATTGTATCCCTTGGACCTTCACATTGACATTGAAACACAGAAACTGTATCGCTATTGAATACTACTGGAAGCATTGCGACATCTCTCAAGACTAGTAACGCTTTAAACAGTCCATGCTTTGCACCTCTCGTAGGAGTCGAGTAACAATATGCGACGCACAGTATGAGGTTTATTGTATTCTTTGGACCTTCACATTGACATTGAAACAAAGAATCTGCATCGCTATTGAATACTACAGAAAGCATTGCGACATCTCTCTCAAGCCTAGTAACGCTTTAAACAGTCTATGCTTTGAACCTCACCTGGGAGTCGAGTAACAATATGCGACGCACAGTGGCATGTTTATTGGATCACTTAGATCTTCACATTGCCAATGAAACACAGAAACTGCATCGCTATTGAATAATAAAGGAAACATTGCGACATCTGTCAAGGCGAGTAACGCTTTAAACAGTCTGTGCTTTGCACCTCTCCTCGGAGTCGAGTAACAATATACGACGCACAGTGGCATGTTTATTGTATCCCTTGGACTTTCACATTGACATTGAAACACAGAAACTGCGTCGCTATTGAATACTACAGGAAGCATTGCGACATTTTTCAAGACTAGTAACGCTTTTAACAGTCTACACTTTGCACCCCTCCTCGGAGTCGTGTAACATTATGCGACGCACAGTGGCAGGTTTATTGGATACCTTGGACCTTCACATTGACATTGAAACACAGAAACAGCATCGCTATTGAATACTACAGGAAGCATGGCGACATCTGTCAAGTCGAGTAACGCTTTAAACGATTTGTGATTTGCACCTCTCCTGGGAGTCAAATAACAAAATGCGATGCACAGTGGCAGGTTTATTGTATACCTTGGACCTTCACATTGACATGGAAACACAGAAACTGAATCGCTATTGAATAATAGTGGAAGCATTGCGACATCTCTTAAGACTAGTAACGCTTTAAACAGTCTATGCTTTCCACCTCTCTTGGGAGTCGAGTAACAATATGCGACACACAGTGGCAGATTTATTGTATCCCTTGGACCTTCACATTGACATTGAAACACAGAATCTGCATCGCTATTGAATACTACAGGAAGCATTGCGACATCTGTCAAGGCGAGTAACGCTTTAAACAGTCTGTGCTTTGAACCTCTCCTGGGAGTCGAGTAACAATATGCGACGCACAGTGGCAGGTTTATTGTATCCCTTCGACCTTCACATTGACATTGAAACACAGAAACTGCACCGCTATTGGATACTACAGGAAGCATTGCGACGTCTGTCAAGGCGAGTAACGCTTTAAACAGTCTGTGCTTTGCACCTCTCCTGGGAGTCGAATAACAAAATGCGACGCACAGTGGTAGGTTTATTGTATCCCTTGGACCTTCAAATTGACATTGAAACACAGAAACTGGAACGCTATTCAATACTACTGGAAGCTTTGCGTCATCTCTCAAGACTAGTAACGCTTTAAATAGTCTATGTTTTGCACCTCTCCTCGGAGTCGAATAACAAAATGCGACGCACAGTGGCAGGTTTATTGTATCCCTTGGACCTTCACATTGACCTTGAAACACAGAAACTGCATCGCTATTGAATACTACAGCAAGCATTGCGACATCTGTCAAGGCGAGCAACGCTTTAAACAGTCTGTGCTTTGCACCTCTCCTCGGAGTCGAGTAACAATATGACGCACATTGGCAGGTTAATTGGATCCCTTGGACCTTCACATTGACATTGAAACACAGAAACTGCATC
Source organism: Schistocerca cancellata (assembly GCF_023864275.1). Classification (NCBI taxonomy): domain Eukaryota; kingdom Metazoa; phylum Arthropoda; class Insecta; order Orthoptera; family Acrididae; genus Schistocerca; species Schistocerca cancellata. The sequence goes on from NC_064628.1 coordinate 896,407,068, forward strand.
GCTATTGAATACTACTGGAAGCATTGCGACATCTGTCAAGGCGAGCAACGTTTTAAACTGTCTGTGCTTTGCACCTCTCCTCGGAGTCGAGTAACAATATACGACGCACAGTGGCAGGTTTATTGTATCCCTTGGACCTTCACATTGACCTTGAAACACAGAAACTGCATCGCTATTGAATACTACAGCAAGCATTGCGACATCTGTCAAGGCGAGCAACGCTTTAAACAGTCTGTGCTTTGCACCTCTCCTCGGAGTCGAGTAACAATATGACGCACATTGGCAGGTTAATTGGATCCCTTGGACCTTCACATTGACATTGAAACACAGAAACTGCACCGCTATTGAATACTTTATTAAGCATTGCGACATCTGTCAAGGCGAGTAATGCTTTAAACAGTCTGTGATTTGCACCTCTCCTTGGAGTCGAGTAATATTTTGCGACGCACAGTGGCAGGTTTATGGTATCCCTTGGACCTTCACACTGACATTGAAACACAGAAACTGCATCGCTATTGAATACTACTGGAAGCATTGCGACATCTCTCAAGACTAGTAACGCTTTAAACAGTCTATGCTTTGCACCTCTCCTCGGAGTCGAGTAACAATATGCGACGCACAGTGGCGGGTTTATTGTATCCCTTGGATTTTCACATTGATATTGAAACGCAGAAACTGCATCGCTATTGAATACTACTGGAAGCACAAGCGACATCTCTGAAGAGTAGTAACGGTTTAAACAGTCTATTCTTTGCACATCTCCTCGGAGTCGAGTAACAACATGCGACGCACTGTGGCAGGTTTAGTGTATCCCATGGACCTTCACATTAACACTGAAACACAGAAACTGCATCGCTATTGAACACTACAAGGAGCATTGCGACAACTGTCAAGGCGAGTATCGCTTTAAACAGTCTGTGTTTGAACCTCTCCTGGGAGTCGAGTAACAATATGCGTCGCACAGTGGCTGGTTTATTGTATCCCTTGGACCTTCGCATTGAAGTTGAAACACAGAAACTGCATCTCTATTGAATACTACAGGAAGCATTGCGACATTTGTCAATGTGACTAACGCTTTAGACTGTCTCTGCTTTACACCTATCGACAGAGTCGAGTAACAATATGCGACGCATGGTGGCAGGTATATTTTATCCCTTGGGCCTTCACATTGACATTGAAACACAGAAACTGCATCGCTATTGAATACTACAGGAAACATTGCGACATCTGTCAAGGCGAGTAACGCTTTAAACAGTCTGTGCCTTTAACCTCTCCTGGGAGTCGAATAACAATATGCGACGCACAGTGGCAGGTTTATGATATCCCTTGGACTTTCACATTGACACTGAAACACAGAAACTGCACCGCTATTGGATACTACAGGACGCATTGCGCCATCTGTCAAGGCGAGTAACGCATTAAACAGTCTGTGCTTTGCACCTCTCCTGGGAGTCAAATAACAAAATACGACGCACAGTGGCAGGTTTACTGTATACCTTGGACATTCACATTGACATTGAAACACAGAAACTGGATAGCTATTGAATACTACAGGAAGCATTGCGACATCTCTCAAGACTAGTAACGCTTTAAACAGTCTATGCTTTGCACCTCTTCTCGGAGTCGAATAACAAAATGCGACGCACAGTGGCAGGTTTATTGTATACCCTGGACCTTCACATTGACATTGAAACACAGAAACTGCATCCCTATTGAATACTATAGGAAGCACTGCGACATCTGTCAAGGCGAGTAACGCTTTAAACAGTCTGTGCTTTGCACCTCTCCTCGGAGTCGAGTAACAATGTGCGACCCACAGGGGAAGGTTTATTGTATCCCTTGGACCTTCACATTGACATTGAAACACAGAAACTGCATCGCTATTGAATACTAAAGGAAGCATTGCGACAACCCTCAAGACTAATAATGCTTTAAACTGTCTATGTTTAGCACCTCTCCTCGGAGTCGAATAACAAAATGCGACACACAGAGACAGATTGATTGTATCCCTTGGACAATCACATTAACATTCAAACACAGAAACTGCACCGCTGTTGAATACTACAGGAAGCATTGTGACATCAATCAAGTCGAGCAACGTTTTAAACTGTCTGTGCGTTGCACCTCTCCTCGGATTTGAGTAACAATATACGACGCACAGTGGCAAGTTTATTCTATCTCTTGGACCTTCACATTCACATTGAAACACAGAAACTCATCGCTATTGAACACTACAGGGAGCATTGCGACATCTGTCAAGGCGAGTAACGCTTTAAACAGACTGTGATTTGCACCTCTCCTCGGAGTCGAGTATTATTTTGCGACGCACAGTGGCATGTTTATTGTATCACTTGTACCTTCACAATGACATTGAAACACAGAAACTGTGTCGCTATTGAATACTACTGGAAGCATTGCGACATCTCTCAAGACTAGTAACGCTTTAAACAGTCTATGCTTTGCACCTCTCCTCGGAGTTGAGTAACACTATGTGACGCACAGTGGCAGGTTTATTGTATCCGTTGTACCTTCACATTGACATTGAAACACAGAAACTGTGTCGCTATTGAATACTACAGGAAGCATTGCGACATCTCTCAAGACTAGTGACGCATTAAAGAGTCTATGTTTTACACCTCTCCTCAGAGTCGAGTAACAACATGCGACGCACAGTGGCAGGTTTATTGGATCCATTGGACTATCACATTGCCATTGAAACACAGATACTGCGTCGCTATTGAATACTACAGGAAGCATTGCGACATCTGTCAAGGGGAGTAACGGTTTAAACAGTCTGTGCTTTGAACCTCTCCTGGGAGTCGATAACAATATGCGACGCACAGTGGCAGGTTTATTGCATCCCTGGGACCTTCTAATTGACATTGAAACACAGAAACAGTATCGCTATTGAATACTACTAAAAGCATTGCGACGTCTCTCAAGACTAGTAACGCTTTAAACAGTCTATGCTTTGCAGCTCTCCTCAGATTTGAGTAACAATATGCGACGCACAGTTGCAGGTTTATTGTATCCCTTGGACCCTCACATTGACATTGAAACACAGAAACTGCATCGCTATTGAATACTACAGGAAGCATTGCGACATCTGCCAAGGCGAGTAACGCCTCTCCTGGGAGTCTAGTAACAATATGCGATGCACAAGGACAGGTCTATAGTATCCCTTGGACCTCCACATTGACATAGAAACACTGAAACTGCATCGCTATTGAATACTACAGGAAGTATTACGCCATCTGTCAAGGCGAGTAACGCTTTAAACAGTCTGTGCTTTGAAACTCTCCTGGGAGTCGAGTAACAATATGCGACGCACAGTGGCAGGATTATGTATCCCTTGGACTTTCACATTGACATTGAAGCGCAGAAACTGCATCGCTATTGAATTCTACTGGAAGCATAAGCGACATCTCTCAAGACTAGTAACGCTTTAAACAGTCTATGCTTTGCACCTCTCCTCGTAGTCGAATAACAAAATGCGACGCACAGTGGCAGGTTTATTGTATACCCTGGACCTTCACATTGACATTGAAACACAGAAACTGCATCGCTATTGAATACTACAGGAAGCATCGCGACATCTGTCAAGACGAGTAACGCTTTAAACAGTCTGCGCTTTGCACCTCTCCTCGGAGTCGAGTAACAATGTGCGACCCACAGGCGAAGGTTTATTGTATCCCTTGGATATTCACATTGACATTGAAACACAGAAACTGCATCGCTATTGAATACCACAGGAAGCATTGCGACATTTGTCAAGGCGAGTAACGCTTTAAACAGTCTGTGCTTTGCACCTCTCCTCGGAGTCGAGTATCAATATGCGACGCACATTGGCAGGTTAATTGGATCCCTTGGACCTTCACATTGACATTGAAACACAGAAACTGCACCGCTACTGAATACTACATTAAGCATTGCGACATCTGTCAAGACTAGTAACGCTTTAAACAGTCCATGATTTGCACTTCCCTTCGGAGTCGAAAAACAATATGCGACGCACAGTGGCAGGTTTATTGTATCCCTTGGACCTTCACATTGACATTGAAACACAGAGACTGCACCGCTATTGAATACTACAGGAAGCATTGCGACATCAGTCAAGGCGCGTAATGCTTTAAACAGTCTCTACTTTGCACCTCGCCTCGTAGTCGAGTAACGACATGCGATGCACACTGGCAGGTTTATTGTATTCGTTGGACCTTCACATTGACATTAAAACACAGAAACTGCATCGCTATTGAATACTAAAGGAAGTATTGTGACATCAGTCAAGGCGAGTAACGCCTTAAACAGTCTATGCTTTGCATCTCTCCTCGGAGTCGAGTAACAATATGCAACGCACAGTGGCAGGTTTATTGTGTCCCTTGGACCTTCACATTGACATTAAAACACTGAAACAGCACCGCTATTGAATATTACAGGAAGCATTGCGACATCTCTCAAGACTAGTGACGCTTTAAAGAGTCTATGTTTTGCACCTCCCCTCAGAGTCGAGTAACAATATGCGACGCACAGTGGCAGGTTTATTGGATCCCTTGGGCTATCACATTGCCATTGAAACACAGATACTGCGTCGCTATTGAATACTACAGGAAGAATTGCGACATCTGTCAAGGCGAGTAACGCTTTAAACAGTCTGTGCTTTGAACCTCTCCTGGAAGTCGAGTAACAATATGCGACGCACAGTGGCAGGTTAATTGCATCCCTAGGACCTTCAAATTGACATTGAAACACAGAAACTGCATCGATATTGAATACTACACGAAGCATTGCGACATCTGTCAAGGCAAGTAACGCTTTAAACAGTCTGTGATTTGCCCCTCTCTTCGGAGTCGAGTAATATTTTATGACGCACAGTGGCAGGTTTATTGTATCCCTTGGACCCTCACAATGACATTGAAACACAGAAACTGCATCGCTATTGAATACTACAGGAAGCATTGCGACATCTGTCAAGGGGAGTAATGCTTCAAACAGTCTGTGCTTTGCACCTCTCCTGGGAGTCGAATAACAAAATGCGATGCACAGTGGCAGGTTTATTGTACCCCTTGGAACTTCACATTGGCATTGAAACACAGACACTGGATCGCTATTCAATACTACTGGAAGGATTGCGACATCTCTCAAGACTAGTAACGCTTTAAACAGTCTATGCTTTGCACCTCTTCTAGGAGTCGAATAACAAAATGCGACGCACAGTGGCAGGTATTTGTATCCCTTGGACCTTCACATTGACATTGAAACACAGAAACTGCATCGCTATTGAATACTACAGGAAGCATTGCGACAACTGTCAAGGCGAGTAACGCTTTAAACAGTCTGTGCTTTGAACCCCTCCTGGGAGTCGAGTACCAATGTGCGACGAACAGGGGCAGGTTTATTGTATCCCTTGGCCTTCACATTGACATTGAAACACAGAAACTGCATCGCTATTGAATACCACAGGAAGCATTGCGACATCTGTCAAGGCGAGTAACGCTTTAAACAGTCTGTGCTTTCTACCTCTCCTCAGAGCCGTGTAACAATATGCGACGCGCATTGGCAGGTTAACTGGATCCCTTGGACCTTCACATTGACATTGAAACACAGAAACTGCACCGCTATTGAATACTACATTAAGCATTGCGACATCTGTCAACACTAGTAACGCTTTAAACAGTCTATGCTTTGCACTTCTCTTCGGAGTCGAATAACAATATGCGACGCACAAGGCAGGTTTATTGTATCCCTCGGACCTTCACATTGACATTGAAACACAGAGACTGCACCGCTATTGAATACTACAAGAAGCATTGCGACATCTGTCAAGGTGAGTAATGCTTTAAACAGTCTGTACTTTGCACCTCGCCTCGGAGTCGAGTAACGACATGCGACGCACAGTGGCAGGTTTATTGTATTCCTTGGACCTTCACATTGACATTGAAACACAGAAACTGGGTCGCTATAGAATACTACTGGAAGCATTGCGACATCTCTCAAGACTAGTAACGCTTTAAACAGTCTATGCTTTGCACCTCTCCTCGGAGTTGGGTAACAATATGTGACGCACAGTGGCTGGTTTATTGTATCCCTTGTACCCTCACATTGACATTGAAACACAGAAACTGTGTCGCTATTGAATACTACAGGGAGCATTGCGACATCTGTCAAGGCGAGTAACGCTTTAAAAAGTCTGTGATTTGCACCACTCCTCGGAGTCGAGTAATATTTTGCGACGCACAGTGGCAGGTTTATTGTATCCGTTGGACCTACACATTGACATTGAAACACAGAAACTGCGTCGCTATAGAATACTACTGGAAGCATTGCGACATCTCTCAAGACTAGTAACGCTTTAAACAGTCTATGCTTTGCACCTCTCCTCGGAGTTGGGTAACAATATGTGACGCACAGTGGCTGGTTTATTGTATCCCTTGTACCCTCACATTGACATTGAAACACAGAAACTGTGTCGCTATTGAATACTACTGGAAGCATTGCGACATCTCTCAAGACTAGTAACGCTTAAACAGTCTATGCTTTGCACCTCTCCTCGGAGTTGGGTAACAATATGTGACGCACAGTGGCTGGTTTATTGTATCCCTTGTACCTTCACATTGACATTGAAACACAGAAACTGTGTCGCTATTGAATACTACAGGAAGCATTGCGACATCTCTCAAGACTAGTGACGCTTTAAAGAGTCTATGTTTTGCACCTCTCCTCGGAGTCGAGTAACAATATGCGACGCACAGTGGCAGGTTTATTGGATCCCTTGGACTGCCACATTGCCATTTAAACACAGATACTGCGTCGCTATTGAATACTACAGGAAGCATTGCGACATCTGTCAAGGGGAGTAACGCTTTAAACAGTCTGTGCTTTGAACCTCTCCTGGGAGTCGATAACAATATGCGACGCACAGTGGCAGGTTTATTGCATCCCTTGGACCTTCTCATTGACATTGAAACACAGAAACTGCATCGCTATTGAATACTATCAAAAGCATTGCGACATCTCTCAAGGCTAGTAACGCTTTAAACAGTCTATGATTTTCATCTTTCCTCAGAGTCATGTAACATCATGCGACGCACAGTGGGACATCTATTGGATACCTTGGACCTTCACAGTGACATTGGAACACAGAAACTGCATCGCTATTGAATACTACAGGAAGTACTGCGACATCTCTCAAGAGTAGTAGCGCTTTAAACAGTCTATGCTTTGCACCTCTCCTCAGATTTGAGTAACAATATGCGACGCACAGTTGCAGGTTTATTGTATCCCTTGGACCCTCACATTGACATTGAAACACAGAAACTGCATCGCTATTGAATACTACAGGAAGCTTTGCGACATCTGCCAAGGCGAGTAACGCCTCTCCTGGGAGTCTAATAACAATATGTGATGCACAGTGGCAGGTCTATAGTATCCCTTGGACCTCCACATTGACACAGAAACACAGAAACTGCATCGCTATTGAATACTACAAAAAGCATTACGCCATCTGTCAAGGCGAGTAACGCTTTAAAAATTCTATGCTTTACCCCTCTCCTCGGAGTCGTGTAACGATATGCGACGCACAGCGGCAGGTTTATTGTATCCCTTGTACCTTCACATTAACACTGAAACACAGAAACTGCATCGCTATTGAACACTACAGGGAGCATTGCGACAACTGTCAAGGCGAGTATCGCTTTAAACAGTCTGTGTTTGAACCTCTCCTGGGAGTCGAGTAACAATATGCGACGCACAGTGGGAGATTTATTGTATCCCTTGGACCTTCGCATTGACATTGAAACACAGAAACTGCATCTCTATTGAATACTACAGGAAGCATTGCGACATTTGTCAATGTGACTAACGCTTTAGGCAGTCTCTGCTTTGCTCCTATCGACAGAGTCGAGTAACAATATGCGACGCACAGTGGCAGGTATAATTTATCCCTTGGGCCTTCACATTGACATTGAAACACAGAAACTGCATCGCTATTGAATACTACAGGAAGCATTGCGACATCTGTCAAGGCGAGTAACGCTTTAAACAGTCTGTGCATTTAACCTCTCCTGGGAGTCGAAAACAATATGCGATGCACAGCGGCAGGTTTATGATATCCCTTGGACTTTCACATTGACATTGAAACACAGAAACTGCACCGCTATTGGATACTACAGGAAGCATTGCACCATCTGTCAAGGCGAGTATGGCATTAAACAGTCTGTGCTTTGCACCTCTCCTGGGAGTCAAATAACCAAATACGACGCACAGTAGCAGGTTTACTGTATACCTTGGACATTCACATTGACATTGAAACACAGAATTTGGATCGCTATTGAATACTACAGGAAGCATTGCGACATCTCTCAAGACTAGTAACGCTTTAAACAGTCTATGATTTGCACCTCTCCTCGGAGTCGAATAACAAAATGCGACGCACAGTGGCAGGTTTATTGTATACCCTGGACTTTCACATTGACATTGAAACACAGAAACTGCATCCCTATTGAATACTACAGGAAGCACTGCGACATCTGTCAAGGCGAGTAACGCTTTAAACAGTCTCTGCTTTGCACCTCTCCTCGGAGTCGAGTAACAATGTTCGACCCACAGGGGAAGGTTAATTGTATCCCTTGGACCTTCACATTGACACTGAAACACAGAAACTGCATCGCTATTGAATACTAAAGGTAGCATTGCGACATCCCTCAAGACTAGTAATGCTTTAAATTGTCTATGTTTTTGCACCTCTCCTCGGAGTCGAGTAACAATATACGACGCACAGTGGCAAGTTTAATGTATCCCTTGGACCTTCACATTGACATTGAAACACAGAAACTGCATTGCTATTGAACACTACAGGGAGCATTGCGACATCTGTCAAGGCGAGTAATGCTTTAAACAGTCTGTGATTTGCACCTCTCCTCGGAGTCGAGTAATATTTTGCGACGCACAGTGGCAGGTTTATTGTATCACTTGTACCTTCACATTGACATTGAAACACAGAAACTGTGCTGCTATTGAATACTACTGGAAGCATTGCGACATCTCTCAAGACTAGTAACGCTTTAAACAGTCTATGCTTTGCACCTCTCCTCGGAGTTGAGTAACAATATGTGACGCACAGTGGCAGGTTTATTGTATCCCTTGTACCTTCACATTGACATTGAAACACAGAAACTGTGTCGCTATTGAATACTACAGGAAGCATTGCGACATCTCTCAAGACTAGTGACGCTTTAAACAGTGTATGCTTTGCACCTCTCCTCAGATTTGAGTAACAATATGCGACGCACAGTTGCAGGTTAATTGTATCCCTTGGACCCTCACATTGACATTGAAACACAGAAACTGCATCTCTATTGAACACTACAGGGAGCATTGCGACATCTGTCAAGGCGAGTAACGCTTTATACAGTCTGTGCTTTGAACCTCTCCTGGGAGTCGAGTAACAAAATGCGACGCACAGTGGCAGGTTTATTGTGTCCCTTGGACCTTCAAATTGACATTGAAACACAGAAACAGCACCGCTATTGGATACTACAGGAAGCATTGCGCCATCTGTCAAGGCGAGTAACGCATTAAACAGTCTGTGCTTTGCACCTCTCCTCGGAGTCGAGTAACAATGGGCGACCCACAGGCGAAGGTTTATTGTATCCCTTGGATATTCACATTGACATTGAAACACAGAAACTGCATCGCTATTGAATACCACAGGAAGCATTGCGACATTTGTCAAGGCGAGTAACGCTTTAAACAGTCTGTGCTTTGCACCTCTCCTCGGAGTCGAGTATCAATAAGCGTCGCACATTGGCAGGTTAATTGGATCCCTTGGACCTTCACATTGACATTGAAACACAGAAACTGCTCCGCTACTGAATACTACATTAAGCATTGCGACATCTGTCAAGACTAGTAACCCTTTAAACAGTCCATGCTTTGCACTTCTCTTCGGAGTCGAAAAACAATATGCGACGCACAGTGGCACGTTTATTGTATCCCTTGGACCTTCACATTGACATTGAAACACAGAGACTGCACCGCTATTGAATACTACAGGAAGCATTGCGACATCTGTCAAGGCGAGAAATGCTTTAAACAGTCTGTACTTTGCACCTCGCCTCGTAGTCGAGTAACGACATGCGACACACAGTGGCAGGTTTATTGTATTCCTTGGACCTTCACATTGACATTGAAACACAGAAACTGCATCGCTATTGAATACTAAAGGAAGTATCGCGACATCAGTCAAGGCGAGTAACGCTTCAAACAGTCTGTGCTTTGAACCTCTCCTGGGAGTCGAGTAACAATATGCGACGCACAGTGGCAGGTTTATGTATCCCTTGGAATTTCACATTGACATTGAAACACAGAAACTGCACCGCTGTTGAATACTACAGGAAGCATAGCGACATCAGTCAAGTCGAGCAACGTTTTAAACAGTCAGTGCTTTGCACGTCTCCTCGGAGTCGAGTAACAATATACGACGCTCAGTGGCAAGTTTATTGTATCCCTTGGACCTTCACATTGACATTGAAACACAGAAACTGCATCGCTATTGAACACTACAGGGAGCATTGCGACATCTGTCAAGGCGGGTAACGCTTTAAACAGTCTATGCTTTGCATCTTTCCTCGGAGTCGAGTAACAGTATGTGACGCACAGTGGCAGGTTTATTGGATCCCTTGGACTATCACATTGCCATTGAAACACAGATACTGCGTCGCTATTGAATACTACAGGAAGAATTGCGACATCTGTCAAGGCGAGTAACGCTTTAAACAGTCTGTGCTTTGAACCTCTCCTGGAAGTCGAGTAACAATATGCGACGCACAGTGGCAGGTTTATTGCATCCCTAGGACCTTCAAATTGACATTGAAACACAGAAACAGCATCGCTATTGAATACTACAGGAAGCATTGCGACATCTGTCAAGGCGAGTAACGCTTTATACAGTCTGTGCTTTGAACCTCTCCTGGGAGTCGAGTAACAAAATGCGACGCACAGTGGCAGGTTTATTGTGTCCCTTGGACCTTCAAATTGCTATTGAAACACAGAAACAGCACCGCTATTGGATACTACAGGAAGCATTGCGCCACCTGTCAAGACTAGTAACGCATTAAACAGTCTGTGCTTTGCACCTCTCCTGGGAGTCGAATAACAAAATAAGACACACAGTGGCAGGTTTACTGTATACCTTGGACATTCACATTGACATTGAAACACAGAAACTGGATCGCTATTGAATACTACGGGAAGCATTGCGACATCTCTCAAGACTAATAACGCTTTAAACAGTCTATGCTTTGCACCTCTCCTCGGAGTCGAATAACAAAATGCGACGCTCTGTGGTAGGTTTATTGTATCCCCTGGACCTTCACATTGACATTGAAACACAGAAACTGCATCCCTATTGAATACTACAGGAGGCACTGCGACATCTGTCAAGGCGAGTAACGCTTTAAACAGTCTGTGCTTTGCACCTCTCCTCGGAGTCGAGTAACAATGTTCGACCCACAGGGGAAGGTTTATTGTATCCCTTGGACTTTCACATTGACATTGAAACTTAGAAATTGCATCGCTATTGAATATTACAGGAAGCATTGCGACATCTCTCAAGACTAGTAACTCTTTAAACAGTCTATGCTTTGCACCTCTTCTCGGAGTCGAATAACAAAATACGACGCACAGTGGCAGGTTTATTGTATCCCTTGGACCGTCAAGTTGACATTGAAACACAGAAACTGCATCGCTATTGAATACTACAGGAAGCATTGCGACAAATGTCAAGGCGAGTAACGCTTTAAACAGTCTGTGTTTGAACCTCTCCTGGGAGTCGAGTAAAAATATGCGACGCACAGTGGCAGGTTTATTTTATCCCTTGGGCCTTCACATTGACATAGAAACACAGAAACAGCATCGCTATTGAATACTACAGGAAGCATTGCGACATCTGTCAAGGCGAGTAACGCTTTAAACAGTCTGTGCCTTCAACCTCTCCTGGGAGTCGAGTAACAATATGCGACGCACAGTGGCAGGTTTATGATATCCCTTGGACTTTCACATTGACATTGAAACACAGAAACTGCATTGTTATTGAATACTACTGGAAGCATTGTGACATCTCTCAAGACTAGTAACGGTTTAAACAGTCTATGCTTTGCACCCCTCCTCCTAGTCGAGTAACAATATGTGACGCACAGTGCCTGGTTTATTGGATCTATTGGACCTTCACATTAACAATGAAACACAGAAACTGCATCGCTATTGAATACTACTGGAAGCATTGCGACATCTCTGAAGACTAGTGACGCTTTAAACAGTCTATGCTTTGCACCTATTCTCGGAGTCGTGTAACAACATGTGACGCACAGTGGCATGTTTATTGTATCCCTTGCACTTTCACATTGACATTGAAACACAGAAACTGCATCGCTATTAAACACTACGCGAAGCATTGCGACATCTCTCAAGACTAGTAATGCTTTAAACAGGCTATGCTTTGCACCTCTCCTCGGAGTTGAGTAACAATATGCCACGCACAATGGCAGGTTTATTGTATCCCTTTGTCCCTCACATTGACATTGAAGCACCGAAACTGCATCACTATTGAATACTACTGGAAGCATTGCGACATCTGCCAAGGCGAGAAAAGTTTTAAACAGTCTATGCTATGAACCTCTCATGGGAGTCTGGTAGCAATATGCGATACACATTGGCAGGTCTATAGTATCCCTACGACCTCCACATTGACATTGAAACACAGAAACTGCATCGCTATTGAATACTAAAGGAAGCATTGCGACATCTGTGTTGGCGAGTGACGATTTAAACAGTCTGTGCCTTGAACCTCTCCTGGGAGTCGAGTAACAATATGCGACGCACAGTGGCAGGTTAATGTATCCCTTGGACTTTCACATTGACATTGGAACACAGTAACTGCATCGCTATTGAATACTACTGGAAGCATAAGCGACATCTCTCAAGACTAGTAACGGTTTAAACTGTCTAAGCTTTGCACCTCTCCTCGGAGTCAAGTAACAATATGCGACGAACAGTGGCTGCCTTATTGGATCCCTTGGACCTTCACATTGACATTGAAACACAGAAACTGCATCGGAATTGAACACTACAGGAAGCATTGTGACATCTGTCAAGGCGGGTAACGCTTTAAACAGTCTTTGCTTTGAACCTCTCCTGGGAGTCGAGTAACAATATGCGACGCACAGTGGCAGGTTTATTGTATCCCTTGCACCTTCACATTGACACTGAAACACAGAAACTGCATCGCTATTGGAAACTACTGGAAGCATTACGGCATCTGTCAAGGCGAGGACCGCTTTAAACAGTCTGTGCTTTGCACCTCTCCTGGGAGTTGAATAACAAAATTCGATGCACAGTGGCAGGTTTACTGTATCCCTTGGACCTTCACATTGACATTGAAACACAGAATCTGGATCGCTATTCAATACTACTGGAAGCATTGCGACATCTCTCAAGACTAGTAACGCTTTAAACAGTCAATGCTTTGCACCTCTTTTCGGAGTCGAATAACAAAATGCGACGCACAGTGGCAGGTTTATTGCCTCCCTTGGACCTTTACATTGACATTGAAACACAGAAACTGCATCGCTATTGAATGCTACAGGAAGCATTGCGACATCTGTCTAGGCGAGTAACGCATTAAACAGTCTGTGCTTTGCACCTCTCCTCGGAGTCGTGTAACAATATGCGACACACAGTGGCAGGTTCATTGTATCCCTTGGACCTTCACATTGACATTGAAACACAGAAACTGCATCGGAATTGAACACTACAGGAAGCATTGCGACATCCGTCAAGGCGGGTAATGCTTTAAACAGTCTTTGCTTTGAACCTCTCCTGGGAGTCGAGTAACAATATGCGACGCACAGTGGCAGGTTTATTGTATCCCTTGGACCTTCATATTGACACTGAAACACAGAAACTGCATCGCTATTGAATACTACAAAAAGCATTACGACATCTGTCAAGGCGAGTAACGCTTTAAACAGTCGGTGCTTTCCACCTCTCCTGGGAGTCGAATAACAAAATGCGACGCACAGTAGCAGGTTTATTGTATCCCTTGGACCTTCACATTGACATTGAAACACAGAAACTGCATCGCAATTGAATACTACAGGAAGCTTTGCGACATCTGTCAAGGCGAGTAACGCTTTAAACAGTCTGTGCTTTGTACCTCTCTTCGTAGTCGTGTAACAATATGCGACACACAGTGGCAGGTTCATTGTATCCCTTGGACCTTCACATTGACATTGAAACACAGAAACTGCATCGCTATTGAATACTACCAGAGGCATTGTGACATCTCCCAAGGCTAGTAACGCTTTAAACAGTCTATGCTTTGCACCTCCCCTCGGTGTCGAATAACAAAATACGACGTACAGTGGCAGGTTTAATGTATCCCTTGGACCTTCACATTGACATTGAAACACAGAAACTGCATCGCAATTGAATACTACAGGAAGCTTTGCGACATCTGTCAAGGCGAGTAACGCTTTAAACAGTCTGTGCTTTGCACCTGTCCTCGTAGTCGTGTAACAATATGCGACGCATAGTGGCAGGTTTATGGTATCCCTTGGAACTTCACATTGACATTGAAACACAGAAACTGCATCGCTATTGAAAACTACTGGAAGCATTGCGACATCTGTCAAGGCGTGTAACGCTTTAAATAGTCTGTGCTTTGAACCTCTCCTGGGAGTCGAGTAACAATATGCGACGCACATTGGCAGATTTATTGGATCCCTTGGACTTTCACATTGCCATTGAAACACAGAATCTGCAACGCTGTTGAATACTAAAGGAAGCATTGCGACATCTGTCAAGGCGAGTAACGCTTTAAACAGTCTGTGCTTTCCACCTCTCCTGGGAGTCGAATAACAAAATGCGACGCACAGTAGCAGGTTTATTGTATCCCTTGGACCTTCACATTGACATTGAAACACAGAAACTGCTTCGCTATTGAATACTACTGGAAGCATTGCGACATTCCCCAAGAATAGTAATGCTTTAAACAGTCTATGATTTGCAGCTCTCCTCCGAGTCGAGTAACAATATGCGACACACAGTGGCAGGTTTATTGTATCCCTTGGACCTTCACATTGACATTGAAACACAGAAACTGCATCGCAATTGAATACTACAGGAAGCTTTGCGACATCTGTCAAGGCGAGTAACGCTTTAAACAGTCTGTGCTTTGCACCTCTCCTCGTAGTCGTGTAACAATATGCGACACACAGTGGCAGGTTCATTGTATCCCTTGGACCTTCACATTGACATTGAAACACAGAAACTGCATCGCTATTGAATACTACCAGAGGCATTGTGACATCTCTCAAGACTAGTAACGCTTTAAACAGTCTGTGCTTTGCACCTCCCCTCGGTGTCGAATAACAAAATACGACGTACAGTGGCAGGTTTAATGTATCCCTTGGACCTTCACATTGACATTGAAACACAGAAACTGCATCGCAATTGAATACTACAGGAAGCTTTGCGACATCTGTTAAGGCGAGGAACGCTTTAAACAGTCTGTGCTTTGCACCTCTCCTCGTAGTCGTGTAACAATATGCGACGCACAGTGGCAGGTTTATGGTATCCCTTGGACCTTCACATTGACATTGAAACACAGAAACTGCATCGCTATTGAATACTACTGGAAGCATTGTGACATCTCCCAAGACTAGTAACGCATTACACTGTCTACGCTTTGCACCTCTTCTCGGATTCGAATAACAAAAAGCGACTCACAGTGGCAGGTTTATTGTATCCCTTGGACCTTCACATTGACATTGAAACACAGAAACTGCATCGCTATTGAATACTACAAGAAGCATTGCGACATTTGTCAAAGTGAGTAACTCTTTAAACAGTCTGCGCTTTGCACCTCTCCTCGGAGTCGAGTAACAATATGCGACGCACAGTGGCAGGTTTATTGTATCCCTTGGACCTTCACATTGACTTTGAAACACAGAAACTGGATCGCTATTGAAAACTACTGGAGGCATTGCGACATCTGTCAAGGCGTGTAACGCTTTAAACAGTCTGTGCTTTGAACCTCTCCTGGAAGTCGAGTAACAATATGCGACGCACATTGGCCGATTTATTGGATCCCTTGGACTTTCACATTGCCATTGAAACACAGAATCTGCAACGCTGTTGAATACTAAAGGAAGCATTGCGACATCTGTCAAGGCGTGTAACGCTTTAAACAGTCTGTGCTTTGAACCTCTCTTGGGAGTCGAGTAACAATATGCGACGCACATTGGCAGGTTTATTGGATCCCTTGGACTTTCACATTGCCATTGAAACACAGAATCTGCAACGCTGTTGAATACTACAGGAAGCATTGCGACATCTGTCAAGGCGAGTAACGCTTTAAACAGTCAGTGCTTTGAACCTCTCCTGGGAGTCGAGTAACAATATGCGATGCACAGTGGCAGATTTATTGCATCCCTTGGACCTTCACATTGACATTAAAACACAGAAACTACATCGCTATTGAATACTACAGGAAGCTTTGCGACATCTGTCAAGGCGAGAAACGCTTTAAAGAGTCTACGCTTTGCACCTCTCCTCAGAGTCGAGTAACAATAAGTGACGCACAGTGGCAGGTATATTATATCCCTTGGACCTTCACATTGACATTGAAACACAGAAACTGCATCTCTATTGAATACTACAGGAAGCATTGTGACATCTGTCAAGACTAGTAACGCTTTAAACAGTCTACGCTTTGCATCTCTCCTCAGAGACGAGTAACAATATGAGACACGCAGTGGCAGGTTTATTGTATCCCTTGGACCTTCACATTGACATTGAAACACCGAAACTGGATCGTTATTCGGTACTACAGGAAGCATTGTGACATCTCTCAAGAGTAGTAACGCTTTACACAGTCTACGCTTTGCACCACTTCTCAGAGTCGAATAACAAAAAGCGACTCACAGTGGCAGGTTTATTGTATCCCTTGGACCTTCACATTGACATTGAAACACAGAAACTGCATCGCTATTGAATACTACAGGAAGCATTGCGACATCTGTCAAGGCGAGTAACGCTTTAAACAGTCTGTGCTTTGCACCTCTCCTCGGAGTCAGGTAATATTTTGTGATGCACAGTGGCAGGTTTATTGTAGCCCTTGGACCTTCACATTGACATTGAAACACAGAACTGCATCGCCATTGAATACTGCAGTAAGAACTGCGACATCTGCCAATGCGAGTAAGGCTTTAATCAGTCTATGCTTTGAACCTCTCCTGGGAGTCTAGTAACAATATGCGATGCACAGTGGCAGGTCTATAGCATGCCTTGGACCTCCACATTGACATTGAAACACAGAAACTGCATCGCTATTGAATACTAAAGGAAGCATGCGACATCTGAGAAGGCGTGTAACGCTTTAAACAGTCTGTGCTTTGAACCTCTCCTGGGAGTCGAGTAGCAATATGCGACGCACATTGGCAGGTTTATTGGATCCCTTGGACTTTCACATTGCCATTGAAACACAGAATCTGCAACGCTGTTGAATACTAAAGGAAGCATTGCGACATCTGTCAAGGCGTGTAACGCTTTAAACAGTCTGTGCTTTGAACCTCTCCTGGGAGTCGATTAACAATTTTCGACGCACATTGGCATGTTTATTGGATCCCTTGGAGTTTCACATTGCCATTGAAACAAAGAATCTACAACGCTGTTGAATACTACAGGAAGCATTGCATCTGTCAAGGCGAGTAACGCTTTAAACAGTCAGTGTTTTGAACCTCTCCTGGGAGTCGAGTAACAATAAGCGACGCACAGTGGCAGGATTATTTCATCCCTTGGACCTTCACATTGACATTGAAACACAGAAACTGCATCGCTATTGAATACTACAGGAGGCATTGCGACATCTGTCAAGGCGAGTAACGCTTTAAAGAGTCTTCGATTTGCACCTCTCCTCAGAGTCGAGTAACCATATGCGACGCACAGTGGCAGGTTTATTATATCCCTTGGACCTTCACATTGACATTGAAAAACAGACACTTCACCGCTATTGAATACTGCAGGGAGCATTGCGACATCTCTCAAGACTAGTAATGCCTTAAACAGTCTATGATTTGCACCTCTCCTCGGAGTCGAATAACAAAATGCGACGCACAGTGGCAGGTTTATTGTATCTCTTGGACCTTCACATTGACATTGAAACACAGAAGCTGCACCGCTGTTGAATACTACAGGAAGCATTGCGACATCTGACAAGTCGAATAACGTTTTAAACAGTCTGTGATTTGCACCTCTCCTCGGAGTCGAGTAACAATGTACGTCGCACAGTGGCAAGTTTATTGTAACCCTTGGACCCTCACATTGACATTGAAACACAGAACCTGCACCGCTATTGAATACTACAGGAAGCATTGCGACATCTGTCAATGCGAGTAACGCTTTAAAGAGTGTGTACTTTGCACCTCTCCTCGGAGTCGAGTAATATTTTGTGATGCACAGTGGCAGGTTTATTGTAGCCCTTGGACCTTCACATTGACATTGAAACACAGAAACTGCATCGCTATTGAATACTACTGGAAGCATTGCGACATCCCTCAAGACTAGTAACGCCTTAAACAGTCTATGCTTTACCTCTCCTCGGAGTCGAGTAACAATATGCGACGCATAGTGGCAGGTTTATTGTATCCCTTGGACCCTCACATTGACATTGAAACACAGAACTGCATCGCTATTGAATACTACAGTAAGAACTGCAACATCTGCCAAGGCGAGTAACGCTTTAAACAGTCTATGCTTTGAACCTCTCCTGGGAGTCTAGTAAGAATATGCAATGCACAGTGGCAGGTCTATAGTATCCCTTGGACCTCCACATTGACATTGAAACACACAAACTGCATCGCTATTGAATACTAAAGGAAGCATTGCGACATCTGTCAAGGCGTGTAACGCTTTAAACAGTCTGTGCTTTGAACCTCTACTGGGAGTCGAGTAACAATATGCGACGCCCATTGGCAGGTTTATTGGATCCCTTGGACATTCACATTGCCAATGAAACACAGAATCTGCAACGCTATTGAATACTAAAGGAAGCAATGCGACATCTGTCAAGGCGTGTAACGCTTTAAACAGTCTGTGATTTGAACCTCTCCTGGGAGTCGAGTAATAATATGCGACGCACATTGGCAGGTTTATTGGATCCCTTGGACTTTCACATTGCCATTGAAACACAGAATCTGCAACGCTGTTGAATACTACAGGAAGCATTGCGACATCTGTCAAGGCGAGTAACGCTTTAAAGAGTCTACACTTTGCACCTCTCCTTATAGTGGAGTAACGATATGCGACGCACAGTGGCAGGTTTATTATATCACTTGGACCTTCACATTGACATTGAAACACAGAAACTGAATCGCTATTGAATACAACAGGAAGCATTGCGACATCTATCAAGGCGAGTAACGCTTTAAACAGTCTGTTTTTGAACCTCGCCTTTGAGTCGAGTAACAATATGCGATGCACAGTGGCAGGGTTTATTGCATCCCTTGGACCTCCACATTGACATTGAAACACAGAAACTGCATCGCTATTGAATACTAAAGGTAGCATTACGACATTTGTCAAGGCGTGTAACGCTTTAAACAGTCTGTGATTTGAACCTCTCCTGGGAGTCGAGTAACAATATGCGACGCACATTGGCAGGTTTATTGGATTCCTTGGACTTTCACATTGCCATTAAACACAGAATCTGCAACGCTGTTGAATACTACAGGAAGCTTTGCGACATCTGTCAAGGCGAGTAACGCATTAAACAGTCAGTGCTTTGAACCTCTCCTGGGAGTCGAGTAACAATATGTGACGCACAGTGGCAGGTTTATTGCATCCCTTGGACCTTCACATTGACATTGAAACACAGAAACTGCTTCGCTATTGAATACTACAGGAAGCATTGCGACATCTGTCAAGGCGAGTAACGCTTTAAAGAGTCTACGCTTTGCACCTCTCCTCAGAGTCGAGTAACAATATGCGACGCACAGTGGCAGGGTTATTATATCCCTTGGACCTTCACATTGACATTGAAACGCAGAAGCTGCATCGCTATTTAATACTACAGGAAGCATTCTGACATCTGTCAAGACTAGTAACGCTTTAAACATTCTACGCTTTGCACCTCTCCTCAGAGACGAGTAACAATATGAGACGCGCAGTGGCAGGTTTATAGGATCCCTTGGACCTTCACATTGACATTGAAACAGAGAAACTTCATCGCTATTGAATACTACAGGGAGCATTGCGACATCTCTCAAGACTAGTGCGCTTTAAACAGTCTATGCTTTGCACCTCTCCTCGGAGTCGAATAACAAAATACGACGCACAGTGGCAGGTTTAATGTATCCCTTGGACCTTCACATTGACATTGAAACACAGAAACTGCATCGCTATTGAATGCTACAGGAAGCATTGCGACATCTGTCTAGGCGAGTAACGCATTAAACAGTCTGTGCTTTGCACCTCTCCTCGGAGTCGAGTAACAATGTGCGACGCACGGAGGCAGGTTTATTGTATCCCTTGGACCTTCACACCGACATTGAAACACAGAAATTGGATCGTTATTCAATACTACAGGAAGCATTGCGACAACTGTCAAAGCGAGTAACGCTTTAAACAGTCTGCGCTCTGCACCTCGCCTCGGAGTCGAGTAACAACATGCGACGCACAGTGGCCTGTTTATTGAATCCCTTGGACCTTCACATTGACATTGAAACACAGAAACTGCATCGCTATTCAATACTACAGGAAGCATTGCGACATCTGTCAAAGCGAGTAACGCTTTAAACAGTCTGTGCTTTGCACCTCTATTCGGAGTTGAGTAACAATATGCGACGCACAGTGGCAGGTTTATTGTATCCCTTGGACCTTCACATTGACATTGAAACACAGAAACTGCACCGCTGTTGAATACTACAGGAAGCATAGCGACATCTGACAAGTCGGATAACGTTTTAAACAGTCTGTGATTTGCACCCCTCCTCGGAGTCGAGTAACAATGTACGTCACACAGTGGCAAGTTTATTGTAACCCTTGGACCCTCACATTGACATTGAAACACAGAACCTGTACCGCTATTGAATACTGCAGGAAGCATTGCGACATCTGTCAAGGCGAGTAACGCTTTAAACAGTCTGTGTTATGCACCTCTCCTCAGAGTCGAGTAATATTTTGTGATGCACAGTTAAAGGTTTATTGTATCCCTTGGACCCTCACATTGACATTGAAACACAGAACTGCATCGCTATAGAATAATACAGTAAGAACTGCGTCATCTGCCAAGGCGTGTAACGCTTTAAACAGTCTATGATTTGAACCTATCCTGGGAGTCTAGTAACAATATGCGATGCACAGTGGCAGGTTTATACTATCCCTTGGACCTCCACATTGACATTGAAACACAGAAACTGCATCGCTATTGAATACTAAAAGAAGCATTGCGACATCTGTGAAGGCGTGTAACGCTTTAAACAGTCTGTGCTTTGAACCTCTCCTGGGAGTCGAGTAACAATATGCGACGCACATTGGCAGGTTTATTGGATCCCCTGGACTTTCACATTGCCATTGAAACACAGAATCTGCAACGCTGCTGAATACTAAAGGAAGCATTGCGACATCTGTCAAGGCGTGTAACGCTTTGAACAGTCTGTGCTTTGAACCTCTCCTGGGAGTCGAGTAACAATATGCGACGCACAGTGGCAGGTTTATTATATCACTTGGACCTTCACATTGACATTGAAACACAGAAACTGCATCACTATTGAATACTACAGGAAGCATTGTGACATCTGTCAAGACTAGTAACGCTTTAAACAGTCTATGCTTTGCACCTCTCCTGGGAGGCGAGTAACAATATGCGACGCACAGTGGCAGGTTTATTGTATCCCTTGGACCTTCAGATTGACATTGAAACACAGAAACTGCATCGCTATTGAATACTACTGGAAGCATTGCGACATCTCTCAAGACTAGTAACGCTTTAAACAGTCTATGCTTTGCACGTCTCCTCGGAGTCGAGTAACAATATGCGACGCATTGTGGCAGGTTTATTGTATCCCTTGGACCCTCACATTGACATTGAAACACAAAACTGCATCAATACTGAATACTACAGGGAGCATTGCGACATCTCTCAAGACTAGTAATGCCTTAAACAGTCTATGATTTGCAATTCACCTCGGAGTCGAGTAATATTTTGTGATGCACAGTGGCAGGTTTATTGTAGCCCTTGGACCTTCACATTGACACTGAAACACAGAAACTGCATCGCTATTGAATACTACTGGAAGCATTGCGACATCCCTCAAGAGTAGTAACGCTTTAAACAGTCTATGCTTTGCACCTCTCCTTGGGGTCGAGTAACAATATGCGACGCATAGTGGCAGGTTTATTGTATCCCTTGGACCCTCACATTGACATTGAAACACAGAAACTGCATCGCTATTGAATACTACAGTAAGAATTGCGACATCTGCCAAGGCGAGTAACGTTTTAAACAGTCTATGCTATTAACCTCTCCTGGGAGTCGAGTAACAATATGCGATGCACAGTGGCAGGTATATAGTATCCCTTGGACCTCTACATTGACATTTAAACACAGAAATTGCATCGCTATTGAATACTGAAGGAAGCATTGCGACATCTGTCAAGGCGAGTAACACTTTAAACAATGTGTGCTTTGCACCTCGCCTCGGAGTCGGGTAACAGTATGCGACGCACAGTGGCAGGTTTATTGGATACATTGGACCTTCACATTGACATAGAAACACAGAAACTGCATCGCTATTGAATTCTACAGGAAGCATTGCGACATCTGTCAAGGCGAGTAACGCTTTAAACAGTCTATGCTTTGCACCTCTCCTCGGAGTCGAATAACAAAATGCGACGCACAGTGGCAGGTTTATTGTATCCCTTGTACCTTCACATTGACATTGAAACACAGAAACTGCACCGCTGTTGAATACCACAGGAAGCAGTGCGACATCTGTCAAGTCGAGTAACGTGTTAAACAGTCTGTGCTTTGCACCTCTCCTCGGAGTCAAGTAATATTTTGCGACGCACAGTGGCAGGTTTATTGTATCCCTTGGACCTTCACATTGACATTGAAACACAGAAACTGCATCGCTATTGAACACTACAGGAAGTATTGCGACATCTATCAAGGCGAGTAACGCTTTAAACAGTCTGTGTTTTGCATCTCACCTCGGAGTCGAGTAATATTTTGTGATGCACAGTGGCAGGTTTATTGTAGCCCTTGGACCTTCACATTGACACTGAAACACAGAAACTGCATCGCTATTGAATACTACTGGAAGCATTGCGACATCCATCAAGACTAGTAACGCGTTAAACAGTCTATGCTTTGCACCTCTCCTCGGAGTCGAGTAACAATATGCGACGCATAGTGGCAGGTTTATTGTATCCCTTGGACCCTCACATTGACATTGAAACACAGAAACTGCATCGCTATTGAATACTACAGTAAGAATTGCGACATCTGCCAAGGCGAGTAACGTTTTAAGCAGTCTATGCTTTGACCTCTCCTGGGAGTCTAGTAACAATATGCGATGCACAGTGGCAGGTCTATAGTATCCCTTGGAAATCCACATTGACATTTAAACTCAGAAACTGCATCGCTTTTGAATACTGAAGGAAGCATAGCGACATCTGTCAAGGCGAGTAGCGCTTTAAACAGTCTACGCTTTACACCTCTCCTCGTAGTCGTGTAACGCTATGCGACGCACAGTGGCAGGTTTATTGCATCCCTTGGACCTTCTCATTGACATTGAAACACAGAAACTACATCGCTATTGAATACTAAAGGAAGCATTGCGACATCTGTCAAGGCGAGTAACGCTTTAAACAGTCAGTGCTTTGAACCTCTCCTGGGAGTCGAGTAACAAAATGCGACGCACAGTGGCAGGTTTATTGTATCCCTTGGACATTCACATTGACATTGAAACACAGAAACTGCATCGCTATTGAATACGACAGGAAGCATTGCGACAACTGTCTAGGCGAGTAACGCTTTAAAGAGTCTACGCTATGCACCTCTCCTCAGAGTCGAGTAACAATATGCGACGCACAGTGGCAGGTTTATTATATTCCTTGGACCTTCACATTGACATTGAAACACAGAAACTGCATCGCTATTGAATACTACAGGAAGCATTGTGACATCTGTCAAGACTAGTAACGCTTTAAACAGTCTATGCTTTGCACCTCTCCTCAGAGTCGAGTAACAAAATGAGACGCACAGTGGCAGGTTTATTGCATCCCTTGGACCTTCACATTGACATTGAAACACAGAACTGCACCGCTATTGAATACTACAGGGAGCATTGCCACATCTCTCCAGACTAGTGCGCTTTACACAGTCTATGCTTTGCACCTCTCCTCGGAATCGAGTAACAATATGCGACGCACAGTGGCAGGTTTATTGCATCCCTTGGACTTTCACATTGCCATTGAAACACAGAAACTGCATCGCTATTGAATACTACAGGAAGCATTGCGACATCTGTCAAGGCGAGTAACACTTTAAACAATCTGTGCTTTGCACCTCACCTCGGAGTCGGGTAACAGTATGCGACGCACAGTGGCAGGTTTATTGGATACCTTGGACCTTCACATTGACATAGAAACACAGAAACTGCACCGCTGTTGAATACCACAGGAAGCATTGCGACATCTGTAAGTCGAGTAACGTTTTAAACAGTCTGTGCTTTGCACCTCTCCTCGGAGTCGAGTAATATTTTGCGACGCACAGTGGCAGGTTTATTGTATCCCTTGGACCTTCACATTGACATAGAAACACAGAACCTGCATCGCTATTGAATACTACAGGATGCATTGCGACATCTGTCAAGGCGAGTAACGCTTTAAACAGTCTACGCTTTACACCTCTCCTCGTAGTCGTGTAACGCTATGCGACGCACAGTGGCAGGTTTATTGCATCCCTTGGACCATCTCATTGACATTGAAACACAGAAACTGCATCGCTATTGAATACTAAAGGAAGCATTGCGACATCTGCCAAGGCGTGTATCGCTTTAAACAGTCTGTGCTTTGAACCTCTCCTGGGAATCGAGTAACAATATGCGACGCACAGTGGCGGGTTTATTGGGTCCCTTGGACATTCACATTGCCATTGAAACACAGAAACTGCAACGCTATTGAATACTACAGGAAGCATTGCGACATCTGTCAAGGCGAGTAACGCTTTAAACAGTCAGTGCTTTGAACCTCTCCTGGGAGTCGAGTAACAATATGCGACGCACAGTGGCAGGTTTATTGTATCCCTTGGACATTCACATTGACATTGAAACACAGAAACTGCATCGCTATTGAATACGACAGGAAGCATTGCGACAACTGTCTAGGCGAGTAACGCTTTAAAGAGTCTACGCTTTGCATCTCTCCTCAGAGTCGAGTAACAATATGCGACGCACAGTGGGAGGTTTATTATATCCCTTGGACCTTCACATTGACATTGAAACACAGAAACTGCATCGCTATAAAATACTACAGGAAGCATTGTGACATCTGTCAAGACTAGTAACGCTTTAAACAGTCTATGCTTTGCACCTCTCCTCAGAGTCGAGTAACAAAATGAGACGCACATTGGCAGGTTTATTACATCCCTTGGACCTTCACATTGACATTGAAACACAGAACTGTACCGCTATTGAATACTACAGGGAGCATTGCGACATCTCTCAAGACTAGTGCGCTTTACACAGTCTATACTTTGCACCTCTCCTCGAGTCGAATAACAAAATGCGACGCACAGTGTCAGGTTTATTGTATCCCTTGGACCTTCACATTGACATTGAAACACAGAAACTGCACCGCTGTTGAATACCAAAGGAAGCATTGCGACATCCGTCACGTCGAGAAACGTTTTAAACAGTCTGTGCTTTGCACCTCTCGTCGGAGTCGAGTAACAATATGCACGCACAGTGGCAAGTTTATTGTATCCCTTGGACCTTCATATTGACATAGAAACACAAAAACTGCATCGCTATTAAATACTACAGGAAGCATTGCGACATCTGTCAAGGCGAGTAACACTTTAATCAGTCTGTGCTTTGCACCTCGCCTCGGAGTCGGGTAACAGTATGCGACGCACAGTGGAAGGTTTATTGGATACCTTGGACCTTCATATTGACATTGAAACACAGAAACTGCATCGCTATTGAATACTACTGGAAGTATTGCGACATCTCTCAAAACTAGTAACGCTTTAAACAGTCTGTGCTTTGCACCATTCCTCGGAGTCGAGTAACAATATGCGACGCCCAGTGGCAGGTTTATTGGATACCTTATACCTTCACATTGACATAGAAACACAGAAACTGCATCTCTATTGAATACTACAGGAAGCATTGCGACATCTCTGAAGACTAGTAACGCTTTAAAAAGTCTATGCTTTGCACCCCTCCTCGGAGATGAGTAACAATATGCGACGCACAGTGGCAGGTTTATTGTATCCCTTCGACCTTCACATTGACATTGAAACACAGAAATTGCATCGCTTTTGAATACTACAGGAAGCATTGCGACATCTGTCAAGGCGAGTAACGCTTTAAACAGTCTATGCCTTGAACCTCTCCTGGGAGTCTAGAAACAATATGCGATGCACAGTGGCAGGTCTATAGAATCCCTTGGACCTCCACATTGACATTGAAACACAGAAATTGCATCGCTATTGAATAGTAAGGTAAGCATTGCGACATCTGTCAAGGCGAGTAACGCTTTAAACAGCCTATGCTTTACACCATTCCTCGGAGTCGTGTAACAATATGCGACGCACTGTGGCAGGTTTATTGTATCCCTTGTACCTTCACATTGACATTGAAACACAGAATCTGTTTCGCTATTGAATACTACTGGAAGCATTGCTACATCTCTCAAGAATAGTAACGCTTTAAACAGTCTATGCTTTGCACCATCCCTCGGAGTCGAGTAACAATATGCGACGCCCAGTGGCAGGTTTATTGGATACCTTATACCTTCACATTGACATAGAAACACAGAAACTGCATCTCTATTGAATACTACAGGAAGCATTGCGACATCTCTGAAGACTAGTAACGCTTTAAAAAGTCTATGCTTTGCACCTCTCCTCGGAGTCGAGTAACAATATGCGATGCACAGTAGCTGGTTTATTTGAACCCTTGCAGCTTCACATTGACATTGAAAAACAGAAACTGCATCGCTATTGAACACTACAGGATGGATTACGACATCTGTCAAGGCGAGTAACGCTTTAAACAGTCTGTGCTTTCAACCTCTCCTATGAGTCGAGCAACAATATGCGACGCACAGTGTCAGGTTTATTGTATTCCTTGGACGTTCACATTGACATTGAAACACAGAAACTGCATCGCTCTTGAATACTACAGGAAGCATTGCGTCATCTCTCAAGACTAGTAACGCTTTAAACAGTCTATGCTTTGCACCTGTCCGCGGAGTCGAGTAACAATATGCGACGCACATTGGCAGGTTAATTGGATCCCTTGGACCTTCACATTGACATTGAAACACAGTAACTGCACCGCTATTGAATACTACAGGGAGCATTGCGACATCTCTCAAGCTTAGTGCGCTTTACACAGGCTATGCTTTGCACCTCTCCTCGGAATCGAGTAACAATATGCGACGCACAGGGGCAGGTTTATTGTATCCCTTGGACCTTCACATTGACATTGAAACACAGAAACTGCACCGCTATTGAATATTACAGGAAGCATTGCGACATCTGTCAAGGCGGGTAACGCTTTAAACAGTCAGTGCTTTGCACCTCGCCTCGGTTTCGAGTAACAACATGCGACGCACAGTGGCAGGTTAATTGTATCTCTTGGACCTTCACATTGACATTGAAACACAGGAACTGCTCCGCTGTTGAATACTACAGGAAGCATTGCGACACTATCAAGGCGAGTAACGCTTTAAACAGTCTGTGCTTTGCACCTCTCTTCGGAGTCGAGTAATATTTTGCGACGCACAGTGGCAGGTTTATTGTATCCCTTGGACCTTCGCATTGACATTGAAACACAGAAACTGCATCGCTATTGAATACTAGAGGAAGCATTTCGACATCTGTCAAGGCGAGTAACGCTTTAATCAGTCTGTGCTTTCAACCTCACCTGGGAGTCGAGTATCAATATCTGACGCACGGTGGCAGGTTTATTGCATCCCTTGGACTTTCACATTGACATTGAAACACAGAAACTGCATCGCTATTGAATACTACTGGAAGCATTGTAACATCTCTCAAGACTAGTAACGGTTTAAACAGTCAATGTTTTGCACCTCTCCTCCTAGTCGAGTAACAATATGCGACGCACAGTGGCAGGTTTATTGTATCCCTTGGATCTTCTCAATGACATTGAAACACAGAAACTGCACCGCTGTTGAATACTACAGGAAGCATTGCGACATCTGTCAAGTCGAGTAACGGTCTAAACAGTCTGTGCTTTGCGCCTCTCCTGGGAGTCGAATAAAAAAATGCGACGCACAGTGCCAGGTATATTGTTTCTTCTGGACCTTCACATTGACATTGAAACACAGAAACTGCATCACTATTGAATGCTACAGGAACCATTACGTCATCTGTCAAGGCAATTAACGCTTTAAACAGTCTGTGCTTTGCACCTCTCCTCGGAGTCGAGTAACAATATGCGACGCACAGTGGCAGGTTTATTGTATCCCTTGGAACTTCACAATGACATTGAAACACAGAAACTGCACGGCTGTTGAATACTACAGGAAGCATTGCGACTTCTGTCAAGTCGAGTAACGGTCTAAACAGTCTGTGCTTTGCACCTCGCCTCAGAGTCGAGTAACAATATGCGACGCCCAGTGGCAGGTTTATTGGATACCTTATACCTTCACATTGACATAGAAACACAGAAACTGCATCTCTATTGAATACTACAGGAAGCATTGCGACATCTCTGAAGACTGGTAACGCTTTAAAAAGTCTATGCTTTGCACCTCTCCCGGAGATGAGTAACAATATGCGACGCACAGTGGCAGGTTTATTGTATCCCTTCGACCTTCACATTGACATTGAAACACAGAAATTGCATCGCTTTTGAATACTACAGGAAGCATTGCGACATCTGTCAAGGCGAGTAACGCTTTAAACAGTCTATGCCTTGAACCTCTCCTGGGAGTCTAGAAACAATATGCGATGCACAGTGGCAGGTCTATAGAATCCCTTGGACCTCCACATTGACATTGAAACACAGAAATTGCATCGCTATTGAATAGTAAGGTAAGCATTGCGACATCTGTCAAGGCGAGTAACGCTTTAAACAGCCTATGCTTTACACCATTCCTCGGAGTCGTGTAACAATATGCGACGCACTGTGGCAGGTTTATTGTATCCCTTGTACCTTCACATTGACATTGAAACACAGAATCTGTTTCGCTATTGAATACTACTGGAAGCATTGCTACATCTCTCAAGAATAGTAACGCTTTAAACAGTCTATGCTTTGCACCATCCCTCGGAGTCGAGTAACAATATGCGACGCCCAGTGGCAGGTTTATTGGATACCTTATACCTTCACATTGACATAGAAACACAGAAACTGCATCTCTATTGAATACTACAGGAAGCATTGCGACATCTCTGAAGACTAGTAACGCTTTAAAAAGTCTATGCTTTGCACCTCTCCTCGGAGTCGAGTAACAATATGCGATGCACAGTAGCTGGTTTATTTGAACCCTTGCAGCTTCACATTGACATTGAAAAACAGAAACTGCATCGCTATTGAACACTACAGGATGGATTACGACATCTGTCAAGGCGAGTAACGCTTTAAACAGTCTGTGCTTTCAACCTCTCCTATGAGTCGAGCAACAATATGCGACGCACAGTGTCAGGTTTATTGTATTCCTTGGACGTTCACATTGACATTGAAACACAGAAACTGCATCGCTCTTGAATACTACAGGAAGCATTGCGTCATCTCTCAAGACTAGTAACGCTTTAAACAGTCTATGCTTTGCACCTGTCCGCGGAGTCGAGTAACAATATGCGACGCACATTGGCAGGTTAATTGGATCCCTTGGACCTTCACATTGACATTGAAACACAGTAACTGCACCGCTATTGAATACTACAGGGAGCATTGCGACATCTCTCAAGCTTAGTGCGCTTCACACAGGCTATGCTTTGCACCTCTCCTCGGAATCGAGTAACAATATGCGGCGCACAGGGGCAGGTTTATTGTATCCCTTGGACCTTCACATTGACATTGAAACACAGAAACTGCACCGCTATTGAATACTACAGGAAGCATTGCGACATCTGTCAAGGCGGGTAACGCTTTAAACAGTCAGTGCTTTGCACCTCGCCTCGGTTTCGAGTAACAACATGCGACGCACAGTGGCAGGTTAATTGTATCTCTTGGACCTTCACATTGACATTGAAACACAGGAACTGCTCCGCTGTTGAATACTACAGGAAGCATTGCGACACTATCAAGGCGAGTAACGCTTTAAACAGTCTGTGCTTTGCACCTCTCTTCGGAGTCGAGTAATATTTTGCGACGCACAGTGGCAGGTTTATTGTATCCCTTGGACCTTCGCATTGACATTGAAACACAGAAACTGCATCGCTATTGAATACTAGAGGAAGCATTTCGACATCTGTCAAGGCGAGTAACGCTTTAATCAGTCTGTGCTTTCAACCTCACCTGGGAGTCGAGTATCAATATCTGACGCACGGTGGCAGGTTTATTGCATCCCTTGGACTTTCACATTGACATTGAAACACAGAAACTGCATCGCTATTGAATACTACTGGAAGCATTGTAACATCTCTCAAGACTAGTAACGGTTTAAACAGTCAATGTTTTGCACCTCTCCTCCTAGTCGAGTAACAATATGCGACGCACAGTGGCAGGTTTATTGTATCCCTTGGATCTTCTCAATGACATTGAAACACAGAAACTGCACCGCTGTTGAATACTACAGGAAGCATTGCGACATCTGTCAAGTCGAGTAACGGTCTAAACAGTCTGTGCTTTGCGCCTCTCCTGGGAGTCGAATAAAAAAATGCGACGCACAGTGCCAGGTATATTGTTTCTTCTGGACCTTCACATTGACATTGAAACACAGAAACTGCATCACTATTGAATGCTACAGGAACCATTACGTCATCTGTCAAGGCAATTAACGCTTTAAACAGTCTGTGCTTTGCACCTCTCCTCGGAGTCGAGTAACAATATGCGACGCACAGTGGCAGGTTTATTGTATCCCTTGGAACTTCACAATGACATTGAAACACAGAAACTGCACGGCTGTTGAATACTACAGGAAGCATTGCGACTTCTGTCAAGTCGAGTAACGGTCTAAACAGTCTGTGCTTTGCACCTCGCCTCAGAGTCGAGTAACAATATACGACGCACAGTGGCAAGTTTATTGTATCCCTTGGACCTTCACATTGACATTGAAACACAGAAACTGCGTCGCTATTGAGTACTACAGGAAGCATTGCGACATCTGTCAAGGCGAGTAACGCATTACACAGTGTATGCTTTGCACCTCTACTCGGAGTCGAGTAACAATGTGCGACGCACAGTGGCAGGTTTATTGGATACCATGTACCTTAAAAATTGACAATGAAACACAGAAACTGCATCGCTATAGAATACTACAGGAAGAATTGCATCTCTCAAGACTAGTAACGCTTTAAACAGCCTATGCTTTACACCTCTCCTCGGAGTTGTGTAACAATATGCGACACACAGTGGCAGGTTTATTGTATCCCTTGGACCCTCACATTGACATTGAAACACAGAAACTGCATCACTACTGAATACTACAGGAAGCATTGCGACACTATCAAGGCGTGTAACGCTTAAAACAGTCTGTGATATCCACCTCTCCTCGGAGTCGAATAAAAAAATGCGACGCACAGTGGCAGGTTTATTGTATCCCTTGGACTTTCACATTGACACTGAAACACAGAAACTGCATCACTATAGAATACTACAGGAAGCATTGCGACATCTGTCAAGGCAAGTAACGCTTTAAACAGTCTGTGCTTTGCACCTCTCCTCGGAGTCGAGTAACAATATGCGACGCACAGTGGCAGGTTTATTGTATCCCTTGGACCTTCACATTGACATTGAAACACAGAAACTGCATCGCTCTTGAATACTACAGGAAGCATTGCGACATCTGTCAAGGCAAGTAACCCTTTAAACAGTCTGTGCTTTGCACCTCACCTCAGAGGCGAGTAACAATATACGACGCACATTGGCAGGTTAAATGGATCCCTTGGACCATCACATTGCCATTGAAACACAGAAACTGCACCGCTATTGAATACTACAGGAAGCATTGCGACATCTGTCAAGGCGAGTAACGCTTTAAACAGTCTGTGATTTGCACCTTGCCTCGGATTCGAGTAACAGCATGCGACGGACAGTGGCAGGTTTACTGTATCCCTTGGACCTACACATTGACATTGAAACACAGAAACTGCATCGCTATTGAATACTACTAGAAGCATTGCGATATCTCTCAAGACTATTAACGCTTTAAACAGCCTATGCCTTGCACCTCTCCTCGGAGTTGAGTAACAATATGCGACGCACAGTGGCAGGCTTATTGTAACCCTTGGACCCTCACATTGATATTGAAACACAGAAACTGCATCGCTATTGAATACTACAGGAAGCATTGCGACATCTGTCAAGGCGAGTAACGCTTTAAACAGTCTATGCTTTCCACCTCTCCTCGGAGTCGTGTAACAATATGCGACGCACAGTGGCAGGTTTATTAAATCCCTTCTACCTTCACATTGAGATTAAAGCACAGAAACTGATCCGCTTTTGAATACTACTGGAAGCATAGCGACGTCTCTCAAGACTAGTAATGCTTTAAACAGTCTATGCTTTGCACCTCTTCCCGGATTCGAGTAACAGTAATGCGACGCACAGTGGCTGGTTTATTGGATCCCTTGGAACTTCACATTAACATTGAAACACAGATATTGCATCGCTATTGAACACTGTAGGAAGCATTGCGACATCTGTCAATGCGAGTAACGCTTTAAACAGTCTGTGCTTTGAACCTCCCCTGGGAGTCGAGTAACAATATGCGACGCACAGTGGCAGGTTTATTGTATCCCTTGGATCTTCACAATGACATTGAAACACAGAAACTGCACCGCTGTTGAATACTACAGGAAGCATTGCGACATCTGTTAAGTCGAGTAACGGTCTAAACAATCTGTGTTTGCACTTCTCCTCAGAGTCGAGTAACAATATACGACGCACAGTGGCCAGTTTATTGTATCCCTTGGACCTTCACATTGACATTGAAACACAGAAACTGCATCACTATTGAATACTACAGGAACCATTGCGACATCTGTCAAGGCAATTAACGCTTGAAGCAGTTTGTGCTTTGCACCTCTCCTCGGAGTCGAGTAACAATATGCGACGCACAGTGTCAGGTTTATTGTATCCCTTGGATTTTCACAATGACATTGAAACACAGAAACTGCATCGCTATTGAATACTACAGGAAGCATTGCGACATCTGTCAAGTCGAGTAACGGTCTAAACTGTCTGTGTTTACACCTCTCCTCATTGTCGAGTAACAATATACGACGCACAGTGGCAAGTTTATTGTATCCCTTGGACCTTCACATTGACATTGAAATACAGAAACTGCATCGCTATTGAGTACTACAGGAAGCATTGCGACATCTGTCAAGGCGAGTAACGCATTAAGCAGTCTATGCTTTGCACCTCTACTCGGAGTCGAGTAACAATGTGCGACGCACAGTGGCAGGTTTATTGGATACCTTGGACCTTGACATTGACATTGAAACACAGAAACTGCATCGCTATAGAATACTACAGGAAGAATTGCGACATCTCTCAATACTAGTAACGCTGTAAACAGTCTATGCTTTGCACCTCTCCTCGGAGTCGAATAACAAAATGCGATACACAGTGGCAGGTTTATTGTTTCCCGGGGACCTTCACATTGACATTGAAACACACAAACTGCATCGCTATTGAATACTACAGGAAGCATTGCGACATCTGTCAAGGCGAGTAACGCTTTAAACAGTCTGTGCTTTGCGCCTCTCCTGGGAGTCGAATAACTAAATGCGACGCACAGTGGTAGGTTTATTGGATCCCTTGGACCTTCAAATTGACATTGAAACACAGAAACTGCATCACTATTGAATACTACAGGAACCATTGCGACATCTGTCAAGGCAATTAACGCTTTAAACAGTTTGTGCTTTAACCTCTCCTCGGAGTTGAGTAACAATATGCGACGCACAGTGGCAGGTTTATTATATCCCTTGGACCCTCACATTGACATTGAAACACGGAAACTGCATCACTATTGAATACTACTGGAAGCATTGCGACACTATCAAGGCGAGTAACGCTTAAAACAGTCTGTGATTTCCACCTCTCCTCGGAGTCGAATAAAAAAAATGCAACTCACAGTGGCAGGTTTATTGTATCCCTTGGACTTTCACATTGACACTGAAACACAGAAACTGCATCGCTATTGAATACTACAAGAAGGAATGCGACATCTGTCAAGGCGAGTAACGCTTTAAAGAGACTATGCTTTGCACCTCTCCTCAGAGTCGAGTAACAAAATGCGACGCACAGTGGGCGGTTAATTGTATCCCTTGGAACTTCACATTGACATTGAAACACAGAAACTGCAACGCTATGCAATACTACTGGAAGCATTGCGACATCTCTGAAGACTAGTAACGCTTTAAACAGTTTATGCTTTGCACCTCTCCTCGGAGTCGAATAACAAAATGTGTCGCACGATGGCAGGTTTAATGTATCCCTTGGACCTTCACATTGACATTGAATCACAGAAACTGGATCGCTGTTGAATACTACAGGAAGCATTGCGACATCTCTGAAGACTAGTAACGCTTTAAACAGTTTATGCTTTGCACCTCTCCTCGGAGTCGAATAACAAAATGTGTCGCACGATGGCAGGTTTAATGTATCCCTTGGACCTTCACATTGACATTGAATCACAGAAACTGGATCGCTGTTGAATACTACAGGAAGCATTGCGGCATCTCTCAAGACTAGTATCGCTTTAAACAGTCTATGCTTTGCACCTCTCCTCGGAGTCGAATAACGAAATACGACGCACAGTGGCAGGTTTATTGTATCCCTTGGACCTTCACATTGACATAGAAACACAGAAACTACACCGCTATTGGACACTACAGGAAGCATTGCGACATCTGCCAAGGCGAATAACGCTTTAAACAGTCTGTGCTTTGCGCCTCTCCTGGGAGTCGAATAACAAAATCCGACGCACAGTGGCAGGTTTATTGTATCCCTTGGACTTTCACATTGACATTGAAACACAGAAACTGCATCACTATTGAATACTACAGGAACCATTGCGACATCTGTCAAGGCAATTAACGCGTTAAACAGTTTGTGCTTTGCACCTCTCCTCGGAGTCAAGTAACAATATGCGATGCACAGTGGCAGGTTTATTGTATCCCTTGGATCTTCACAATGACATTGAAACACAGAAACTGCATCGCTATTGAATACTACAGGAAGCTTTGCGACATCTGTCAAGTCGAGTAACGGTTTAAACAGTCTGTGTTTACACCTCTCCTCAGAGTCGAGTAACAATATACGACGCACAGTGGCAGGTTTATTGTATCCCTTGGATCTTCACAATGACATTGAAACACAGAAACTGCATCGCTATTGAGTACTACAGGAAGCATTGCGTCATCTGTCAATTCGAGTAACGCATTAAACAGTCTATGCTTTGCATCTCTATTCGGAGTCGAGTAACAATGTGAGACACACAGTGGCAGGTTTATTGGATACTTTGGACCTTCACATTGACATTGAAACACAGAAACTGCATCGCTATTGAATACTACAGGAAGAATTGCGACATCTCTCAAGACTAGTAACGCTTTAAACAGTCTATGCTTTGCACCTCTCCTCGTAGACGAGTAACAATATGCGACGCACATTGGCAGGTTTTTGTATCCCTTGGACCTTCGCATTGACATTGAAACACAGAAACTGCATCGCTATTGAATACTACTGGAAGCATTGCGATTTCTCTCAAGACTAGTAACACTTTAAACAGCCTATGCTTTGCACCTCTCCTTGGAGTCGAATAAAAATATGCGACGCACAGTGGCAGGTTTATTGTATCCCTTGTACCTTCACATTGACACCGAAACACAGAAACTGCATC
This sequence comes from Schistocerca cancellata, assembly GCF_023864275.1. NCBI lineage: Eukaryota > Metazoa > Arthropoda > Insecta > Orthoptera > Acrididae > Schistocerca > Schistocerca cancellata. Next base: position 896,443,401 of record NC_064628.1, read on the forward strand.
ACTATTGAATACTACAGGAAACATTGCGACATCTGTCAAGGCGAGTAACGCTTTAAACAGTCTGTGCTTTGCAGCTCGCCTCGGATTCGAGTAACTACATGCAACGGACAGTGGCAGGTTTACTGTATCCCTTGGACCTACACATTGACATTGAAACACAGAAAATGCATCGCTATTGAATACTACTAGAAACATTGCGACATTTCTCAAGACTAGTAACGCTTTAAACAGTCTATGCTTTGCACCTCTCCTCGGAGTCGAGTAACAATATGCGAGGCACAGTGGCAGGTTTATTGGATACCATGGACCTTCAAATTGACATTGAAACACAGAAACTGCATCGCTATTGAATACTACAGGAAGCGCTGCGACATCTGTCAATGCGAATAACGCATTAAACAGTCTATGCTTTGAACGTCTTCTGGGAGTCTAGTAACAATACGCGATGCACAGCGGCAGGTCTATAGTATCCCTTGGACCTCCACATTGACATTGAAACACAGAAACTGCATCGCTATTGAATACTACAGGAAGCATTGCGACATCTCTCAAGACTAGTGACGCTTTAAACTGTCTATGCTTCGCACCTCTCCTCGGAGTCGAGTAACAATATGCGACGCACAGTGGCAGGTTTATACTACAGGAAGCATTGCGACATCTGTCAAGGCGAAAAACGGTCTAAACAGTCTGTGCTTTGCACCTCTTCTCACAGTCGAGTAACAGTATACGACGCAGAGTTGCACGTTTATTGCATCCCTTGGACCTTCACATTGACATTGAAACACAGAAACTGCATCGCTATTGAGTATTACAGGAAGCATTGCGACATCTCTCAAGATTAGTAACGCTTTAAACAGTCTATGCTTTGCACCTCTCCTCAGAGTCGAGTAACAATATGTGACGCACAGTGGCAGGTTTGTTGGATCCCTTAGACCTTCACATTGACATTGAAACACAGAAACTGCATCGCTATTGAGTAATAAAGGATGCATTGCGATATCTGTAAGGCGAGTAACGATTTAAATAGTCTGTGCTTTGAACCTCTCCTGGGAGTCGAGTAACAATATGCTTCGCACAGTGGCAGGTATATTGTATCCATTGGACTTTGACATTGACATTGAAACACGGAAACTGCATCGCTATTGAACAATACTGGAAGCATTGCGACATCTGTCAAGACTAGTAACGCTTTAAACAGTCAATGCTTTGCACCTCTCCTCGGAGTCGAGTGGCAATATGCGACGCACAGTAACTGGTTTATTAGAACCCTTGGACCTTCACACTAACATTGGAACACAGAAACTGGCTCGCTATTGAATACTACAGGAAGCATTGCGACATCTGTCAAGGCGGGTTACGCTTTAAACAGTCTGTGCCTTGAACCTCTCCTGGGAGTCGAGTAACAAAATGCGACGCACAGTGGCAGGTTCATTGTATCCCTTGGACCATCAGATTGAGATTGAAACACAGAAACTGCATCGCTATTGAATACTACAAGAAGCATTGCGACATCTGTCAAGGCGAGTAACGCTTTAAAGTGTCTGTGCTTCGCACCTCTCCTCAGAGTCGAGTAACAATATGCGACGCACAGTGGGCGGTTAATTGTATCCCTTGGAACTTCACATTGACATTGAAACACAGAAACTGCATCGCTCTTGAATTCTACAGGAAGCATTGCGACATTAATCAATCCGAGGAACGCTTTAAAGAGTCTATGCTTTGCACCTCTCCTCAGAGTCGAGTAACAGTATGCGACGCACAGTGGCAAGTCTATTGTATCCCTTGGATTTTCACATTGACATTGAAACACAGAAACTGCATCGCTATTCAATACTACTGGAAGCATTGCGACATCTCTGAAGACTAGTAACGCTTTAAACAGTTTATGCTTTGCACCTCTCCTCGGAGTCGAATAACAAAATGTGTCACACGATGGCAGGTTTAATGTATCCCTTGGACCTTCACATTGACACTGAAACACAGAAACTGCATCGCTATTGAATACTACAGGAAGCACTGCGACAACTCTCAAGACTAGTAACGCTTTAAACAGTCTACGCTTTGCACCTCTCCTCGGAGTTGAATAACAAAATGCGATACACAGTGGCAGGTTTATTGTTTCCTGTGGACCTTCACATTGACATAGAAACACAGAAACTAATTCGCTATTGAATACTACAGGAAGCATTGCGACATCTGTCAAGGCGAGTAACGCTTTAAACAGTCTGTGCTTTGAACATTTCCTGGGAGTCGAGTAACAATATGCGACGCACAGTGGCAAGTTTGTTGTATCCCTTGGACCCTCACATTGACATTGAAACACAGAAACTGCATCACTATTGAAAACTAGTGGAAGCATTACGCCATCCCTCAAGACTAGTAACGCTTTAAACAGTCTACGTTTTGCAACTCTCCTCAGAGTCGAGTAACAATATACGACGCACAGTGGCAAGTTTATTGTATCCCTTGGACCTTCACATTGACATTGAAACACAGAAACTGCATCGCTACTGAGTAGTACAGGAAGCATTGCGACATCTGTCAAGGCGAGTAACGCATTAAACAGTCTATGTTTTGCACCTCCACTTGGAGTCGAGTAACAATGTGCGACGCACAGTGGCAGGTTTATTGGATACCTTGGACCTTGACATTGACATTGAAACACAGAAACTGCATCGCTTTAGAATACTACAGGAAGAATTGCGACATCTCTCAAGACTAGTAACGCTTTAAACAGTCTATGCTCTACACCTCTCCTCGGAGTTGAGTAACAATATACGACGCACAGTGGCAGGTTTGTAGTATCCCTTGGACCCTCACATTGACATTGAAACACAGAAACTGCATCACTATTGAATACTACAGGAAGCATTGCGACACTATCAAGGCGAGTACGCTTAAAACAGTCTGTGATTTCCACCTCTCCTAGTAGTCGAATAAAAAAATGCGACGCACAGTGGCAGGTTTATTGTATCCCTTGGACTTTCTAATTGACACTGAAACACAGAAACTGCATCACTATTGAATACTACAGGAAGCATTGCGACATCTTTATTTATTTCGAGTCAAAAACATTACAACAATATTTACAATATATACAATATAACAAATCAGGTCAAATCATAAAAGAACAAACTAAACGGTATTAGCCCAAAATTGTGCAACGGCAGCAGCATTGTCTGAAACATCAACAAGCTCTTGTGTGGAACATGATACAGGACATCTAGGACAGTTAATTAAATGTTTGGTTGTCTGTTCTTCTCCGCAGTCACACAAGGTGGAAGATTCCTTCATGAAGCCCCATTTAAACAGATTGTCCTTAGTTCGTCCGACGCCACTCCTGAGCCGATTTAGAGACTTCCACACTGTCCAGACTTGATTTCCACCAGGAGGAAGGGTCTCAGAAGGAGTCATCCAATCATTACTGTCAGATTTTGCTGTCCACTGAGATAGTCTGGCTGCTCCAGTCCGACCGGTGAGGGGTGTAGTAGTTCTCATGAAGCTCCTCCTAGATTTGAGTCTACTAATTGGTGGCTGGTATCCATGTAGCAGGTGATCGGTGTTATGATCTGCTTTATGTCTCTCAAGTTTGGCTGCGACTTCACGCCTTATGTCTGGAGGAGCAATACCTGCTAGTTTATGGAGTTTATCAATAGGTGTAGCTTTGAGGCATCCCGTTACTGTCCTGCAGGTTTCGTTCAGGGCCACATCAACCTGCTTTGCATGAGATGACTTGTACCATACAGGACATGCGTATTCAGCTGCGGAATAGCACAAGGCCAAGGCTGATGTTCTTAGTAGTTTGGGATCTGCACCCCAAACGCTGCCAGTGAGCTTCCGCAGGATGTTGTTACGAGCAGCAACTTTCTGCTTAGTGTTAGTGCAGTGTTTTCTGTAGGTCAACGTTCGATCTAAGGTGACACCCAGATATTTGGGGTAGAAACAATGTTCAAGCTCTTGATCTTCCCAAACCACTGTAAGTTTTCTATAGGCCTCTCGATTGCGTAGGTGGAAAGCACAAACTTGAGTTTTAGCAGGGTTCGGTCTTAAGTTATTGACTCTGTAGTACTGAGATAGGTCCTTGAGAGCAACAGTAAGCTGGTTTTCTACTGTGTCAAAATCTCTGGCTTGTGTGACTAAGGCAAGATCATCTGCATAGATGAAACTCTTTGTAAGAGAAGGTTGAGGCTGGTCATTTGTAAATATGTTGAACAATATGGGGGAAAGGACACTACCCTGAGGCAAGCCATTCCTTTGACTTCTCCATCTACTCTTTCTTCCTTGGAACTCCACATAGAATCGCGACATCTGTCAAGGCAAGTAACGCTTTAAACAGTCTGTGCTTTGCACCTCGCCTCGGAGTTGTGTAACAATATGCGATGCACAGTGTCAGGATTATTGTATCCCTTGGACCTTCACATTGACATTGAAACACAGAAACTGCATCGCTATTGAATACTACAGGAAGCATTGCGACATCTGTCAAGGCGAGTAACGCTTTAAACAGTCTGTGCTTTGCACTTCGCCTCGGATTCGAGTAACAACATGCGACGGACAGTGGCAGGTTTACTGTATCCCTTGGACCTACACATTGACATTGAAACACAGAAACTGCATCGCTATTCAATACTACTGGAAGCATTCCGACATCTCTCAAGACTAGTAACGTTTCAAACAGTCTATGATTTGCACCTCTCCTTGGAGTCAAGTAACAATAAGCGACGCACAGTGGCAGGTTTATTGTATCCCTTAGACCTCCACATTGACATTGAAACACAGAAACTGCATCGCTATTGAATAATAACGGAAGCATTGCGACATCTGTCAAGGCGAGTAACGCTTTAAACAGTCTGTGCTTTGAACCTCTCCTGGGAGTCGAGTAACAAGATGCGATGCACAGTGGCAGGTTTATTGTATCCCTTGGACTTTCACATTGATATTGAAACACAGAAACAGCATCGCTATTGAATACTACTGGAAGCATTGCGACATGTCTGAAGACTAGCAACGCTTTAAACAGTCTATGCTTTGCACCTCTTCTCAGAGTCAAGTAACAACATGCGACGCACAGTGGCTGGTTTATTGGATTCCGTGGACCTTCACATTATTATTGAAACACAGAAACTGCATCGCTATTGAACACTGTTGGAAGCATTGCGACATCTGTCGAGGCGAGTAACGCTTTAAACAGTCTGTGCTTTGAACCTCTCCTGGGAGTCGAGTAATAATATGCGACGCACAGTGGCCGGTTTATTGTATCCCTTGGACCTTCACATTGACATTGAAACACAGAAACTGCATCGCCATTGAATACTACAGGAAGCATTGCGACATCTGTCAAGGCGAGTAACGCTTTAAACAGTCTTTGCTTTGAACCCTTCTTGGGAGTCGAGTAACAATATGCGACGCTAAGTAGCAGGTTTATTGTATCCCTTGGACTTTCACATTGACATTGACACAAGAAACTGCATCGCTATTGAATACTATTGGAAGCATAGTGACATCTCTCAAGACTAGTCACGGTTTAAACAGCCTGTGCCTTGAACCTCTCCTGGGAGTCGAGTAACAATATGCGACGCACAGTGGCAGGTTCATTGTATCCCTTGGACCTTCAGATTGAGATTGAAACACAGAAACTGCATCGCTATTGAATTCTACAAGAAACATTGCGACATCTGTCAAGGCGAGTTACGCTTTAAAGAGTCTATGCTTTGCACCTCTCCTCAGAGTCGAGTAACAAAATGCGACGCACAGTAGGCGGTTAATTGTATCTCTTGGAACTTCACATTGACATTGAAACACAGAAACTGCATCGCTATTGATTACTACAGGAAGCATCGCGATATCAATCAAGGCGAGGTACGCTTTAAAGAGTCGAGTAACAGTATGCGACACATAGTGGCAGGTTTATTATATCCCTTGGACTTTCACATTGACATTGAAACACTGAAACTGCATCGCTATTCAATACTACTGGAAGCATTCCGACATCTCTCAAGACTAGTAACGTTTCAAACAGTCTATGATTTGCACCTCTCCTTGGAGTCAAGTAACAATAAGCGACGCACAGTGGCAGGTTTATTGTATCCCTTAGACCTCCACATTGACATTGAAACACAGAAACTGCATCGCTATTGAATAATAAAGGAAGCATTGCGACATCTGTCAAGGCGAGTAACGCTTTAAACAGTCTGTGCTTTGAACCTCTCCAGGGAGTCGAGTAACAATATGCGACGCACAGTGGCAGGTTTATTGTATCCCATGGACCTTCACATTGACATTGAAACACAGAAACTGCATCGCTATTGAATACTACTGAAAACATTGCGACATCTCTAGAGACTAGTAGCGCTTGAAACAGTCTATGCTTTGCACCTCTCCTCGGAGACGATTAACAAAATGCGATTCACAGTGGCAGGTTTATTGTTTCCCGTGGACCTTCACATTCACATTGAAACACAGAAACTGCATCGCTATTGAATACTACAGGAAGCATTGCGACATCTGTCAAGGCGAGTAACGCTTTAAACAGTCTGTGCTTTGAACCTCTCCAGGGAGTCGAGTAACAATATGCGACGCACAGTGGCAGGTTTATTGTATTCCTTGGACCTTCACATTGACATTGAAAAACAGAATCTGCACCGGTGTTGAATACTACGGGAAGCATTGCGACATGTGTCACGGCGAGTAACGGTTTAAACAGTCTGTGCTTTGCACCTCTCCTCAGAGTCGAGTAACAATATACGACGCGCAGTGGCAAGTTTATTGTATCCCTTGGACCTTCACATTGACATTGAAACACAGAAACTGCATCGCTATTGAATACTAAAGGAAGCATGCGACATCTGTCAAGGCGAGTAACGCTTTGAACACTCTGTGCTTTGCACCTCTCCTCGGAGTCGAGTAATATTTTGCGACGCACAGTGGCAGGTTTATTGTATCCCTTGCACGTACGCATTGACATTGAAACACAGAAACTGCATCGCTATTGAATACTACAGGAAGCATTGCGACATGTGTCAAGGCGAGTAACGCTTTTAACAGTCTTTGTTTGAACCTCTCCTGGGAGTCGAGTAACAATATGCGACGCACAGTGGCAGCTTTATTGTATCCCTTGGACCTTCACATTGACATTGAAAACACAGAAACTGCATCGCTATTGAATACTACTGGAAGCATTCCGACGTTTCTCAAGACTAGTAACGCTTCAAACAGTCTATGATTTGCACCTCTCCTGGGAGTCTAATAACAATATGCGACGCACAGTGGCAGGTTTATTGTATCCCTTGGACCTTCACATTGACACTGAAACACAGAAACTGCACCGCTATTGAATACTTCAGGAAGCATTGCGACATCTGTCAAGGCGAGTAACGCTTTAAACAGTCTGTGCTTTGCACCTCTCCACAGAGTCGAGTAAGAATATATGACGCACAGTGGCAAGTTTATTGTATCCCTTGGACCTTCACATTGACATTGAAACACAGAAACTGCACCGCTATTGAATACTTCAGGAAGCATTGCGACATCTGCCAAGGCGAGTAACGGTTTAAAAAGTCTGTGCTTTGCACCTCTCCTCAGAATCGAGTAACAATATACGACGCACAGTGGCAAGTTTGTTGTATCCCTTGGACCTTCACATTGACATTGAAACACAGAAACTGCATCGTTATTGAATACTACAAGAAGCATTGCGACATCTGTCAAGGCGAGTAACGCTTTAAACAGTCTATGTTTTGCACCTCTCCACGGAGTTAAGTAACATTATGCGACGCACAGTAGCAGGTTTATTGTATCCCTTGCACCTTCACATTGACATTGAAACATAGAAACTGCACCGCTATTGAATACTACAGGAAGCATTGCGACATCTCTGAAGACTAGTAGCGCTTTAAAGAGTCTATGCTTTGCACCTCTCCTCGGAGTCGAGTAACAATATGCGACGCACCGTGGGAGGTTTATTGTATCCCTTGGACCTTCAGATTGACGTTGAAACACAGAAACTGCATCGCTATTGAATACTACAGGAAGCATTGCGACATCTGTCAAGGCGAGTAACGCTTTAAACTGTCTGTGCTTTGCACCTCTCCTCAGAGTCGAGTAACAATATACGACGCACCGTGGCAAGTTTATTGTATCCCTTGGACCTTCACATTGACATTGAAACACAGAAACTGCATCGCTGTTGAATACTACTGGAAGCATTTTGACATCTCTGAAGACTAGTAACGCTTCAAACAGTCTATGCTTTGCACCTCTTCTCAGAGTCGAGTAAAAACATGCGACGCACAGTGGCTGGTTTATTGGATCCCTTAGACCTTCACATTAACATTGTTAAACAGAAACTGCATCGCTATTGAACACTATAGGAAGCATTGCGACATCTGTCAATGCGAGTAACGCTTTGAACAGTCTGTGCTATAGACCTCTCCTGGGAGTCGAATAACAAAATGCGACGCACCGTGGCAAGTTTATTGTATCCCTTGGACCTTCACATTGACATTGAAACACAGAAACTGCATCGCTATTGAATACTACAGGAAGCATTGCGACATCTCTCAAGACTAGTATCGCTTTAAACAGTCTATGCTTTGAACCTCTTCTCAGAGTCGAGTAAAAACATGCGACGCATAGTGGCTGGTTTATTGGATCCCTTGGACCTTCACATTAACATTGTTAAACAGAAACTGCTTCGCTATTGAACACTATAGGAAGCATTGCGACATCTGTCAATGCGAGTAACGCTTTGAACAGTCTGTGCTTTGGACCTCTCCTGGGAGTCGAATAACAAAATGCGACGCACAGTGGCAAGTTTATTGTATCCCTTGGACCTTCACATTGACATTTAAACACAGAAACTGCATCGCTATTGAATACTAAAGGATGCATGCGACATCTGTCAAGGCGAGTAACGCTTAAAACACTCTGTGTTTTGCACTTCTCCTCGGAGTCGCGTAATATTTTGCGACGCACAGTGGCAGGTTTATTGTATCCCTTGGACCCTCACATTGACATTGCAACACAGAAACTCCATCGCTATTGAATACTACAGGAAGCATTGCTACATCTGTCAAGACTAGTAACGCTTTAAACAGTCTATGCTTTGAAGCCTCTACTCGGAGTCGAGTAACAATATGCGACGCACAGTGGCAGGTTTATTGTACCCCTTGGACCTTCACATTGTCAATGAAACATAGAATCTGCATCGCTATTGAATACTACTGGAAGCATTGCGCCATCTCTCAAGACTAGTAACGCTTTAAACAGTCTATGCTTTGCACCTCTCCTCGGAGTCGAATAACAAAATGCGACGCACAGTGGCCGGTTTATTGTATCCCTTGGACCTAAACATTGACATTGAAACACAGAAACTGCACCGCTATTGGATACTACAGGAAGCATTGCGACTTCTGTCAAGGCGAAAAACGCTTTAAACAGTCTATGCTTTCCACCGCTCCTCGGAGTTGGGTAACAATATGCGACACAGAGTGGAAGGTTTATTGTATCCCGTGTAACTTCACATTGACATTGTAAAACAGAAACTGTTTCGCTATTGAATACGACATTAAGGATTGCTACATCTCTCAAGACTAGTAACGCTTTAAACAGTCTATGATTTGCACCTCTCCTCGGAGTCGAGTAACAATATGCAACGCACAGTGGCAGGTTTATTGTATCCCTTGGACCTTCACATTGACATTGAAACACAGAAACTGCATCGCAATTGAAAACTACGCGAAGCATTGCGACATCTCTCAAGACTAGTAATGCTTTAAACAGTCTTTGCTTTGCACCTCTCCTCGGAGTCGAATAACAAAATGCGACGCACAGTGGCAGGTTTATTGTATTCCTTGGACCTTCACATTGACATTGAAACACAGAAACTGCACCGGTGTTGAAAACTACAGGAAGCATTGCGACATCTGTCAAGGCGGGTAACGCTTTAAACAGTCTATGCTTTGAACCTCTCCTGGGAGTCTAGTAACAATATGCTATGCACAATGGCAGGTATATAGTATCCCTTGGACCTCCACATTGACATTGAAACACAGAAACTGCATCGCTATTGAATACTACTGGAAGCATTGCGACATCTCTGAAGACTAGTAACGCTTTAAACAGTCAATGCTTTGCACCTCTTCTCAGAGTCGAGTAAAATATGCGACGCACAGTGGCAGGTTTATTGTATCCCTTGGACCCTCACATTGACATTGCAACACAGAAACTCCATCGCTATTGAATACTACAGGAAGCATTGCTACATCTGTCAAGACTAGTAACGCTTTAAACAGTCTATGCTTTGCACCTCTCCTCGGAGTCGAATAACAAAATGCGACGCACAGTGGCAGGTTTATTGCATCCCTTGGACCTAAACATTGACATTGAAACACAGAAACTGCACCGCTATTGGATACTACAGCAAGCATTGCGACTTCTGTCAAGGCGATTAACGCTTTAAACACTCTGTGCTTTGGACCTCTCCAGGGAGTCGAATAACAAAATGCGACGCACAGTGGCAGGTTTATTGTATCCCTTGGACCTTCACATTGACGTTGAAACACAGAAACTGCTCCGCTATTAGATACTACAGACAGCATTGCGACTTCTTTCAAGGCGAGTAACGCTTTAAACAGTCTGTTCTTTGCCCCTCTCCTGGGCGTCGAATAACAAAATGCGACGCACAGTGGCAGGTTTATTGTATCCCTTGGACTCTCACATTGACATTGACACACAAAAACTGCATCGCTATTGAATACTATTGGAAGCATTGTGACATCTCTCAAGACTAGTAACGGTTTAAACAGTCTATGCTTTGCTTCTCTCCTCCTATTCGAGTAACAATATGCGACGCTCAGTGGCTGGTTTATTGGATCCCTTGAACCTTCACATTAACTTTGAAACACAGAAACTGCATCGCTATTGAATGCGAGTAACGCTTTAAACAGTCTGTGCTTTGAACCTCTCCTGGGAGTCGAGTAACAATATGCGACCCACCGTGGCAGGTTTATTGTACCCCTTGGACCTTCACATTGACATTGAAGCACAGAAACTGCATCGCTATTGAATACTACTGGAAGCTTTCCGCCATCTCTCAAGACTAGTACCGCTTTAAACAGTCTATGATTTGCACTTCTCATCGGAGTCGAATAACAAAATGCGACGCACAGTGGAAGGATCATTGTATCCCTTGGACCTTCACATTGACATTGAAACACAGAAACTGCTCCGCTATTAGATACTACAGAAAGCATTGCGACTTCTTTCAAGGCGAGTAACGCTTTAAACAGTCTGTTCTTTGGACCTCTCCTGGGAGTCGAATAACAAAAGGCGACGCACTCTGGCAGGTTTATTGTATCCCTTGGACCTTCACATTGACATTGAAACACAGGAATTGCATCGCTATAGAATTCTACTGGCAGCATTGCGACATCTCTCAAGACTAGTAACGCTTTAAACAGTCTATGCTTTGCACCTCTCCTCGGAGTCGAATAACAAAATGCGACGCACAGTGGCAGGTTTATTGTATCCCTTGGTCGTTCACATTGACATTGAAACACAGAAACTGCACCGCTATTGAATACTACAAGAAGCATTGCGACATCTGTCAAGGCGAGTAACGCTTTAAACAGTCTGTGATTTGCATCTCTCCTCGGAGTCTAATAACAATATGCGACGCACAGTATCAGGTTTATTGTATCCCTTGGACCCTCACATTGACATTGAAACACAGAAACTGCATCGCTATTGAATACTACTGGAAGCATTGCGACATCTCTCAAGACTAGTAACACTTTAAACACTCTGTGCTTTGCACATCTCCTCGGAGTCGAGTAATATTTTGCGACGCACAGTGGCAGGTTTATTGGACACCTTGGACCTTCACATTGACGTTGAAACACAGAAACTGCATTGCTATAGAATACTACAGGAAGCATTGCGACATCTCTCAAGACTAGTAACGCTTTTAACAGTCTATGCCTTGCACCTCTCCTCGGAGTCGAGTAACAAAATGCGATGCACAGTGGCAGATTTAATGTATCCCTTGGACCTTCACATTGACATTGAAACACAGAAACTGCACCGCTATTGAATACTACAGGAAGCATTGCGACATCTGTGAAGGCGAGTAACGCTTTAAACAGTCTGTGCTTTGCAGCTCGCCTCGGATTCGAGTAACAACATGCGACGCACAGTGGCAGGATTATTGTATCCCTTGGACCGTCACATTGACATTGAAACACAGAAACTGCATCGCTATTGAACACTACGTGAAGCATTGCGACATCTCTCAAGAGTAGTAATGCTTTAAACAGTCTATGCTTTGCTCCTATCCTCAGAGTCGAATAACAAAATGCGACGCACAGTGGCAGGTTTATTGTATCCCTTGCACCTTCACATTGACATTGGAACACAGAAACTGCATCGCTATTGAATACTACTGGCAGAATTGGGACATCTGTCAAGGCGAGTAACGCTTTAAACAGTCTGTGCTTTGCACCTCTCCTCGGTGTCGAGTAATATTTTGCGACGAACAGTAGGAGGTTTATTGTATCCCTTGGACCTTCATTTGACATTGAAACACAGAAACGGCACCGCTATTGGCTACTACAGGAAGCAATGCGACTTCTGTCAAGGCGAGTAATGCTTTAAAGAGTCTGTGCTTTGCACATCTCCTGGGAGTCGAATAACAAAATGCGACGCACAGTGGCAGGTTTATTGTATCCCTTGGACCTTCACATTGAGATTGAAACACAGAAACTGCATCGCTATTGATTACTACGGGAAGCATGCGACATCTGTCAAGGCGAGTAACGCTTTAAACAGTTTGTGCTTTGAACCTCTCCTGGGAGTCGAGTAACAATATGCGACGCACAGTGGCAGGTTTGTTGTATCCCTTGGACTTTCACATTGACATTGAAACACAGATACTGCATCGCTATTGAATACTACTGGAATCATTGCGACATCTCTCAAGACTGGTAACGCTTTTAACAGTCAATGCTTTGCACCTCTCGTCGAAGTCGAGTAACAATATGCAAAGCATACTGGCAGGTTTATAGGTTACCTTGGACCTTCACATTGACATTGTAAACAGAAACTGCATCGCTGTTGAATACTACAGGAAGCATTGCGACATATGTCAAGTCGAGGAACGGATTAAACAGTCTGTGCTTTGCACCTCTCCTCAGAGTCGAGTAACAATATACGACGCACAGTGGCAAGTTTATTGTATCCCTTGGACCATCACATAGACATTGAAACACAGAAACTGCATTGCTCTTGAATACTACAGGAAGCATTGCGACATCTGTCAAGGCGAGTAACGCTTTAAACACTCTGTGCTTTGCACCTCTCCTCGGAGTCGAGTAATATTTTGCGACGCACACTGGCAGGTTTATTGTATCCCTTGGACCTATACATTGACATTGAAACACAGAAACTGCATCGCTATTGAATACTACTGGAAGCATTGCGACATCTCTCAAGGCTAGTAACGCTTTAAAAAGTCTCTGCTTTGCACTTCTCCTCGGAGTTGAGTAACAATATGCGACGCACAGTGGCAGGTTTATTTGATATCTTGGACCTTCACTTTGACATTGAAACACAGAAACTGCATCGCTATAGAATACTACTGGAAGCATTGCGACATCTCTCAAGACTAGTATCGCTTTAAACAGTCTATGCTTTGCACCTCTCCTCGGAGTTGAGTAACAATATGCGACACACAGTGGAAGGTTTATTGTATCCCTTGGACCCTCACATTGACATTGCAACACATAAACTGGATCGCTATTGAATACTACAAGAAGCATTGCGACATCTGTCAAGGCGAGTAACGCTTTAAACAGTCTATGCTTTGAACCTCTCCTGGGAGTCTAGTAACAATATGCGATGCGCAGTGGCAGGTCAGTAGTATCCCTTGGACCTCCACATTGACATTAAAACACAGAAACTGCATCGCTATTGAATACTACACGAAGCATTGCGACATCTGTCAAGGAGAGTAACGCTTTAAACAGTCTATGCTTTCCACCTCTCTTCGGAGTTGTGCAACAATATGCGACTTAGAGTGGCAGGTTTATTGTATCCCTTGTACCTTCACATTGACATTGAAACACAGAAACTGTTTCGCTATTGTATACGACATTAAGCATTGCGACATGTCTCAAGACTAGTAACGCTTTCAACAGTCTATGCTTTGCACCTCTCCTCGGAGTCGAGTAACAATATGCAACGCACAGTGGCAGGTTTATTGTATCCCTTGGACCTTCACATTGACATTGAAACACAGAAACTGCATCGCTATTGAATACTACAAAAAACATTGCGACATCTCTCAAGACTAGTAACGCTTTAAATAGTCTATGCTTCGCACCTCTCCTCGGAGTCGAGTAACAATATGCGACGCACAGTGGCAGGTTTATTGTATCCCTTGGACCTTCACGTTGACATTGAAACACAGAAACTGCACCGCTATTGAATACTACAGGAAGCATTACGACATCTGTCAAGGTGAGTAACGCTTTAAACAGTCTGTGCTTTGCACCTCGCCTCGGATTCGAGTAACAAATGCGACGCACAGTGGCAGGTTTATTGTATCCCTTGGACCGTCACATTGACATTGAAACACAGAAAGTGCATCGCTAATGAACACTACGTGAAGCATTGCAACATCTCTCAAGACTAGTAATGCTTTAAACAGTCTATGCTTTGCACCTCTCTGTGGAGTCGAATAGCAAAATGCGACGCACAGTGGCAGGTTTATTGTATCCCTTGGACCTTCACATTTACATTGAATCACAGAAACTGCATCGCTATTGAATACTACTGGCAGCATTGGGACATCTGTCACGGCGAGTAACGCTTTAAACAGTCTGTGCATTTGTAACTCTCCTGGGAGTCGAATAACAAAATGCGATGCAATGTGGCAGGTTTATTGTATCCCTTGGACCTTCACATTGACATTGAAACACAGAAACTGCATCGCTATTGAATACTACTGGCAGCATTGGGACATCTCTCAAGACTAGTAACGCTTTAAACATTCTATGCTTTGCACCTCTCCTCGGAGTCGAATAACAAAATGCGACGCACAGTGGCTGGTTTATTGTATCCCTTGGACCTTCACATTGACATTGAAACACAGAAACTGCATCGCTAGTGAATACTACTGGAAACATTGTGACATCTCTGAAGACTAGTAACGCTTTAAACAGTCTATGCTTTGCACCTCTCCTCGGAGTCGAGTAACAATATGCGATACACAGTGGCAGGTTTATTGTATCCCTTGGACATTCACATTGACATTGAAACACAAAAACTGCATCGCTATTGTATACTACAGAAAGCATTGGGACATCTGTCAAGACGAGTAACGTTTTAAACAGTCTGTGCTTTGAACCTCTCCTGGGAGTCGAGTAACAATATGCGACGCACAGTGGCAAATTTATTGTATCCCTTGGACCTTCACATTGACATTGAAACACAGAAATTGCACCGCTATTGAATACTTCAGGAAGCATTGCGACATCTGTCAAGGTGAGTAACGCTTTAAACAGTCTGTGCTATGCACCTCGCCTCGGATTCGAGTAACAACATGCGACGCACAGTGGCAGGTTTATAGGATACCTTGGACCTTCACATTGACATTGTAACACCGAAACTGCATCGCTGTTGAATACTACAGGAAGCATTGCGACATCTGTCAAGTCGAGTAACGGTTTAAACAGTCTGTGCTTTGCACTTCTCCTCGGAGTCGAGTAATATTTTGCGACGCACAGTAGCAGATTTATTGTATCCCTTGGACCTACACATTGACATTGCAACACAGAAACTGCATCGCTATTGAATACTACAGGAAGCATTGCGACATCTGTCAAGCCGAGTAACGCTTTAAACAGTCTATGCTTTCCACCTCTCCTTGGAGTCATGTAACAATATGCGACGCACAGTGGCAGGTTTACTGTATCCCTTGAACCTTCACATTGACATTGGAACACAGAAACTGTGTCGCTATAAGATACTACAGGAAGCATTGCGACATCTCTCAAGACTGGTAACGCTTTTAACAGTCTATGCTTTGCACCTCTCGTCGATGTCGAGTAACAATATGCGAAGCATACTGGCAGGTTTATTGGTTACCTTGCACCTTCACATTGACATTGTAAACAGAAACTGCATCGCTGTTGAGTACTACAGGAAGCATTGCGACATCTGTCGAGTCGAGGAACGGATTAAACAGTCTGTGCTTTGCACCTCTCCTCAGAGTCGAGTAACAATATACGACGCACAGTGGCAAGTTTATTGTCTCCCTTGGACCTTAACATTGACATTGAAACACAGAAACTGCATCGCTCTTGAATACTACAGGAAGCATTGCGACATCTGTCAAGGCGAGTCACATTGACATTGCAACAGAGAAACTGCATCGCTATTGAGTACTATAGGAAGCATTGCGACATCTGTCAAGGCGAGTAACGCTTTAAACAGTCTGTGCTTTGAACCTCTCCTGGGAGTTTAGTAACAATATGCGATGCACAGTTTCAGGTATATAGTATCTCTTTGACCTCCACATTGACATTGAAACACAGAAACAGCATCACTATTGAATACTACAGGAAGCAATGCGACATCTGTCAAGGCGAAAAACGCTTTAAACAGTCTATGCTTTCCACCGCTTTTCGGAGTTGGGTAACAATATGCGACACAAAGTGGCTGGTTTATTGTATCCCTTGTAACTTCACATTGACATTGTAACACAGAAACTGTTTCGCTATTGAATACGACATTAAGCATTGCGACATCTCTCAAGACTAGTAACGCTTTAAACAGTCTATGCTTAGCACCTCTCCTCGGAATTGAGTAACAATATGCAACGCACAGTGGCAGGTTTATTGTATCCCTTGGACCTTCACATTGACATTGAAACACAGAAACTGCATCGCAATTGAAAACTACGCGAAGCATTGCGACATCTCTCAAGACTAGAAATGCTTTAAACAGTCTTTGCTTTGCACCTCTCCTCAGAGTCGAATATTAAAATGCGATGCACAGTGGCAGGTTTATTGTATTCCTTGGACCTTCACATTGACATTGAAACACAGAAACTGCACCGGTGTTGAAAACTACAGGAAGCATTGCGACATCTGTCAAGGCGGGTAACGCTTTAAACAGTCTATGCTTTGAACCTCTCCTGGGAGTTTAGTAACAATATGCGATGCACAGTTTCAGGTCTATAGTATCTCTTGGACCTCCACATTGACATTGAAACACAGAAACTGCATCGCTATTGAATACTACAGGAAGCAATGCGACATCTGTCAAGGCGAAAAACGCTTTAAACAGCCTATGCTTTCCACCGCTTTTCGGAGTTGGGTAACAATATGCGACACAGAGTGGCAGGTTTATTGTATCCCTTGTAACTTCACATTGACATTGTAACACAGAAACTGTTTCGCTATTGAATACGACATTAAGCATTGCGACATCTCTCAAGACTAGTAATGCTTTAAACAGTCTTTGCTTTGCACCTGTCCTCGGAGTAGATAACAAAATACGATGTACAGTGGCAGGTTTATTGTATTCCTTGGACCTTCACATTGACATTGAAACACAGAAACTGCACCGGTGTTGAAAACTACAGGAAGCATTGCGACATCTGTCAAGGCGGGTAACGCTTTAAACAGTCTACGCTTTGAACCTCTCCTGGGAGTCTAGTAACAATATGCTATGCACAATTGCAGGTATATAGTATCCCTTGGACCTCCACATTGACATTGAAACACAGAAACTGCATCGCTATTGAATACTACTGGAAGCATTGCGACATCTCTCAAGACTAGTAACGCTTTAAACAGTCTATGCTTTGCACCTCTTCTCAGAGTCGAGTAAAAACGTGCGACGCATAGTGGCTGGTTTATTGGATCCCTTGGACCTTCACATTAACATTGTTAAACAGAAACGGCTTCGCTATTGAACACTATAGGAAAAAATTGCGACATCTGTCAATGCGAGTAACGCTTTGAACAGTCTGTGCTTTGGACCTCTCCTGGGAGTCGAATAACAAAATGCGACGCACAGTGGAAGGTTCATTGTATCCCTTGGACCTTCACATTGACATTTAAACACAGAAACTGCATCGCTATTGAATACTACAGGATGCATGCGACATCTGTCCAGGCGAGTAACGCTTAAAACACTCTGTGTTTTGCACTTCTCCTCGGAGTCGCGTAATATTTTGCGACGCACAGTGGCAGGTTTATTGTATCCCTTGGACCCTCACATTCACATTGCAACACAGAAACTCCATCGGTATTGAATACTACAGGAAGCATTGCTACATCTGTCAAGACTAGTAACGCTTTAAACAGTCTATGCTTTGCACCTCTCCTCGGAGTCGAATAACAAAATTCGACGCACAGTGGCCGGTTTATTGTGTCCCTTGGACCTAAACATTGACATTGAAACACAGAAACTGTACCGCTATTGGATACTACAGGAAGCATTGCGACTTCTGTCAAGGCGAAAAACGCTTTAAACAGTCTATGTTTTGCACCGCTCCTCGGAGTTGGGTAATAATATGCGACACAGAGTGGCAGGTTTATTGTATCCCGTGTAACTTCACATTGACATTGTAACACAGAAACTGTTTCGCTATTGAATACGACATTAAGGATTGCGATATCTCTCAAGACTAGTAATGCTTTAAACAGTCTATGATTTGCACCTCTCCTCGGAGTCGAGTAACAATATGCAACGCACAGTGGCAGGTTTATTGTATCCCTTGGACCTTCACATTGACATTGAAACACAGAAACTGCATCGCAATTGAAAACTACGCGAAGCATTGCGACATCTCTCAAGACTAGTAATGCTTTAAACAGTCTTTGCTTTGCACCTCTCCTGGGAGTCGAATAACAAAATGCGACGCACAGTGGCAGGTTTATTGTATTCCTTGGACCTTCACATTGACATTGAAACACAGAAACTGCTCCGCTATTAGATACTACAGAAAGCATTGCGACTTCTTTCAAGGCGAGTAACGCTTTAAACAGTCTGTTCTTTGGACCTCTCCTGGGAGTCGAATAACAAAAGGCGACGCACTCTGGCAAGCTTATTGTATCCCTTGGACCTTCACATTGACATTGAAACACAGGAATGGCATCGCTATTGAATACTACTGGAAGCTTTCCGCCATCTCTCAAGACTAGTAACGGTTTAAACAGTCTATGCTTTGCTTCTCTCCTCCTAGTCGAGTAACAATATGCGACGCTCAGTGGCTGGTTTATTGGATCCCTTGAACCTTCACATTAACTTTGAAACACAGAAACTGCATCGCTATTGAATGCTACAGGAAGCATTGCGACATCTGTCAATGCGAGTAACGCTTTAAACTGTCTGTGCTTTGAACCTCTCCTGGGAGTCGAGTAACAATATGCGACACACCGTGGCAGGTTTATTGTACCCCTTGGACCTTCACATTGACATTGAAGCACAGAAACTGCATCGCTATTGAATACTACTGGAAGCTTTCCGCCATCTCTCAAGACTAGTACCGCTTTAAACAGTCTATGCTTTGCACTTCTCATCTGAGTCGAATAACAAAATGCGACGCACAGTGGAAGGATCATTGTATCCCTTGGACCTTCACATTGACATTGAAACACAGAAACTGCTCCGCTATTAGATACTACTGAAAGCATTGCGACTTCTTTCAAGGCGAGTAACGCTTTAAACAGTCTGTTCTTTGGACCTCTCCTGGGAGTCGAATAACAAAAGGCGACGCACTCTGGCAAGCTTATTGTATCCCTTGGACCTTCACATTGACATTGAAACACAGGAATGGCATCGCTATAGAATTCTACTGGCAGCATTGCGACATCTCTCAAGACTAGTAATGCTTTAAACAGTCTGTGTTTTGCACCTCTCCTCGGAGTCGAGTAACAAAATGCGACGCACAGTGGCAGGTTTATTGTATCCCTTGGTCGTTCACATTGACATTGAAACACAGAAACTGCACCGCTATTGAATACTACAAGAAGCATTGCGACATCTGTCAAGGCGAGTAACGCTTTAAACAGTCTGTGCTTTGCACCTCTCCTCGGAGTCTAATAACAATATGCGCCGCACAGTGGCAGGTTTATTGTATCCCTTGGACCCTCACATTGACATTGAAACACAGAAACTGCATCGCTATTGAATACTACTGGAAGCATTGCGACATCTCTCAAGACTAGTAACGCTTTAAACACTCTGTGCTTTGCACATCTCCTCGGAGTCAAGTAATATTTTGCGACGCACAGTGGCAAGTTTATTGGACACCTTGGACCTTCACATTGACGTTGAAACACAGAAACTGCATTGCTATAGAATACTACAGGAAGCATTGCGACATCTCTCAAGACTAGTAACGCTTTTAACAGTCTATGACTTGCACCTCTCCTCGGAGTCGAATAACAATATGCGACGCACAGTGGCAGGTTTAATGTATCCCTTGCACCTTCACATTGACATTGAAACACAGAAACTGCACCGCTATTGAATACTACAGGAAGCATTGCGACATCTGTGAAGGCGAGTAACGCTTTAAACAGTCTGTGCTTTGCAGCTCGCCTCGGATTCGAGTAACAACATGCGACGCACAGTGGCAGGGTTATTGTATCCCTTGGACCGTCACATTGACATTGAAACACAGAAACTGCATCGCTAATGAACACTACGCGACGCATTGCGACATCTCTCAAGACTAGTAATGCTTTAAACAGTCTATGCTTTGCTCCTATCCTCGGAGTCGAATAACAAAATGCGACGCACAGTGGCAGGTTTATTGTATCCCTTGCACCTTCACATTGACATTGAAACACAGAAACTGCATCGCTATTGAATACTACTGGCAGAATTGGGACATCTGTCAAGGCGAGTAACGCTTTAAACAGTCTGTGCTTTGCACCTCTCCTCGGTGTCGAGTAATATTTTGCGACGCACAGTGGCAGGTTTATTGTATCCCTTGGACCTTCATTTGACATTGAAACACAGAAACGGCACCGCTATTGGCTACTACAGGAAGCAATGCGACTTCTGTCAAGGCGAGTAACGCTTTAAAGAGTCTGTGCTTTGCACATCTCCTGGGAGTCGAATAACAAAATGCGACGCACAGTGGCAGGTTTATTGTATCCCTTGGACATTCACATTGACATTGAAACACAGAAACTGCATCGCTATTGAATACTACGGGGAGCATGCGACATCTGTCAAGGAGAGTAACGGTTTAAACAGTGTGTGCTTTGAACCTCTCCTGGGAGTCGAGTAACAATATGCGACGCACAGTGGCAGGTTTGTTGTATCCCTTGGACCTTCACATTGACATTGAAACACAGATACTGCATCGCTATTGAATACTACTGGAATCATTGCGACATCTCTCAAGACTGGTAACGCTTTTAACAGTCAATGCTTTGCACCTCTCGTCGAAGTCAAGTAACAATATGCGAAGCATACTGGCAGGTTTATTGGTTACCTTGGACCTTCACATTGACATTGTAAACAGAAACTGCATCGCTGTTGAATACTACAGGAAGCATTGCGACATCTGTCAAGTCAAGGAACGGATTAAACAGTATGTGCTTTGCACCTCTCCTCGGAGTCGAGTAACAATATACGACGCACAGTGGCAAGTTTATTGTATCCCTTGGACCATCACATTGACATTGAAACACAGAAACTGCATTGCTCTTGAATACTACAGGAAGCATTGCGACATCTGTCAAGGCGAGTAACGCTTTAAACACTCTGTGCTTTGCACCTCTCCTCGGAGTCGAGTAATGTTTTGCGAGGCACACTGGCAGGTTTATTGTATCACTTGGAACTATACATTGACATTGAACCACAGAAACTGCATCGCTATTGAATACTACTGGAAGCATTGCGACATCTCTCAAGGCTAGTAACGCTTTAAAAAGTCTCTGCTTTGCACTTCTCCTCGGAGTTGAGTAACAATATGCGACGCACAGTGGCAGGTTTATTGGATATCTTGGACCTTCACTTTGACATTGAAACACAGAAACTGCATCGCTATAGAATACTACTGGAAGCATTGCGACATCTCTCAAGACTAGTATCGCTTTAAACATTCTATACTTTGAACCTCTCCTGGGAGTCTAGTAAGAATATGCGATGCACAGTGGCAGGTCAGTAGTATCCCTTGGACCTCCACATTGACAATAAAACACAGAAACTGCATCGCTATTGAATACTACACGAAGCATTGCGACATCTGTCAAGGCGAGTAACGCTTTAAACAGTCTATGCTTTCCACCTCTCTTCGGAGTTGTGCAACAATATGCGACTTATAGTGGCAGGTTTATTGTATCCCTTGTACCTTCACATTGACATTGAAACACAGAAACTGTTTCGCTATTGTATACGACATTAAGCATTGCCACATGTCTCAAGACTAGTAACGCTTTTAACAGTCTATGCTTAGCACCTCTCCTCGGAGTCGAGTAACAATATGCAACGCACAGTGGCAGGTTTATTGTATCCCTTGGACCTTCAGATTGACATTGAAACACAGAAACTGCACCGCTATTGAATACTGCAGGAAACATTGCGACATCTCTCAAGAATAGTAACGCTTTAAACAGTCTATGCTTTGCACCTCTCCTCGGAGTCGAGTAGCAATATGCGACACACAGTGGCAGGTTTATTGTATCCCTTGGACCTTCACGTTGACATTGAAACACAGAAACTGCACCGCTATTGAATACTACAGGAAGCATTACGACATCTGTCAAGGCGAGTAACGCTTTAAACAGTCTGTGCTTTGCACCTCGCCTCGGATTCGAGTAACAACATGCGACGCACAGTGGCAGGTTTATTGTATCCCTTGGACCGTCACATTGACATTGAAACACAGAAAGTGCATCGCTAATGAACACTACGTGAAGCATTGCAACATCTCTCAAGACTAGTAATGCTTTAAACAGTCTATGCTTTGCACCTCTCTTTGGAGTCGAATAGCAAAATGCGACGCACAGTGGCAGGTTTATTGTATCCCTTGGACCTTCACATTTACATTGAATCACAGAAACTGCATCGCTATTGAATACTACTGGCAGCATTGGGACATCTGTCAAGGCGAGTAACGCTTTAAAAAGTCTGTGCTTTGTAACTCTCCTGGGAGACGAATAACAAAATGCGATGCAATGTGGCAGGTTTATTGTATCCCATGGACCTTCACATTGACATTGAAACACAGAAACTGCATCGCTATTGAATACTACTGGCAGCATTGGGACATCTCTCAAGACTAGTAACGCTTTAAACATTCTATGTTTTGCACCTCTCCTCGGAGTCGAATAACAAAATGCGACGCGCAGTGGCTGGTTTATTGTATCTCTTGGACCTTCACATTGACATTGAAACACAGAAACTGCATCGCTAGTGAATACTACTGGAAACATTGTGACATCTCTGAAGACTAGTAACGCTTTAAACAGTCTATGCTTTGCACCTCTCTTCGGAGTCGAGTAACAATATGCGATACACAGTGGCAGGTTTATTGAATCCCTTGGACATTCACATTGACATTGAAACACAAAAACTGCATCGCTATTGTATACTACAGATAGCATTGGGACATCTGTCAAGACGAGTAACGTTTTAAACAGTCTGTGCTTTGAACCTCTCCTGGGAGTCGAGTAACAATATGCGACGCACAGTGGAAAATTTATTGTATCCCTTTGACCTTCACATTGACATTGAAACACAGAAATTGCACCGCTATTGAATACTTCAGGAAGCATTGCGACATCTGTCAAGGTGAGTAACGCTTTAAACAGTCTGTGCTTTGCACCTCGCCTCGGATTCGAGTAACAACATGCGACGCACAGTGGCAGGTTTATAGGATACCTTGGACCTTCACATTGACATTGTAACACCGAAACTGCATCGCTGTTGAATACTACAGGAAGCATTGCGACATCTGTCAAGTCGAGTAACGGTTTAAACAGTCTGTGCTTTGCACTTCTCCTCGGAGTCGAGTAATATATTGCGACGCACAGTAGCAGGTTTACTGTATCCCTTGAACCTTCACATTGACATTGAAACACAGAAACTGCATCGCTATAAGATACTACAGGAAGTATTGCGACATCTCTCAAGACTGGTAACGCTTTTAACAGTCTATGCTTTGCACCTCTCCTCGGAGTCGAGTAACAATATGCAACGCACAGTGGCAGGTTTATTGTATCCCTTGGACCTTCACATTGACATTGAAACACAGAATCTGCATCGCAATTGAAAACTACGCGAAGCATTGAAACATCTCTCAAGACTAGTAATGCTTTAAACAGTCTTTGCTTTGCACCTTTCCTCGGAGTCGAATAACAAAATGCGACGCACAGTGGCAGGTTTATTGTATTCCTTGGTCCTTCACATTGACATTGAAACACAGAAACTGCACCGGGTTGAAAACTACAGGAAGCATTGCGACATCTGTCAAGGCGGGTAACGCTTTAAACTGTCTATGCTTTGAACCTCTCCTGGGAGTCTAGTAACAATATGCTATGCGCAATGGCAGGTATATAGTATCCCTTGGACCTCCACATTGACATTGAAACACAGAAACTGCATCGCTATTGAATACTACTGGAAGCATTGCGTCATCTCTGAAGACTAGTAACGCTTTAAACAGTCTATGCTTTGCACCTCTTCTCAGAGTCGAGTAAAAACATGCGACGCACAGTGGCTGGTTTATTGGATCCCTTGGACCTTCACATTAAGATTGTTAAACAGAAACTGCATCGATATTGAACACTATAGGAAGCATTGCGACATCTGTCAATGCGAGTAACGCTTTGAACAGTCTGTGCTTTGGACCTCTCCTGGGAGTCGAATAACAAAATGCGACGCGCAGTGGCAAGTTTATTGTATCCCTTGGACCTTCACATTGACATTTAAACACAGAAACCTCATCGCTATTGAATACTACAGGATGCATGCGACATCTGTCAAGACTAGTAACGCTTTAAACAGTCTATGCTTTGCAGCCTCTACTCGGAGTCGAGTAACAATATGCGACGCACAGTGGAAGGTTTACTGTACCCCTTGGACCTCCACATTGTCAATGAAACATAGAATCTGCATCGCTATTGAATACTACTGGAAGCATTGCGCCATCTCTCAAGACTAGTAACGCTTTAAACAGTCTATGCTTTGCACCTCTCCTCGGAGTCGAATAACAAAATGCGACGCACAGTGGCCGGTTTATTGTATCCCTTGGACCTAAACATTGACATTGAAACACAGAAACTGCACCGCTATTGGATACTACAGGAAGCATTGCGACTTCTGTCAAGGCGATTAACGCTTTAAACACTCTGTGCTTTGGACCTCTCCTGGGAGTCGAACAACAAAATGCGACGCACAGTGGCAGGTTTATTGTATCCCTTGGACCTTCACATTGACGTTGAAACACAGAAACTGCTCCGCTATTAGATACTACAGAAAGCATTGCGACTTCTTTCAAGGCGAGTAACGCTTTAAACAGTCTGTTCTTTGCCCCTCTCCTGGGCGTCGAATAACAAAATGCCACGCACAGTGGCAGGTTTATTGATCCCTTGGACTCTCACATTGACATTGACACACAAAAACTGCATCGCTATTGAATACTATTGGAAGCATTGTGACATCTCTGAAGACTAGTAACGATTTAAACAGTCTATGCTTTGCTTCTCTAATCCTAGTCGTGTAACAATATGCGACGCTCAGTGGCTGGTTTATTGGATCCCTTGAACCTTCACATTAACTTTGAACCACAGAAACTGCATCGCTATTGAATGCTACAGGAAGCATTGCGACATCTGTCAATGCGAGTAACGCTTTAAACAGTCTGTGTTTGAACCTCTCCTGGGAGTCGAGTGACAATATGCGACACACAGTGGCAGGTTTATTGTACCCCTTGGACCTTCACATTGACATTGAAGCACAGAAACTGCATCGCTATTGAATACTACTGGAAGCTTTCCGCCATCTCTCAAGACTAGTACCGCTTTAAACAGTCTATGTTTTCACTTCTCTTCGGAGTCGAATAACAAAATGCGACGCACAGTGGAAGGTTCATTGTATCCCTTGGACCATCACATTGACATTGAAACACAGAAACTGCTCCGCTATTAGATACTACAGAAAGCATTGCGACTTCTTTCAAGGTGTGTAACGCTTTAAACAGTCTGTTCTTTGGACCTCTCCTGGGAGTCGAATAACAAAAGGCGACGCACTGTGGCAGGTTTATTGTATCCCTTGGACCTTCACATTGACATTGAAACATAGGAACTGCATCGCTATAGAATTATACTGGCAGCATTGCGACATCTCTCAAGACTAGTAACGCTTTAAACAGTCTATGCTTTGCACCTCTCGTCGGAGTCGAATAACAAAATGCGACGCACAGTGGCCGGTTTATTGTATCCCTTGGACCTAAACATTCACATTGAAACACAGAAACTGCACCGCTATTGGATACTACAGGAAGCATTGCGACTTCTGTCATGGCGAAAAACGCTTTAAACAGTCTATGCTTTCCACCGCTCCTCGGAGTTGGGTAACAATATGCGACACAGAGTGGCAGGTTTATTGTATCCCGTGTAACTTCACATTGACATTGTAACACAGAAACTGTTTCGCTATTGAATACGACATTAAGCATTGCGACATCTCTCAAGACTAGTAACGTCTTAAACAGTCTATGCTTTGCACCTCTCCTCGGAGTCCAGTAACAATATGCAACGCACAGTGGCAGGTTTATTGTATCCCTTGGACCTTCACATTGACATTGAAACACAGTAACTGCATCGCTATAGAATTCTACTGGCAGCATTGCGACATCTCTCAAGACTAGTAACGCTTTAAACAGTCTATGCTTTGCACCTCTCCTCGGAGTCGAATAACAAAATGCGACGCACAGTGGCCGGTTTATTGTATCCCTTGGACCTAAACATTGACATTGAAACACTGAAACTGCACCGCTATTGGATACTACAGGAAGCATTGCGACTTCTGTCAAGGCGATTAACGCTTTAAACACTCTGTGCTTTGGACCTCTCCTGGGAGTCGAATAACAAAATGCGACGCACAGTGGCAGGTTTATTGTATCCCTTGGACCTTCACATTGACGTTGAAACACAGAAACTGCTCCGCTATTAGATACTACGGAAAGCATTGCGACTTCTTTCAAGGCAAGTAACGCTTTAAACAGTCTGTTCTTTGCCCCTCTCCTGGGCGGCGAATAACAAAATGCGACGCACAGTGGCAGGTTTATTGTATCCCTTGGACTCTCACATTGACATTGACACACAAAAACTGCATCGCTATTGAATACTATTGGAAGCATTGTGACATCTCT
Organism: Schistocerca cancellata; assembly: GCF_023864275.1. Lineage (NCBI taxonomy): Eukaryota > Metazoa > Arthropoda > Insecta > Orthoptera > Acrididae > Schistocerca > Schistocerca cancellata. The sequence continues at coordinate 896,470,804 of NC_064628.1, forward strand.
CAAGACTAGTAACGGTTTAAACAGTCTATGCTTTGCTTCTCTCCTCCTAGTCGAGTAACAATAAGCGACGCTCAGTGGCTGGTTTATTGGATCCCTTGAACCTTCACATTAACTTTGAAACACAGAAACTGCATCGCTATTGAATGCTACAGGAAGCATTGCGACATCTGTCAATGCGAGTAACGCTTTAAACAGTCTGTGCTTTGAACCTCTCCTGGGAGTCGAGTAACAATATGCGACACACAGTGGCAGGTTTATTGTACCCCTTGGACCTTCACATTGACATTGAAGCACAGAAACTGCATCGCTATTGAATACTACTGGAAGCTTTCCGCCATCTCTCAAGACTAGTACCGCTTTAAACAGTCTATGCTTTTCACTTCTCTTCGGAGTCGAATAACAAATTGCGACGCACAGTGGAAGGTTCATTGTATCCCTTGGACCTTCACATTGACATTGAAACACAGAAACTGCTCCGCTATTAGATACTACAGAAAGCATTGCGACTTCTTTCAAAGCGAGTAACGCTTTAAAAAGTCTGTTCTTTGGACCTCTCCTGGGAGTCGAATAACAAAGGCGACGCACTGTGGCAGGTTTATTGTATCCCTTGGACCTTCACATTGACATTGAAACACAGGAACTGCATCGCTATAGAATTCTACTGGCAGCATTGCGACATCTCTCAAGACTAGTAATGCTTTAAACACTCTGTGCTTTGCACATCTCCTCGGAGTCGAGTAACAATATGCGACGCACAGTGGCAGTTTTCTTGTATCCCTTGGTCGTTCACATTGACATTGAAACACAGAAACTGCACCGCTATTGAATACTACAAGAAGCATTGCGACATCTGTCAAGGCGAGTAACGCTTTAAACAGTCTGTGCTTTGCACCTCTCCTCGGAGTCTAATAACAATATGCGACGCACAGTGGCAGGTTTATTGTATCCCTTGGACCCTCACATTGACATTGAAACACAGAAACTGCATCGCTATTGAATACTACTGGAAGCATTGCGACATCTCTCAAGACTAGTAACGCTTTAAACACACTGTGCTTTGCACATCTCCTCGGAGTCGAGTAACAATATGCGACACACAGTGGCAGGTTTATTGGACACCTTGGACCTTCACATTGACGATGAAACACAGAAACTGCATTGCTATAGAATACTACAGGAAGCATTGCGACATCTCTCAAGACTAGTAACGCTTTTAACAGTCTATGCCTTGCACCTCTCCTCGGAGTCGAGTAACAATATGCGACGCACAGTGGCAGGTTTAATGTATCCCTTGGACCTTCACATTGACATTGAAACACAGAAACTGCACCGCTATTGAATACTACAGGAAGCATTGCGACATCTGTGAAGGCGAGTAACGCTTTAAACAGTCTGTGCTTTGCAGCTCGCCTCGGATTCGAGTAACAACATGCGACGCACAGTGGCAGGGTTATTGTATCCCTTGGACCGTCACATTGACATTGAAACACAGAAACTGCATCGCTATTGAACACTAAGCGAAGCATTGCGACATCTCTCAAGACTAGTAATGCTTTAAACAGTCTATGCTTTGCTCCTATCCTCGGAGTCGAATAACAAAATGCGCCGCACAGTGGCAGGTTTATTGTATCCCTTGCACCTTCACATTGACATTGAAACACAGAAACTGCATCGCTATTGAATACTACTGGAAGCATTGCGACATCTCTCAAGACTGGTAACGCTTTTAACAGTCTATGCTTTGCACCTCTCGTCGAAATCGAGTAACAATATGCGAAGCATACTGGCACGTTTATTGGTTACCTTGGACCTTCATTTTGACATTGTAAACAGAAACTGCATCGCTGTTGAATACTACAGGAAGCATTGCGACATCTGTCAAGTCGAGGAACGGATTAAACTGTCTGTGCTTTGCACCTCTCCTCAGAGTCGAGTAACAATATACGACGCACAGTGGCAAGTTTATTGTATCCCTTGGACCTTCACATTGACATTGAAACACAGAAACTGCATCGCTCTTGAATACTACAGGAAGCATTGCGACATCTGTCAAGGCGAGTAACGCTTTAAACACTCTGTGCTTTGCACCTCTCCTCTAAGTCGAGTAATATTTTGCGACGCACACTGGCAGGTTTATTGTATCCCTTGGACCTATACATTAACATTGAAACACAGAAACTGCATCGCTATTGAATACTACTGGAAGCATTGCGACATCTCTGAAGGCTAGTAACGCTTTAAAAATCTCTGCTTTGCACCTCTCCTCGGAGTCGAGTAACAATATGCGACACACAGTGGCAGGTTTATTGGATATCTTGGACCTTCACTTTGACATTGAAACAGAGAAACTGCATCGCTATAGAATACTACTGGAAGCATTGCGACATCTCTCAAGACTAGTATCGCTTTAAACAGTCTATGCTTTGAACCTCTCCTGGGAGTCTAGTAACAACATGCGATGCACAGTGGCAGGTCAATAGTATCTCTTGGACCTCCACATTGACATTGAAACACAGAAACTGCATCGCTATTGAATACTACACGAAGCATTGCGACATCTGTCAAGGCGAGTAACGCTTTAAACAGTCTATGGTTTCCACCTCTCTTCGGAGTTGTGCAACAATATGCGACTTAGAGTGGGAGGTTTATTGTATCCCTTGTACCTTCACATTGACATTGAAACACAGAAACTGTTTCGGTATTGTATACGACATTAAGCATTGCGACATGTCTCAAGACTAGTAACGCTTTCAACAGTCTATGCTTTGCACCTCTCCTCGGAGTCGAGTAACAATATGCAACGCACAGTGGCAGGTTTATTGTATCCCTTGGACCTTCACATTGACATTGAAACACAGAAACTGCACCGCTATTGAATACTACAGGAAGCATTGGGACATCTGTCAAGACGAGTAACGTTTTAAACAGTCTGTGCTTTGAACCTCTCCTCGGAGTCGAGTAATATTTTGCGACGCACAGTAGCAGATTTATTGTATCCCTTGGACCTACACATTGACATTGAAACACAGAAACTGCATCGCTATTGAATACTAGTGGAAGCATTGCGACATCTCTCAAGACTAGTAACGCTTTAAACTGTCTATGCTTTGCATCTCTCCTCGAAGTCGAGTAACAATATGCGAAGCACAGTGGCCGGTTTATTGGATACCTTGGAACTTCACATTGACATTGTAACACAGAAACTGGATCGCTGTTGAATACTACAGGAAGCATTGCGACATCTGTCAAGTCGAGTAACGGTTTAAAGAGTCTGTTCTTTGCACCTCTCCTCAGAGTCGAGTAACAATATACGACGCACAGTGGCAAGTTTATTGTTTCCCTTGGACCTTCACATTGACATTGAAACACAGAAACTGCACCGCTGTTGAATACTACAGGAAGCATTGCGACATCTGTCAAGGCGAGTAACGCTTTAAACAGTCTATGCTTTCCACCTCTCCTCGGAGTCATGTAACAATATGCGACGCACAGTGGCAGGTTTATTGTATCCCTTGAACCTTCACATTGACATTGAAACACAGAAACTGTTTCGCTATTGAATACGACATTAAGCATTGCGTCATCTCTCTAGACTAGTAACGCTTTCAACAGTCTATGCTTTGCACCTTTCCTCGGAGTCGAGTAACAATATGCAACGCACAGTGGCAGGTTTATTGTATCCCTTGGACCTTCATATTGACATTGAAACACAGAAACTACACCACTATTGAATACTACAGGAAACATTGCGACATCTCTCAAGACTAGTAACGCTTTAAATAGTCTATGCTTTGCACCTCTCCTCGGAGTCGGGTAACAATATGCGACGCACAGTGGCAGGTTTAATGTATCCCTTGGACCTTCATGTTGACATTGAAACACAGAAACTGCACCGCTATTGAATACTACAGGAGGCATTACGACATCTGTCAAGGCGAGTAACGCTTTAAACAGTCTGTGCTTTGCACCTCGCCTCGGATTCGAGTAACAACTTGCGACCCACAGTGGCAGGTTTATTGTCACCCTTGGACCGTCACATTGACATTGAAACACAGAAACTGCATCGCTATAAGATACTACAGGAAGCATTGCGACATCTCTCAAGACTAGTAACGCTTTAAACAGTCTATGCTTTGCACCTCTCCTCGGAATTGAGTAACAATATGCGACACACAGTGGCAGGTTTATTGTATCCCTTGGACCCTCACATTGACATTGCAACACAGAAACTGCATCGCTATTGAATACTACAGGAAGCATTGCGACATCTGTCAAGGCGAGTAACGCTTTAAACACTCTATGCTTTGAACCTCTCCTGGGAGTCTAGTAACAATATGCGACGCACAGTGGCAGGTTTATTGTATCCCTTGGATCTTCACATTGACATTGAATCACAGAAACTTAATCGCTATTGAATACTACTGGCAGCATTGGGACATCTGACAAGGCGAGTAACGCATTAAACAGTCTGTGCTTTGCAACTCGCCTGATAGTCGAATAACAAAATGCGATTCAATGTGGCAGGTTTACTGTATCCCTTGGACCTTCACATTGACATTGAAACACAGAAACTGCATCGCTATTGAATACTACTGGCAGCATTGGGACATTTCTCAAGACTAGTAACGCTTTAAACATTCTATGCTTTGCACCTCGCCTCGGAGTCGAATAACAAAATGCGACGCACAGTGGCTAGTTTATTGTATCCCTAGGACCTTCACATTGACATTGAAACACAGAAACTGCATCGCTATTGATTACTACTGGAAGCATTGTGACATCTCTGAAGACTAGTAACGCTTTAAACAGTCTATGCTTTGCCCCTCTCCTCGGAGTCGAATAACAATATGCGACGCACAGTGGCAGGTTAATTGGATCCCATGGACCTTCACATTGCCATTGAAACACAGAAACTGTATCGCTATTGAATACTACAGGAAGCATTGCGACATTTGTCAAGGCGAGTAACGCTTTAAACAGTCTGTGCTTTGCACCTCTCCTCGGAATCGAGTAACAATATGCGACTCACATTGGCAGGTTAATTGGATCCCTTGGACCATCACATTGACATTGAAACACAGAAACTGCACCGCCATTGAATACTACATTAAGCAATGCGACATCTGTCAAGACTAGTAACACTTTAAACAGTCTATGCTTTGCGCCTCTCCTCGGAGTCGAATAACAATATGCGACGCACAGTGGCAGGTTTATTGTATCCCTTGGACTTTCACATTGACATTGAAACACAGAAACTGCACAGCTATTGAATACTACAGGAAGCGTTGCGACAGTTGTTAAAGCGAGTAAGGCTTTAAACAGTCTGTGCTTTGCACCTCTCCTCGGAGTCGAGTAACAATATGCGAATCACATTGGCAAGGTTAATTGGTTCCTTTGGACCTTCACATTGACATTGAAACACAGAAACTGCACCGCTATTGAATACTACATTAAGCATTGCGACATCTGTCAAGACTAGTAACGCTTTAAACAGTCTATGCTTTGCACCTCTCCTTGGAGTCGAATAACAAAATGCGACGCACAGTGGGAGGTTTATTGTATCCCTTGGACCTTCACATTGACATTGAAACACAGAAACTGCATCGCAATTGAATACTACAGGAAGCATTGCGACATGTGTCAAGGCGAGTAACGCTTTAAACAGTCTGTGCTTTGCACCTCTCCTCGGATTCGAGTAACAATATGCGACTCACATTGGCAGGTTAATTGGATCCCTTGGACCTTCACATTGACATTCAAACACAGAAACTGCACCGCTATTGAATACTACATTAAGCAATGCGACATCTGTGAAGACTAGTAACGCTTTAAACAGTCTATGCTTTGCCCCTCTCCTCGGAGTCGAATAACAATATGCGACCCACAGTGACAGGTTTATATTATCCCTTGGACCTTCACATTGACATTGAAACACAGAACCTGCACAGCTACTGAATACTACAGGAAGCGTTGCGACATCTGTCAAGGCGAGTAACGCTTTAAACAGTCTGTTCTTTGCACCTCGCCTCGGATTCGAGTAACAACATGCGACGCACAGTGGCAGGTTTATTGTATCCCTTGGACCTTCACATTGACATTGAAACACAGAAACTGCATCGCTATGGAACACTACGTGAAGCATTGCGACATCTGTCAAGACTAGTAATGCTTTGCACCTATCCTCGGAGTCGAATAACAAAATGCGATGCACAGTGGCAGGTTTATTGTATCCCTTGAACCTTCACATTAACATTGAAACACAGAAACTGTTTCGCTATTGAATACTACATTAAGCATTGCGACATCTCTCATGACTAGTAACGCTTGAAATAGTCTATGCTTTGCACCTCCCCTCAGAGTCGAGTAACAATATGCAACGCGCAGTGGCAGGTTTATTGTATCCCTTGGACCTTCACATTGACACTGAAACACAGAAACTGCACCGCTATTGAATACTACAGGAAGCATTGCGACATCTCTCAAGACTAGTAACGCTTTAAACAGTCTATGCATTGCACTTCTCCTCGGAGTCGAATAACATAATGCGACGCGCAGTGGCAAGTTAATTGTATCCCTTGGACTTTACATTGACATTGAAACACAGAAACTGCATCGCTATTGAATACTACAGGAAGCATGCGACATCTGTCAAGGCGAGTAACGCTTTGAACACTCTGTGCTTTGCTCCTCTCCTCGGAGTCGAGTAATATTTTGGGACGCACAGTGGCAGGTTTATAGTATCCGTTGGACCTACACATTGACATTGAAACACAGAAACTGCATCGCTATTGAATACTACTGGAAGCATTTCGACATCTCTCAAGACTAGTAACGCTTTAAACAGTCAGTTCTTTGCACCTCTCCTCGGAGTCGAGTAACAATATGCGACGCACAGTGGCAGGTTTATTGGATACCTTGGACCTTCACATTGACATTGAAACACAGAAACTGCACCGCTATTGAATACTACAGGAAGCATTGCGACATCTCTCAAGACTAGTAACGCTTTAAACAGCCTATGCTTTGCACCTCTCCTCGGAGTTGAGTAACAATATGCGATGCACAGTGGCAGGTTTATTGTATCCCTTGGACCTTCACATTGACATTGAAACACAGAAACTGCATCGCTATTGAATGCTACAGGAAGCATTGCGACATTTGTCAAGGCGGGTAACGCTTTAAACAGTCCGTGCTTTGAACCTCATCTACATCTACATCTACATTTATACTCCGCAAGCCACCCAACGCTGTGTGGCGGAGTGCATTTTACGTGCCACTGTCATTACCTCCCTTTCCCGTTCCAGTCGCGTTTGGTTCGCGGGAAGAACGACTGTCTGAAGGCCTGTGTGCGCGCTCTAATATCTCGAATTTTATATTCGTGATCTCCTCGGGAGTTATAAGTAGGGGGATGCAACATATTCCTTACCTCATCCAGAAACGCACCCTCTCGAAACCTGGCGAGCAAGCTACACCGCGATGCAGAGCGCCTCTCTTGCAGAGTCTGCCACTTGAGTTTGTTAAACATCTCCGTAACGCTATCACGGTTACCAAATAACCCTGTGACGAAAGGCGCCGCTCTTCTTTGAATCTTCTCTAACTCCTCCGTCAACCCGATCTGGTACGGATCCCACACTGATGAGCAATACTCAAGTATAGGTCGAACGAGTGTTTTGTAAGCCACCTACTTTGTTGATGGACTACATTTTCTAAGGACTCTCCCAATGAATCTCAACCTGGTACCCGCCTTACCAACAATTAATTTTATATGATCATTCCACTTCAAATCGTTCCGCACGCATACTCCCAGATATTTTACAGAAGTAACTGCTACCAGTGTTTGTTCCGCTATCATATAATCATACAATAAAGGATCCTTCTTTCTATGTATTCGCAATACATTACATTTGTCTATGTTAAGGGTCAGTTGCCACTCCCTGCACCAAGTGCCTATCCGCTGCAGATCTTCCTGCATTTCGCTACAATTTACTAATGCTGCAACTTCTCTGTATACTACAGCATCATCCGCGAAAAGCCGCATGGAACTTCCGACACTATCAACTAGGTCATTTATATATATTGTGAAAAGCAATGGTCCCATAACACTCCCCTGTGGCACACCAGAGGTTACTTTAACGTCTGTAGACGTCTCTCCGTTGATAACAACATGCTGTGTTCTGTTTGCTAAAACTCTTCAATCCAGCCACACAGCTGGTCTGATATTCCGTAGGCTCTTACTTTGTTTATCAGGCGACAGTGCGGAACTGTATCGAACGCCTTCCGTCAGTCAAGAAAAATAGCATCTACCTGGGAGCCTGTATCTAATATTTTCTGGGTCTCATGAACAAATAAAGCGAGTTGGGTCTCACACGATCGCTGTTTCCGGAATCCATGTTGATTCCTACATAGTAGATTCTGAGTTTCCAAAAACGACATGATATTCGAGCAAAAAACATGTTCTAAAATTCTACAACAGATCGACGTCAGAGATATAGGTCTATAGTTTTGCGCATCTGCTCGACGACCCTGCTTGAAGACTGGTACTACCTGTGCTCTTTTCCAATCATTTGGAACCTTCCGTTCCTCTAGAAACTTGCGGTACACGGCTGTTAGAAGGGGGGCAAGTTCTTTCGCGTACTCTGTGTAGAATCGAATTGGTATCCCGTCAGGTCCAGTGGACTTTCCTCTGTTGAGTGATTCCAGTTGCTTTTCTATTCCTTGGACACTTATTTCGATGTCAGCCATTTTTTCGTTTGTGCGAGGGTTTAGAGAAGGAACTGCAGTGCGGTCTTCCTCTGTGAAACAGCTTTGGAAAAAGGTGTTTAGTATTTCAGCTTTACGCTTGTCATCCTCTGTTTCAATGCCATCATCATCCCGGAGTGTCTGGATATGCTGTTTCGAGCCACTTACTGATTTAACGTAAGACCAGAACTTCCTAGGATTTTCTGTCAAGTCGGTACATAGAATTTTACTTTCGAATTCACTGAACGCTTCACGCATAGCCCTCCTTACGCTAACTTTGACATCGTTTAGCTTCTGTTTGTCTGAGAGGTTTTGGCTGCGTTTAAACTTGCAGTGAAGCTCTCTTTGCTTTCGCAGTAGTTTCCTAACTTTGTTGTTGTACCACGGTGGGTTTTTCCCGTCCCTCACAGTTTTACTCGGCACGTACCTGTCTAAAACGCATTTTACGATTGCCTTGAACTTTTTCCATAAACATTCAACATTGTCAGTGTCAGAACAGAAATTTTCGTTTTGATCTGTTAGGTAGTCTGAAATCTGCCTACTATTACTCTTGCTAAACAGATAAACCTTCCGCCCTTTTTTTATATTCCTATTAACTTCCATATTCAGGGATACTGCAACGGCCTTATGATCACTGATTCCCTGTTCTGCACTTACAGAGTCGAAAAGTTCGGGTCTGTTTGTTACCAGTAGGTCCAAGATGTTATCTCCACGAGTCGGTTCTCTGTTTAATTGCTCGAGGTAATTTTCGGATAGTGCACTCAGTATAATGTCACTCGATGCTCTGTCCCTACCACCCGTCCTAAACATCTGAGTGTCCCAGTCTATATCTGGTAAATTGAAATCTCCACCTAAGACTATAACATGCTGAGAAAATTTATGTGAAATGTATTCCAAATTTTCTCTCAGTTGTTCTGCCACTAATGCTGCTGAGTCGGGGGGTCGGTAAAAGGAGCCAATTATTAACCTAGCTCGGTTGTTGAGTGTAACCTCCACCCATAATAATTCACAGGAACTATCCACTTCTACTTCACTACAGGATAAACTACTACTAACAGCCTCGAACACTCCACCACCGGTTGCATGCAATCTATCCTTTCTAAACACCGTCTGTACCTTTGTAAAAATTTCGGCAGAATTTATCTCTGGATTCAGCCAGCTTTCTGTACCTATAACGATTTCAGCTTCAGTGCTTTCTATCAGCGCTTGAAGTTCCGGTACTTTACCAACGCAGCTTCGACAGTTTACAATTACAATACCGATTGCTGCTTGGTCCCCGCATGTTCTGACTTTGCCCCGCACCCGTTGAGGCTGTTGCCCTTTCTGTACTTGCCCGAGGCCATCTAACCTAAAAAACCGCCCAGCCCACGCCACACAACCTCTGCTACCCGTGTAGCCGCTTGTTGCGTGTAGTGGACTCCTGACCTATCCAGCGCAACCCGAAACCCCACCACCCTATGGCGCAAGTCGAGGAATCTGCAGCCCACACGGTCGCAGAACCGTCTCAGCCTCTGATTCAGACCCTCCACTCGGCTCTGTACCAAAGGTCCGCAGTCAGTCCTGTCGACGATGCTGCAGATGGTGAGCTCTGCTTTCATCCCGCTAGCGAGACTGGCAGTCTTCACCAAATCAGATAGCCGCCGGAAGCCAGAGAGGATTTCCTCCGATCCATAGCGACACACATCATTGGTGCCGACATGAGCGACCACCTGCAGATGGGTGCACCCTGTACCCTTCATGGCATTCGGAAGGACCCTTTCCACATCTGGAATGACTCCCCCCGGTATGCACACGGAGTGCACTTTGGTCTTCTTCCCCTCCCTTGCTGCCATATCTCTAAGGGGCCCCATTACGCGCCTGGCGTTGGAGCTCCCAACTACCAGTAAGCCCACCCTCTGCGACCGCCCGGATCTTGCAGACTGAGGGGCAACCTCTGGAACAGGACAAGCAGCCATGTCAGGCCGAAGATCAGTATCAGCCTGAGACAGAGCCTGAAACCGGTTCGTCAGACAAACTGGAGAGGCCTTCCGTTCAGCCCTCCGGAATGTCTTTCGCCCCCTGCCACACCTTGAGACGACCTCCCACTCTACCACAGGTGAGGGATCAGCCTCAATGCGGGCAGTATCCCGGGCAACCACAGTTGTAGCCCGATCGGGGGATGCGTGGGACGAGCTGGCCGTCCCCGACAAACCCACATCCGGACCCTCACAGCGCTGCCCATTGGCAACAGCCTCAAGCTGTGTGACCGAAGCCAACACTGCCTGAAGCTGGGAGCGAAGGGATGCCAACTCAGCCTGCATCCGAACACAGAAGCTGCAGTCCCTATCCATGCTAAAAACTGTTGTGCAATGAACGTCTGAACTAATCTACAGAGAGCGCAAACAAATCGACACAAAATTTAAACGGTTATTAAAATACGAGATTGCCTAGTAAATGCAGTAATGCTGCCACTTGTGCACTGCTGACGCACTGCTCGGCGGCGGAAGGAGACTACGCGATTTTACACTATTCAGGTACTAAAACGCGATGCTACAACTCTCAAACACTATAATACGCCCGAAATTTATGAATTAAACAATGCAAGTACCAAAAACACGCAAAGAAATTAAGAATTAAACTATGTAACAAATGAGTGAGCTAGGAGTATACGACTTGCTGCTGGAGCTGCTTATCCAACGGCGGCGAGTCGAGTAACAATACACGACGCACAGTGGCAGGTTTCTTGTATCCCTTGGACATCCACATTGACATTGAAACACAGAAACTGCATCGCTATTGAATACTACTGGAAGCATTGCGACATCTCTCAAGACTAGTAACGCTTTAAACAGTCTATGTGTGCACCTCTCCTCGGCGTCGAATAACAAAATGCGACGCACAGTGGCAGGTTTATTGTATCCCTTGGACCTTCACATTGACATTGAAACACAGAAACTGCATCGCTATTGAATACTACTGGATGCATAGCGACTTCTCTCAAGACTAGTAACGCTTTAAACAGTCTACGCTTTGCACCTCTCCTCGGAGTCGAGTAACAATATGCGACGCACAGTGGCAGGTTTATTGGATCTCTTGGACTTTCACATTGCCATTGAAACACAGAAACTGCATCGCTATTGAATACTACAGGAAGCATTGCGACATCTGTCAAGGCGAGTAACGCTTTAAACAGTCTGTGCTTTGAACCTCTCCTGGGAGTCAAGTAACAATATACAACGCACAGTGGCAGGTTTATTGCAGCCCTTGGACTTTCACATTGACATTGAAACACAGAATCTGCATCGCTATTGAATACTACAGGAAGCAATACGACATCTGTCAAGCCGAGTAACGCTTTAAACAGTCTATGCTTTGCACCTCTCCTCAGAGTCGAGTAACAATATGCAACGCACAGTGGCAGATTTATTGTATCCCTTGGAACTTCACATTTACATTGAAACACAGAAACTGCGTCGCTATTGAATACTACAGGAAGCATTGCAACATCTGTCAAGGCGAGTAACGCTTTAAACAGTCTGTGCTTAGTACCGCTCCTGGGAGTCGAGTAACTATATGCGACGCACAGTGGCAGGTTTATTGTATCCCTTGGACCTTCACATTGACATTGAAACACAGAAACTGCATCGCTATTGAATACTACTGGAAGCAATGCGACATCTCTCAGGACTAGTAACGCATTAAATAGTCTATGCTTTGCACCTCTCCTTGGAGTCAAATAACAAAATGCGACGCAGAGTTTCAGGTTTATTGTATCCCTTGGACCTTCACATTGACATTGAAACACAGAAACTGCATCGCTATTGAAAACTACAGGAAGCATTGCGACATCTCTCAAGACTAGTAACGCTTTCAACAGTCTATGTTTGCAGCTCTCCTCGGAGTCGAGTAACGATATGCGACGCACAGTGGCAGGTTTATTGTATCCCTTGGACCTTCACATCGACATTTAAACACAGAAACTGCATCACTATTGAATGCTACAGGAACCATTGCGACATCTGTCAAGGCAATTAACGCTTTAAACAGTCTGTGCTTTGCACCTCTCCTCGGAGTCGAGTAACAATATGCGACGCACAGTGGCAGGTTTATTGTATCCCTTGGACCTTCACATCGACATTTAAACACAGAAACTGCATCACTATTGAATGCTACAGGAAGCATTGCGCCATATCTCAAGACTAGTAACACTTTAAACAGTCTACGCTTTGCACCTCTCCTCGGAGTCGAGTAACAATATGCGACGCACAGAGGCAGGTTTATTGTATCCCTTGGACATTCACATTGACATTGAAACAAAGAAACTGCATCGCTACTGAAAACTACTGGAAGCATAGCGCCATCTTTCAAGTCTAGTAACGCTTTACACTGTCTATGCTTCGAACCTCTCCTGGGAGTCTAGTAACAATATGCGACGCACAGTTGCAGGTTTATTGTATCCCTTGGACCTCCACATTGACATTGAAACACAGAAACTGCATCGCTATTGAATACTACATGTTGCATTGCGACATCTGTTAAGGCGAGTAACGCTTTAAACAGTGTGTGCTTTGCACCACTCCTCGGAGTCTAGTAACATTTTGCGACGCACAGTGGCAGGTTTATTATATCCCTTGGACCTTCACATTGATATTGAAACACAGAAACAGCATCGCTATTGAATACTACTAGAAGCACTGCGCCATCTCTCAAGACTAGTTACGCTTTAAAGAGTCTATGCTTTGCACCTCTCCTCGGAGTCGAGTGACAATATGCGACTCACAGTGGCAGGTTTATTGTATCCCTTGGACCTTCACATTGAAATTGAAACACAGAAACTGAATCGCTATTGAAAACTACTGTAGCGTTGCGCCATCTCTCAAGACTAGTAACGCTTTAAACAGTCTACACTTTGCACCTCTCCTCGGAGTCGAGTAACAATATGCGACGCACAGTGGCAGGTTTATTGTATCCCTTGGACCTTCACTTTTACATTGAAACACAGAAACTGCATCGCTATTGAACACTACGTGCAGCATTGCGACATCTGTCAAGATTAGTAATGCTTCAAACAGTCTATGCCTTGCACCTATCCTCGGAGTCGAATAACAAAATGCGATTCACAGTGGCAGGTTTATTGTACCCCTTGGACGTTCACATTGACATTGAAACACAGAAACTGCATCGCTATATGATACTACAGGAAGCATTGCGACATCTCTCAAGACTAGTAACGCTTTAAACAGTCTATGCTTTGCACCTCTCCTCGGAGTCGGGTAACAATACGCGACGCACAGTGGCAGGTTTAATGTATCCCTTGGACCTTCACGTTGACATTGAAACACAGAAACTGCACCGCTATTGAATACTACAGGAGGCATTACGACATCTGTCAAGGCGAGTAACGCTTTAAACAGTCTGTGCTTTGCACCTCGCCTCGGATTCGAGTAACAACTTGCGACCCACAGTGGCAGGTTTATTGTCACGCTTGGACCGTCACATTGACATTGAAACACAGAAACTGCATCGCTATAAGATACTACAGGAAGCATTGCGACATCTCTCAAGACTAGTAACGCTTTAAACAGTCTATGCTTTGCACCTCTCGTCGGAGTTGAGTAACAATATGCGACGCACAGTGGCAGGTTTATTGTATCCCTTGGACCCTCACATTGACATTGCAACACAGAAACTGCATCGCTATTGAATACTACAGGAAGCATTGCGACATCTGTCAAGGCGAGTAACGCTTTAAACACTCTATGCTTTGAACCGCTCCTGGGAGTCTAGTAACAATATGCGACGCACAGTGGCAGGTTTATTGTATCCCTTGGATCTTCACATTGACATTGAATCACAGAAACTTAATCGCTATTGAATACTACTGGCAGCATTGAGACATCTGACAAGGCGAGTAACGCATTAAACAGTCTGTGCTTTGCAACTGGCCTGATAGTCGAATAACAAAATGCGATTCAATGTGGCAGGTTTACTGTATCCCTTGGACCTTCACATTGACATTGAAACACAAAAACTGCATCGCTATTAAATACTACTGGCAGCATTGGGACATCTCTCAAGACTAGTAACGCTTTAAACATTCTATGCTTTGCACCTCGCCTCGGAGTCGAATAACAAAATGCGACGCACAGTGGCTAGTTTATTGTATCCCTAGGACCTTCACATTGACATTGAAACACAGAAACTGCATCGCTATTGATTACTACTGGAAGCATTGTGACATCTCTGAAGACTAGTAACGCTTTAAACAGTCTATGCTTTGCCCCTCTCCTCGGAGTCGAATAACAATATGCGACGCACAGTGGCAGGTTAATTGGATCCCATGGACCTTCACATTGCCATTGAAACACAGAAACTGTATCGCTATTGAATACTACAGGAAGCATTGCGACATTTGTCAAGGCGAGTAACGCTTTAAACAGTCTGTGCTTTGCACCTCTCCTCGGAATCGAGTAACAATATGCGACTCACATTGGCAGGTTAATTGGATCCCTTGGACCATCACATTGACATTGAAACACAGAAACTGCACCGCCATTGAATACTACATTAAGCAATGCGACATCTGTCAAGACTAGTAACACTTTAAACAGTCTATGCTTTGCGCCTCTCCTCGGAGTCGAATAACAATATGCGACGCACAGTGGCAGGTTTATTGTATCCCTTGGACCTTCACATTGACATTGAAACACAGAAACTGCACAGCTACTGAATACTACAGGAAGCATTGCGACATTTGTTAAAGCGAGTAAGGCTTTAAACAGTCTGTGCTTTGCACCTCTCCTCGGAGTCGAGTAACAATATGCGAATCACATTGGCAAGGTTAATTGGATTCTTTGGACCTTCACATTGACATTGAAACACAGAAACTGCACCGCTATTGAATACTACATTAAGCACTGCGACATCTGTCAAGACTAGTAACGCTTTAAACAGTCTATGCTTTGCACCTCTCCTTGGAGTCGAATAACAAAATGCGACGAACAGTGGGAGGTTTATTGTATCCCTTGGACCTTCACATTGACAATGAAACACAGAAACTGCATCGCAATTGAATACTACAGGAAGCATTGCGACATGTGTCAAGGCGAGTAACGCTTTAAACAGTCTGTGCTTTGCACCTCTCCTCGGATTCGAGTACCAATATGCGACTCACATTGGCAGGTCAATTGGATCCCTTGGACCTTCACATTGACATTCAAACACAGAAACTGCACCGCTATTGAATACTACATTAAGCATTGCGACATCTGTGAAGACTAGTAACGCTTTAAACAGTCTATGCTTTGCCCCTCTCCTCGGAGTCGAATAACAATATGCGACCCACAGTGACAGGTTTATATTATACCTTGGACCTTCACATTGACATTGAAACACAGAACCTGCACAGCTATTGAATACTACAGGAAGCATTGCGACATGTGTCAAGGCGAGTAACGCTTTAAACAGTCTGTGCTTTGCGCCCCTCCTCGGAGTCGAATAACAATATGCGACGCACAGTGGCAGGTTTATTGTATCCCTTGGACCTTCACATTGACATTGAAACACAGAAACTGCACAGCTACTGAATACTACAGGAAGCATTGCGACATTTGTTAAAGCGAGTAAGGCTTTAAACAGTCTGTGCTTTGCACCTCTCCTCGGAGTCGAGTAACAATATGCGAATCACATTGGCAAGGTTAATTGGATCCTTTGGACCTTCACATTGACATTGAAACACAGAAACTGCACCGCTATTGAATACTACATTAAGCATTGCGACATCTGTCAAGACTAGTAACGCTTTAAACAGTCTATGCTTTGCACCTCTCCTTGGAGTCGAATATCAAAATGCGACGAACAGTGGGAGGTTTATTGTATCCCTTGGACCTTCACATTGACAATGAAACACAGAAACTGCATCGCAATTGAATACTACAGGAAGCATTGCGACCTGTGTCAAGGCGAGTAACGCTTTAAACAGTCTGTGCTTTGCACCTCTCCTCGGATTCGAGTACCAATATGCGACTCACATTGGCAGGTTAATTGGATCCCTTGGACCTTCACATTGACATTCAAACACAGAAACTGCACCGCTATTGAATACTACATTAAGCATTGCGACATCTGTGAAGACTAGTAACGCTTTAAACAGTCTATGCTTTGCGCCTCTCCTCGGAGTCGAATAACAATATGCGACCCACAGTGACAGGTTTATATTATCCCTTGGACCTTCACATTGACATTGAAACACAGAACCTGCACAGCTATTGAATACTACAGGAAGCATTGCGACATCTGTCAAGGCGAGTAACGCTTTAAACAGTCTGTTCTTTGCACCTCGCCTCGGATTCGAGTAACAACATGCGACGCACAGTGGCAGGTTTATTGTATCCCTTGGACCTTCACATTGACATTGAAACACAGAAACTGCATCGCTATTGAACACTACGTGAAGAATTGCGACATCTGTCAAGACTAATAATGCTTCAAACAGTATATGCTTTGCACCTATCCTCGGAGTCAAATAACAAAATGCGATGCACAGTGGCAGGTTTATTGTATCCCTTGGACCTTCACATTGACATTGAAACACAGAAACTGCATCGCTATAAGATACTACAGGAAGCATTGCGACATCTCTCAAGACTAGTAACGCTTTAAACACTCTATGCTTTGAACCTCTCCTGGGAGTCTAGTAACAATATGCGACGCACAGTGGCAGGTTTATTGTATCCCTTGAACCTTCACATTAACATTGAAACACAGAAACTGTTTCGCTATTGAATACTACATTAAGCATTGCGACATCTCTCATGACTAGTAACGCTTTAAATAGTCTATGCTTTGCACCTCCCCTCAGAGTCGAGTAACAATATGCAACGCGCAGTATCAGGTTTATTGTATCCCTTGGACCTTCACATTGACACTGAAACACAGAAACTGCACCGCTATTGAATACTACAGGAAGCATTGCGACATCTCTCAAGACTAGTAACGCTTTAAACAGTCTATGCATTGCACCTCTCCTCGGAGTCGAATAACATAATGCGACGCGCAGTGGCAAGTTAATTGTATCCCTTGGACTTTACATTGACATTGAAACACAGAAACTGCATCGCTATTGAATACTACAGGAAGCATGCGACATCTGTCAAGGCGAGTAACGCTTTGAACACTCTGTGCTTTGCTCCTCTCCTCGGAGTCGAGTAATATTTTGGGACGCACAGTGGCAGGTTTATTGTATCCGTTGGAACTACACATTGACATTGAAACACAGAAACTGCATCGCTATTGAATACTACTTCAAGCATTTCGACATCTCTCAAGACTAGTAACGCTTTAAACAGTCAGTTCTTTGCACCTCTCCTCGGAGTCGAGTAACAATATGCGACGCACAGTGGCAGGTTTATTGGATACCTTGGACCTTCACATTGACATTGAAACACAGAAACTGCACCGCTATTGAATACTACAGGAAGCATTGCGACATCTCTCAAGACTAGTAACGCTTTAAACAGCCTATGCTTTGCACCTCTCCTCGGAGTTGAGTAACAATATGCGATGCACAGTGGCAGGTTTATTGTATCCCTTGGACCTTCACATTGACATTGAAACACAGAAACTGCATCGCTATTGAATGCTACAGGAAGCATTGCGACATTTGTCAAGGCGGGTAACGCTTTAAACAGTCCGTGCTTTGAACCTCATCTACATCTACATCTACAATTATACTCCGCAAGCCACCCAACGCTGTGTGGCGGAGTGCATTTTACGTGCCACTGTCATTACCTCCCTTTCCTGTTCCAGTCGCGTTTGGTTCGCGGGAAGAACGACTGTCTGAAGGCCTCTGTGCGCGCTCTAATATCTCGAATTTTACATTCGTGATCTCCTCGGGAGTTATAAGTAGGGGGAAGCAACATATTCCTTACCTCATCCAGAAACGCACCCTCTCGAAACCTGGCGAGCAAGCTACACCGCGATGCAGAGCGCCTCTCTTGCAGAGTCTGCCACTTGAGTTTGTTAAACATCTCCGTAACGCTATCACGGTTACCAAATAACCCTGTGACGAAAGGCGCCGCTCTTCTTTGAATCTTCTCTAACTCCTCCGTCAACCCGATCTGGTACGGATCCCACACTGATGAGCAATACTCAAGTATAGGTCGAACGAGTGTTTTGTAAGCCACCTACTTTGTTGATGGACTACATTTTCTAAGGACTCTCCCAATGAATCTCAACCTGGTACCCGCCTTACCAACAATTAATTTTATATGATCATTCCACTTCAAATCGTTCCGCACGCATACTCCCAGATATTTTACAGAAGTAACTGCTACCAGTGTTTGTTCCGCTATCATATAATCATACAATAAAGGATCCTTCTTTCTATGTATTCGCAATACATTACATTTGTCTGTGTTAAGGGTCAGTTGCCACTCCCTGCACCAAGTGCCTATCCGCTGCAGATCTTCCTGCATTTCGCTACAATTTACTAATGCTGCAACTTCTCTGTATACTACAGCATCATCCGCGAAAAGCCGCATGGAACTTCCGACACTATCAACTAGGTCATTTATATATATTGTGAAAAGCAATGGTCCCATAACACTCCCCTGTGGCACACCAGAGGTTACTTTAACGTCTGTAGACGTCTCTCCGTTGATAACAACATGCTGTGTTCTGTTTGCTAAAACTCTTCAATCCAGCCACACAGCTGGTCTGATATTCCGTAGGCTCTTACTTTGTTTATCAGGCGACAGTGCGGAACTGTATCGAACGCCTTCCGTCAGTCAAGAAAAATAGCATCTACCTGGGAGCCTGTATCTAATATTTTCTGGGTCTCATGAACAAATAAAGCGAGTTGGGTCTCACACGATCGCTGTTTCCGGAATCCATGTTGATTCCTACATAGTAGATTCTGAGTTTCCAAAAACGACATGATATTCGAGCAAAAAACATGTTCTAAAATTCTACAACAGATCGACGTCAGAGATATAGGTCTATAGTTTTGCGCATCTGCTCGACGACCCTTCTTGAAGACTGGGACTACCTGTGCTCTTTTCCAATCATTTGGAACCTTCCGTTCCTCTAGAGACTTGCGGTACACGGCTGTTAGAAGGGGGGCAAGTTCTTTCGCGTACTCTGTGTAGAATCGAATTGGTATCCCGTCAGGTCCAGTGGACTTTCCTCTGTTGAGTGATTCCAGTTGCTTTTCTATTCCTTGGACACTTATTTCGATGTCAGCCATTTTTTCGTTTGTGCGAGGGTTTAGAGAAGGAACTGCAGTGCGGTCTTCCTCTGTGAAACAGCTTTGGAGAAAGGTGTTTAGTATTTCAGCTTTACGCTTGTCATCCTCTGTTTCAATGCCATCATCATCCCGGAGTGTCTGGATATGCTGTTTCGAGCCACTTACTGATTTAACGTAAGACCAGAACTTCCTAGGATTTTCTGTCAAGTCGGTACATAGAATTTTACTTTCGAATTCACTGAACGCTTCACGCATAGCCCTCCTTACGCTAACTTTGACATCGTTTAGCTTCTGTTTGTCTGAGAGGTTTTGGCTGCGTTTAAACTTGCAGTGAAGCTCTCTTTGCTTTCGCAGTAGTTTCCTAACTTTGTTGTTGTACCACGGTGGGTTTTTCCCGTCCCTCACAGTTTTACTCGGCACGTACCTGTCTAAAACGCATTTTACGATTGCCTTGAACTTTTTCCATAAACATTCAACATTGTCAGTGTCAGAACAGAAATTTTCGTTTTGATCTGTTAGGTAGTCTGAAATCTGCCTACTATTACTCTTGCTAAACAGATAAACCTTCCGCCCTTTTTTTATATTCCTATTAACTTCCATATTCAGGGATACTGCAACGGCCTTATGATCACTGATTCCCTGTTCTGCACTTACAGAGTCGAAAAGTTCGGGTCTGTTTGTTACCAGTAGGTCCAAGATGTTATCTCCACGAGTCGGTTCTCTGTTTAATTGCTCGAGGTAATTTTCGGATAGTGCACTCAGTATAATGTCACTCGATGCTCTGTCCCTACCACCCGTCCTAAACATCTGAGTGTCCCAGTCTATATCTGGTAAATTGAAATCTCCACCTAAGACTATAACATGCTGAGAAAATTTATGTGAAATGTATTCCAAATTTTCTCTCAGTTGTTCTGCCACTAATGCTGCTGAGTGGGGGGGTCTTTAAAAGGAGCCAATTATTAACCTAGCTCGGTTGTTGAGTGTAACCTCCACCCATAATAATTCACAGGAACTATCCACTTCTACTTCACTACAGGATAAACTACTACTAACAGCGACGAACACTCCACCACCGGTTGCATGCAATCTATCCTTTCTAAACACCGTCTGTACCTTTGTAAAAATTTCGGCAGAATTTATCTCTGGATTCAGCCAGCTTTCTGTACCTATAACGATTTCAGCTTCAGTGCTTTCTATCAGCGCTTGAAGTTCCGGTACTTTACCAACGCAGCTTCGACAGTTTACAATTACAATACCGATTGCTGCTTGGTCCCCGCATGTTCTGACTTTGCCCCGCACCCGTTGAGGCTGTTGCCCTTTCTGTACTTGCCCGAGGCCATCTAACCTAAAAAACCGCCCAGCCCACGCCACACAACCTCTGCTACCCGTGTAGCCGCTTGTTGCGTGTAGTGGACTCCTGACCTATCCAGCGCAACCCGAAACCCCACCACCCTATGGCGCAAGTCGAGGAATCTGCAGCCCACACGGTCGCAGAACCGTCTCAGCCTCTGATTCAGACCCTCCACTCGGCTCTGTACCAAAGGTCCGCAGTCAGTCCTGTCGACGATGCTGCAGATGGTGAGCTCTGCTTTCATCCTGCTAGCGAGACTGGCAGTCTTCACCAAATCAGATAGCCGCCGGAAGCCAGAGAGGATTTCCTCCGATCCATAGCGACACACATCATTGGTGCCGACATGAGCGACCACCTGCAGAAGGGTGCACCCTGTACCCTTCATGGCATTCGGAAGGACCCTTTCCACATCTGGAATGACTCCCCCCGGTATGCACACGGAGTGCACTTTGGTCTTCTTCCCCTCCCTTGCTGCCATATCTCTAAGGGGCCCCATTACGCGCCTGACGTTGGAGCTCCCAACTACCAGTAAGCCCACCCTCTGCGACCGCCGGATCTTGCAGACTGAGGGGCAACCTCTGGAACAGGACAAGCAGCCATGTCAGGCCGAAGATCAGTATCAGCCTGAGACAGAGCCTGAAACCGGTTCGTCAGACAAACTGGAGAGGCCTTCTGTTCAGCCCTCCGGAATGTCTTTCGCCCCCTGCCACACCTTGAGACGACCTCCCACTCTACCACAGGTGAGGGATCAGCCTCAATGCGGGCAGTATCCCGGGCAACCACAGTTGTAGCCCGATCGGGGGATGCGTGGGACGAGCTGGCCGTCCCCGACAAACCCACATCCGGACCCTCACAGCGCTGCCCATTGGCAACAGCCTCAAGCTGTGTGACCGAAGCCAACACTGCCTGAAGCTGGGAGCGAAGGGATGCCAACTCAGCCTGCATCCGAACACAGAAACTGCAGTCCCTATCCATGCTAAAAACTGTTGTGCAATGAACGTCTGAACTAATCTACAGAGAGCGCAAACAAATCGACACAAAATTTAAACGGTTATTAAAATACGAGATTGCCTAGTAAATGCAGTAATGCTGCCACTTGTGCACTGCTGACGCACTGCTCGGCGGCGGAAGGAGACTACGCGATTTTACACTATTCAGGTACTAAAACGCGATGCTACAACTCTCAAACACTATAATACGCCCGAAATTTATGAATTAAACAATGCAAGTACCAAAAACACGCAAAGAAATTAAGAATTAAACTATGTAACAAATGAGTGAGCTAGGAGTATACGACTTGCTGCTGGAGCTGCTTATCCAACGGCGGCGAGTCGAGTAACAATACACGACGCACAGTGGCAGGTTTCTTGTATCCCTTGGACATCCACATTGACATTGAAACACAGAAACTGCATCGCTATTGAATACTACTGGAAGCATTGCGACATCTCTCAAGACTAGTAACGCTTTAAACAGTCTATGTGTGCACCTCTCCTCGGCGTCGAATAACAAAATGCGACGCACAGTGGCAGGTTTATTGTATCCCTTGGACCTTCACATTGACATTGAAACACAGAAACTGCATCGCTATTGAATACTACTGGAAGCATAGCGACTTCTCTCAAGACTAGTAACGCTTTAAACAGTCTACGCTTTGCACCTCTCCTCGGAGTCGAGTAACAATATGCGACGCACAGTGGCAGGTTTATTGGATCTCTTGGACTTTCACATTGCCATTGAAACACAGAAACTGCATCGCTATTGAATACTACAGGAAGCATTGCGACATCTGTCAAGGCCAGTAACGCTTTAAACAGTCTGTGCTTTGAACCTCTCCTGGGAGTCAAGTAACAATATACAACGCACAGTGGCAGGTTTATTGCATCCCTTGGACTTTCACATTGACATTGAAACACAGAAACTGCATCGCTATTGAATACTACAGGAAGCAATACGACATCTGTCAAGCCGAGTAACGCTTTAAACAGTCTATGCTTTGCACCTCTCCTCAGAGTCGAGTAACAATATGCAACGCACAGTGGCAGATTTATTGTATTCCTTGGAACTTCACATTTACATTGAAACACAGAAACTGCGTCGCTATTGAATACTACAGGAAGCATTGCAACATCTGTCAAGGCGAGTAACGCTTTAAACAGTCTGTGCTTAGTACCGCTCCTGGGAGTCGAGTAACAATATGCGACGCACAGTGGCAGGTTTATTGTATCCCTTGGACCTTCACATTGACATTGAAACACAGAAACTGCATCGCTATTGAATACTACTGGAAGCAATGCGACATCTCTCAGGACTAGTAACGCTTTAAACAGTCTATGCTTTGCACCTCTCCTTGGAGTCAAATAACAAAATGCGACGCAGAGTTTCAGGTTTATTGTATCCCTTGGACCTTCACATTGACATTGAAACACAGAAACAGCATCGCTATTGAAAACTACAGGAAGCATTGCGACATCTCTCAAGACTACTAACTCTTTCAACAGCCTATGTTTGCAGCTCTCCTCGGAGTCGAGTAACAATATGCGACGCACAGTGGCAGGTTTATTGTATCCCTTGGACCTTCACATCGACATTTAAACACAGAAACTGCATCACTATTGAATGCTACAGGAACCATTGCAATATCTGTCAAGGCAATTAACGCTTTAAACAGTCTGTGCTTTGCACCTCTCCTCGGAGTCGAGTAACAATATGCGACGCACAGTGGCAGGTTTATTGTATCCCTTGGACCTTCACATCGACATTTAAACACAGAAACTGCATCACTATTGAATGCTACAGGAAGCATTGCGCCATATCTCAAGACTAGTAACACTTTAAACAGTCTACGCTTTGCACCTCTCCTCGGAGTCGAGTAACAATATGCGACGCACAGTGGCAGGTTTATTGTATCCCTTGGACATTCACATTGACATTGAAACAAAGAAACTGCATCGCTACTGAAAACTACTGGAAGCATAGCGCCATCTTTCAAGTCTAGTAACGCTTTACACTGTCTATGCTTCGAACCTCTCCTGGGAGTCTAGTAACAATATGCGACGCACAGTTGCAGGTTTATTGTATCCCTTGGACCTCCACATTGACATTGAAACACAGAAACTGCATCGCTATTGAATACTACAGGTTGCATTGCGACATCTGTTAAGGCGAGTAACGCTTTAAACAGTGTGTGCTTTGCACCTCTCCTCGGAGTCTAGTAACATTTTGCGACGCACAGTGGCAGGTTTATTATATCCCTTGGACCTTCACATTGATATTGAAACACAGAAACAGCATCGCTATTGAATACTACTAGAAGCACTGCGCCATCTCTCAAGACTAGTTACGCTTTAAAGAGTCTATGCTTTGCACCTCTCCTCGGAGTCGAGTGACAATATGCGACTCACAGTGGCAGGTTTAATGTATCCCTTGGACCTTCACATTGAAATTGAAACACAGAAACTGAATCGCTATTGAAAACTACTGGAAGCATTGCGCCACCTCTCAAGTCTAGTAACGCCTTAAGCAGTCTATGCTTTCTCCTCTCCTCGGAGTCGAGTAACAATATGCGACGCACAGTGGCAGGTTTATTATATCCCTTGGACCATCACATTGACATTAAAACACAGAGACTGCATCGCTATTGAAAACTACTGAAGCGTTGCGCCATCTCTCAAGACTAGTAACGCTTTAAACAGTCTACACTTTGCACCTCTCCTCGGAGTCGACTAACAATATGCGACGCACAGTGGCAGGTTTATTGTATCCCTTGGAACTTCACTTTTACATTGAAACACAGAAACTGCATCGCTATAAGATACTACAGGAAGCATTGCGACATCTCTCAAGACTAGTAACGCTTTAAACAGTCTATGCTTTGCACCTCTCCTCGGAGTTGAGTAACAATATGCGACGCACAGTGGCAGGTTTATTGTATCCCTTGGACCCTCACATTGACATTGCAACACAGAAACTGCATCGCTATTGAATACTACAGGAAGCATTGCGACATCAGTCAAGGCGAGTAACGTTTTAAACAGTCTATGCTTTGATCCTCTCCTGGGAGTCTAGTAACAATATGCGATGCACAGTGGCAGGTCTATAGTATCCCTTGGACCTCCAAATTGACATTGAAACACAGAAACTGCATCGCTATTGAATACTACAGGAAGCATTGCGACATCTGTCAAGTCGAGTAACGCTTTAAACAGTCTATGCTTTCCACCTCTCCTCAGAGTCGTGTAACAATTTGCGACGCACAGTGGCAGGTTTTTTATATCCCTTGAACCGTCACATTGACATTGAAACACAGAAACTGTTTCGCTATTGAATACTACATTAAGCATTGCGACATCTGTCAAGACTAGTAACGCTTTAAACAGTCTATGCTTTGCACCTCTCCTTGGAGTCGAATAACAAAATGCGACGCACAGTGGGAGGTTTATTGTATCCCTTGGACCTTCACATTGACATTGAAACACAGAAACTGCATCGCAATTGAATACTACAGGAAGCATTGCGACATGTGTCAAGGCGAGTAACGCTTTAAACAGTCTGTGCTTTGCACTTCTCCTCGGAGTCGAGTAACAATATGCGACTCACATTGGCAGGTTAATTGGATCCCTTGGACCTTCACATTGACATTCAAACACAGAAACTGCACCGCTATTGAATACTACATTAAGCATTGCGACATCTGTGAAGACTAGTAACGCTTTAAACTGTCTATGCTTTGCCCCTCTCCTCGGAGTCGAATGACAATATGCGACCCACAGTGACAGGTTTATTGTATCCCTTGGACCTTCACATTGACATCGAACCACAGAACCTGCACAGCTATTGAATACTACAGGAAGCATTGCGACATCTGTCAAGGCGAGTAACGCTTTAAACAGTCTGTTCTTTGCACCTCGCCTCGGATTCGAGTAACAACATGCGACGCACAGTGGCAGGTTTATTGTATCCCTTGGACCTTCACATTGACATTGAAACACAGAAACTGCATCGCTATTGAACACTACGTGAAGCATTGCGACATCTGTCAAGACTAGTAATGCTTCAAACAGTGTATGCTTTGCACCTATCCTCGGAGTCGAATAACAAAATGCGATGCACAGTGGCAGGTTTATTGTATCCCTTGGACCTTCACATTGACATTGAAACACAGAAACTGCATCGCTATAAGATACGACAGGAAGCATTGCGACATCTCTCAAGACTAATAATGCTTCAAACAGTCTATGCTTTGCACCTCTCCTCGGAGTGGAGTAACAATATGCGACGCACCGTGGCAGGTTTATTGTATCCCTTGGACCCTCACATTGTCATTGCAACACAGAAACTGCATCGCTATTGAATACTACAGGAAGCATTGCGACATCTGTCAAGGCGAGTAACGCTTTAAACACTCTATGCTTTGAACCTCTCCTGGGGGTCTAGTAACAATATGCGACGCACAGTGGCAGGTTTATTGTATCCCTTGAACCTTCACATTAACATTGAAACACAGAAACTGTTTCGCTATTGAATACTACATTAAGCATTGCGACATCTCTCATGACTAGTAACGCTTTAAATAGTCTATGCTTTGCACCTCCCCTCAGAGTCGAGTGACAATATGCAACGCGCAGTGGCAGGTTTATTGTATCCCTTGGACCTTCACATTGACACTGAAACACAGAAACTGCACCGCTATTGAATACTACAGGAAGCATTGCGACATCTCTCAAGACTAGTAACGCTTTAAACAGTCTATGCATTGCACCTCTCCTCGGAGTCGAATAACATAATGCGACGCGCAGTGGCAAGTTAATTGTATCCCTTGGACTTTACATTGACATTGAAACACAGAAACTGCATCGCTATTGAATACTACAGGAAGCATGCGACATCTGTCAAGGCGAGTAACGCTTTGAACACTCTGTGCTTTGCTCCTCTCCTCGGAGTCGAGTAATATTTTGCGACGCACAGTGGCAGGTTTATTGTATCCCTTGCACCTACACATTGACATTGAAACACAGAAACTGCATCGCTATTGAATACTACTGGAAGCATTGCGACATCTCTCAAGACTAGTAACGCTTTAAACCGTCAGTTCTTTGCACCTCTCCTCGGAGTCGAGTAACAATATGCGACGCACAGTGGCAGGTTTATTGGATACCTTGGACCTTCACATTGACATTGAAACACAGAAACTGCACCGCTATTGAATACTACAGGAAGCATTGCGACATCTCTCAAGACTAGTAACGCTTTAAACAGCCTATGCTTTGCACCTCTCCTCGGAGTTGAGTAACAATATGCGACGCACAGTGGCAGGTTTATTGTATCCCTTGGACCTTCACATTGACATTGAAACACAGAAACTGCATCGCTATTGAATGCTACAGGAAGCATTGCGACATTTGTCAAGGCGGGTAACGCTTTAAACAGTCTGTGCTTTGAACCTCATCTACATCTACATCTACATTTATACTCCGCAAGCCACCCAACGCTGTGTGGCGGAGTGCATATCACGTGCCACTGTCATTACCTCCCTTTCCTGTTCCAGTCGCGTTTGGTTCGCGGGAAGAACGACTGTCTGAAGGCCTCTGTGCGCGCTCTAATATCTCGAATTTTACATTCGTGATCTCCTCGGGAGTTATAAGTAGGGGGAAGCAACATATTCCTTACCTCATCCAGAAACGCACCCTCTCGAAACCTGGCGAGCAAGCTACACCGCGATGCAGAGCGCCTCTCTTGCAGAGTCTGCCACTTGAGTTTGTTAAACATCTCCGTAACGCTATCACGGTTACCAAATAACCCTGTGACGAAAGGCGCCGCTCTTCTTTGAATCTTCTCTAACTCCTCCGTCAACCCGATCTGGTACGGATCCCACACTGATGAGCAATACTCAAGTATAGGTCGAACGAGTGTTTTGTAAGCCACCTACTTTGTTGATGGACTACATTTTCTAAGGACTCTCCCAATGAATCTCAACCTGGTACCCGCCTTACCAACAATTAATTTTATATGATCATTCCACTTCAAATCGTTCCGCACGCATACTCCCAGATATTTTACAGAAGTAACTGCTACCAGTGTTTGTTCCGCTATCATATAATCATACAATAAAGGATCCTTCTTTCTATGTATTCGCAATACATTACATTTGTCTATGTTAAGGGTCAGTTGCCACTCCCTGCACCAAGTGCCTATCCGCTGCAGATCTTCCTGCATTTCGCTACAATTTACTAATGCTGCAACTTCTCTGTATACTACAGCATCATCCGCGAAAAGCCGCATGGAACTTCCGACACTATCAACTAGGTCATTTATATATATTGTGAAAAGCAATGGTCCCATAACACTCCCCTGTGGCACACCAGAGGTTACTTTAACGTCTGTAGACGTCTCTCCGTTGATAACAACATGCTGTGTTCTGTTTGCTAAAACTCTTCAATCCAGCCACACAGCTGGTCTGATATTCCGTAGGCTCTTACTTTGTTTATCAGGCGACAGTGCGGAACTGTATCGAACGCCTTCCGTCAGTCAAGAAAAATAGCATCTACCTGGGAGCCTGTATCTAATATTTTCTGGGTCTCATGAACAAATAAAGCGAGTTGGGTCTCACACGATCGCTGTTTCCGGAATCCATGTTGATTCCTACATAGTAGATTCTGAGTTTCCAAAAACGACATGATATTCGAGCAAAAAACATGTTCTAAAATTCTACAACAGATCGACGTCAGAGATATAGGTCTATAGTTTTGCGCATCTGCTCGACGACCCTTCTTGAAGACTGGGACTACCTGTGCTCTTTTCCAATCATTTGGAACCTTCCGTTCCTCTAGAGACTTGCGGTACACGGCTGTTAGAAGGGGGGCAAGTTCTTTCGCGTACTCTGTGTAGAATCGAATTGGTATCCCGTCAGGTCCAGTGGACTTTCCTCTGTTGAGTGATTCCAGTTGCTTTTCTATTCCTTGGACACTTATTTCGATGTCAGCCATTTTTTCGTTTGTGCGAGGGTTTAGAGAAGGAACTGCAGTGCGGTCTTCCTCTGTGAAACAGCTTTGGAAAAAGGTGTTTAGTATTTCAGCTTTACGCTTGTCATCCTCTGTTTCAATGCCATCATCATCCCGGAGTGTCTGGATATGCTGTTTCGAGCCACTTACTGATTTAACGTAAGACCAGAACTTCCTAGGATTTTCTGTCAAGTCGGTACATAGAATTTTACTTTCGAATTCACTGAACGCTTCACGCATAGCCCTCCTTACGCTAACTTTGACATCGTTTAGCTTCTGTTTGTCTGAGAGGTTTTGGCTGCGTTTAAACTTGCAGTGAAGCTCTCTTTGCTTTCGCAGTAGTTTCCTAACTTTGTTGTTGTACCACGGTGGGTTTTTCCCGTCCCTCACAGTTTTACTCGGCACGTACCTGTCTAAAACGCATTTTACGATTGCCTTGAACTTTTTCCATAAACATTCAACATTGTCAGTGTCAGAACAGAAATTTTCGTTTTGATCTGTTAGGTAGTCTGAAATCTGCCTACTATTACTCTTGCTAAACAGATAAACCTTCCGCCCTTTTTTTATATTCCTATTAACTTCCATATTCAGGGATACTGCAACGGCCTTATGATCACTGATTCCCTGTTCTGCACTTACAGAGTCGAAAAGTTCGGGTCTGTTTGTTACCAGTAGGTCCAAGATGTTATCTCCACGAGTCGGTTCTCTGTTTAATTGCTCGAGGTAATTTTCGGATAGTGCACTCAGTATAATGTCACTCGATGCTCTGTCCCTACCACCCGTCCTAAACATCTGAGTGTCCCAGTCTATATCTGGTAAATTGAAATCTCCACCTAAGACTATAACATGCTGAGAAAATTTATGTGAAATGTATTCCAAATTTTCTCTCAGTTGTTCTGCCACTAATGCTGCTGAGTCGGGGGGTCGGTAAAAGGAGCCAATTATTAACCTAGCTCGGTTGTTGAGTGTAACCTCCACCCATAATAATTCACAGGAACTATCCACTTCTACTTCACTACAGGATAAACTACTACTAACAGCGACGAACACTCCACCACCGGTTGCATGCAATCTATCCTTTCTAAACACCGTCTGTACCTTTGTAAAAATTTCGGCAGAATTTATCTCTGGATTCAGCCAGCTTTCTGTACCTATAACGATTTCAGCTTCAGTGCTTTCTATCAGCGCTTGAAGTTCCGGTACTTTACCAACGCAGCTTCGACAGTTTACAATTACAATACCGATTGCTGCTTGGTCCCCGCATGTTCTGACTTTGCCCCGCACCCGTTGAGGCTGTTGCCCTTTCTGTACTTGCCCGAAGCCATCTAACCTAAAAAACCGCCCAGCCCACGCCACACAACCTCTGCTACCCGTGTAGCCGCTTGTTGCGTGTAGTGGACTCCTGACCTATCCAGCGCAACCCGAAACCCCACCACCCTATGGCGCAAGTCGAGGAATCTGCAGCCCACACGGTCGCAGAACCGTCTCAGCCTCTGATTCAGACCCTCCACTCGGCTCTGTACCAAAGGTCCGCAGTCAGTCCTGTCGACGATGCTGCAGATGGTGAGCTCTGCTTTCATCCCGCTAGCGAGACTGGCAGTCTTCACCAAATCAGATAGCCGCCGGAAGCCAGAGAGGATTTCCTCCGATCCATAGCGACACACATCATTGGTGCCGACATGAGCGACCACCTGCAGATGGGTGCACCCTGTACCCTTCATGGCATTCGGAAGGACCCTTTCCACATCTGGAATGACTCCCCCCGGTATGCACACGGAGTGCACTTTGGTCTTCTTCCCCTCCCTTGCTGCCATATCTCTAAGGGGCCCCATTACGCGCCTGACGTTGGAGCTCCCAACTACCAGTAAGCCCACCCTCTGCGACCGCCCGGATCTTGCAGACTGAGGGGCAACCTCTGGAACAGGACAAGCAGCCATGTCAGGCCGAAGATCAGTATCAGCCTGAGACAGAGCCTGAAACCGGTTCGTCAGACAAACTGGAGAGGCCTTCCGTTCAGCCCTCCGGAATGTCTTTCGCCCCCTGCCACACCTTGAGACGACCTCCCACTCTACCACAGGTGAGGGATCAGCCTCAATGCGGGCAGTATCCCGGGCAACCACAGTTGTAGCCCGATCGGGGGATGCGTGGGACGAGCTGGCCGTCCCCGACAAACCCCCATCCGGACCCTCACAGCGCTGCCCATTGGCAACAGCCTCAAGCTGTGTGACCGAAGCCAACACTGCCTGAAGCTGGGAGCGAAGGGATGCCAACTCAGCCTGCATCCGAACACAGAAGCTGCAGTCCCTATCCATGCTAAAAACTGTTGTGCAATGAACGTCTGAACTAATCTACAGAGAGCGCAAACAAATCGACACAAAATTTAAACGGTTATTAAAATACGAGATTGCCTAGTAAATGCAGTAATGCTGCCACTTGTGCACTGCTGACGCACTGCTCGGCGGCGGAAGGAGACTACGCGATTTTACACTATTCAGGTACTAAAACGCGATGCTACAACTCTCAAACACTATAATACGCCCGAAATTTATGAATTAAACAATGCAAGTACCAAAAACACGCAAAGAAATTAAGAATTAAACTATGTAACAAATGAGTGAGCTAGGAGTATACGACTTGCTGCTGGAGCTGCTTATCCAACGGCGGCGAGTCGAGTAACAATACACGACGCACAGTGGCAGGTTTCTTGTATCCCTTGGACATCCACATTGACATTGAAACACAGAAACTGCATCGCTATTGAATACTACTGGAAGCATTGCGACATCTCTCAAGACTAGTAACGCTTTAAACAGTCTATGTTTGCACCTCTCCTCGGCGTCGAATAACAAAATGCGACGCACAGTGGCAGGTTTATTGTATCCCTTGGACCTTCACATTGACATTGAAACACAGAAACTGCATCGCTATTGAATACTACTGGAAGCATAGCGACTTCTCTCAAGACTAGTAACGCTTTAAACAGTCTACGCTTTGCACCTCTCCTCGGAGTCGAGTAACAATATGCGACGCACAGTGGCAGGTTTATTGGATCTCTTGGACTTTCACATTGCCATTGAAACACAGAAACTGCATCGCTATTGAATACTACAGGAAGCATTGCGACATCTGTCAAGGCGAGTAACGCTTTAAACAGTCTGTGCTTTGAACCTCTCCTGGGAGTCAAGTAACAATATACAACGCACAGTGGCAGGTTTATTGCATCCCTTGGACTTTCACATTGACATTGAAACACAGAAACTGCATCGCTATTGAATACTACAGGAAGCAATACGACATCTGTCAAGCCGAGTAACGCTTTAAACAGTCTATGCTTTGCACCTCTCCTCAGAGTCGAGTAACAATATGCAACGCACAGTGGCAGATTTATTGTATCCCTTGGAACTTCACATTTACATTGAAACACAGAAACTGCGTCGCTATTGAATACTACAGGAAGCATTGCAACATCTGTCAAGGCGAGTAACGCTTTAAACAGTCTGTGCTTAGTACCGCTCCTGGGAGTCGAGTAACAATATGCGACGCACAGTGGCAGGTTTATTGTATCCCTTGGACCTTCACATTGACATTGAAACACAGAAACTGCATCGCTATTGAATACTACTGGAAGCAATGCGACATCTCTCAGGACTAGTAACGCTTTAAACAGTCTATGCTTTGCACCACTCCTTGGAGTCAAATAACAAAATGCGACGCAGAGTTTCAGGTTTATTGTATCCCTTGGACCTTCACATTGACATTGAAACACAGAAACAGCATCGCTATTGAAAACTACAGGAAGCACTGCGACATCTCTCAAGACTAGTAACGCTTTCAACAGCCTATGTTTGCAGCTCTCCTCGGAGTCGAGTAACAATATGCGACGCACAGTGGCAGGTTTATTGTATCCCTTGGACCTTCACATCGACATTTAAACACAGAAACTGCATCACTATTGAATGCTGCAGGAACCATTGCGACATCTGTCAAGGCAATTAACGCTTTAAACAGTCTCTGCTTTGCACCTCTCCTCGGAGTCGAGTAACAATATGCGACGCACAGTGGCATGTTTATTGTATCCCTTGGACCTTCACATCGACATTTAAACACAGAAACTGCATCACTATTGAATGCTACAGGAAGCATTGCGCCATATCTCAAGACTAGTAACACTTTAAACAGTCTACGCTTTTGCACCTCTCCTCGGAGTCGAGTAACAATATGCGACGCACAGTGGCAGGTTTATTGTATCCCTTGGACATTCACATTGACATTGAAACAAAGAAACTGCATCGCTACTGAAAACTACTGGAAGCATAGCGCCATCTTTCAAGTCTAGTAACGCTTTACACTGTCTATGCTTCGAACCTCTCCTGGGAGTCTAGTAACAATATGCGACGCACAGTTGCAGGTTTATTATATCCCTTGGACCTCCACATTGACATTGAAACACAGAAACTGCGTCGCTATTGAATACTACAGGAAGCATTGCGACATGTGTCAAGGCGAGTAACGCTTTAAACAGTCTGTGCTTTGCACCTCTCCTCGGAGTCGAGTAACAATATGCGACTCACATTGGCAGGTTAATTGGATCCCTTGGACCTTCACATTGACATTCAAATACAGAAACTACACCGCTATTGAATACTACATTAAGCATTGCGACATCTGTGAAGACTAGTAACGCTTTAAACTGTCTATGCTTTGCCCCTCTCCTCGGAGTCGAATAGCAATATGCGACCCACAGTGACAGGTTTATTGTATCCCTTGGACCTTCACATTGACATCGAACCACAGAACCTGCACAGCTATTGAATACTACAGGAAGCATTGCGACATCTGTCAAGGCGAGTAACGCTTTAAACAGTCTGTTCTTTGCACCTCGCCTCGGATTCGAGTAACAACATGCGACGCACAGTGGCAAGTTTATTGTATCCCTTGGACCTTCACATTGACATTGAAACACAGAAACTGCATCGCTATTGAACACTACGTGAAGCATTGCGACATCTGTCAAGACTAGTAATGCTTCAAACAGTATATGCTTTGCACCTATCCTCGGAGTCGAATAACAAAATGCGATGCACAGTGGCAGGTTTATTGTATCCCTTGGACCTTCACATTGACATTGAAACACAGAAACTGCATCGCTATAAGATACTACAGGAAACATTGCTACATCTCTCAAGACTAGTAACGCTTTAAACAGTCTATGGTTTGCACCTCTCCTCGGAGTGGAGTAACAATATGCGACGCACCGTGGCAGGTTTATTGTATCCCTTGGACCCTCACATTGTCATTGCAACACAGAAACTGCATCGCTATTGAATACTACAGGAAGCATTGCGACATCTGTCAAGGCGAGTAACGCTTTAAACACTCTATGCTTTGAACCTCTCCTGGGAGTCTAGTAACAATATGCGACGCACAGTGGCAGGTTTATTGTATCCCTTGAACCTTCACATTAACATTGAAACACAGAAACTGTTTCGCTATTGAATACTACATTAAGCATTGCGACATCTCTCATGACTAGTAACGCTTTAAATAGTCTATGCTTTGCACCTCCCCTCAGAGTCGAGTAACAATATGCAACGCGCAGTGGCAGGTTTATTGTATCCCTTGGACCTTCACATTGACACTGAAACACAGAAACTGCACCGCTATTGAATACTACAGGAAGCATTGCGACATCTCTCAAGACTAGTAACGCTTTAAACAGTCTATGCATTGCACCTCTCCTCGGAGTCGAATAACATAATGCGACGCGCAGTGGCAAGTTAATTGTATCCCATGGACTTTACATTGACATTGAAACACAGAAACTGCATCGCTATTGAATACTACAGGAAGCATGCGACATCTGTCAAGGCGAGTAACGCTTTGAACACTCTATGCTTTGAACCTCTCCTGGGAGTCAAGTAACAATATGCAACGCACAGTGGCAGGTTTATTGCATCCCTTGGACTTTCACATTGACATTGAAACACAGAAACTGCATCGCTATTGAATACTACAGGAAGCAATGCGACATCTGTCAAGCCGAGTAACGCTTTAAACAGTCTATGCTTTGCATCTCTCCTCAGAGTCGAGTAACAATATGCAACGCACAGTGGCAGATTTATTGTATCCCTTGGAACTTCACATTTACATTGAAACACAGAAACTGCGTCGCTATCGAATACTACAGGAAGCATTGCAACATCTGTCAAGGCGAGTAACGCTTTAAACAGTCTGTGCTTAGTACCGCTACTGGGAGTCGAGTAACAATATGCGAAGCACAGTGGCAGGTTTATTGTATCCCTTGGACCTTCACATTGACAATGAAACACAGAAACTGCATCGCTATTGAATACTACTGGAAGCAATGCGACATCTCTCAGGACTAGTAACGCTTTAAACAGTCTATGCTTTGCACCTCTCCTTGGAGTCAAATAACAAAATGCGACGCAGAGTTTCAGGTTTGTTGTATCCCTTGGACCTTCACATTGACATTGAAACACAGAAACTGCATCGCTATTGAATACTACAGGAAGCATTGCGACATCTCTCAAGACTAGTAACGCTTTCAACAGTCTATGTTTGCAGCTCTCCTCGGAGTCGAGTAACAATATGCGACGCACAGTGGCAGGTTTATTGTATCCCTTGGACCTTCACATCGACATTTAAACACAGAAACTGCATCACTATTGAATGCTACAGGAACCATTGCGACATCTGTCAAGGCAATTAACGCTTTAAACAGTCTGTGCTTTGCACCTCTCCTCGGAGTCGAGTAACAATATGCGACACACAGTGGCAGGTTTATTGTATCCCTTGGACATTCACATTGACATTGAAACACAGGAACTGCATCGCTATTGAAAACTACTGGAAGCATTGCGCCATATCTCAAGACTAGTAACACTTTAAACAGTCTACGCTTTGCACCTCTCCTCGGATTCGAGTAACAGTATGCGACGCACAGTGGCAGGTTTATTGTATCCCTTGGACATTCACATTGACATTGAAACACAGAAACTGCATCGCTACTGAAAACTACTGGCAGCATAGCGCCATCCTTCAAGTCTAGTAACGCTTTACACTGTCTATGCTTCGAACCTCTCCTGGGAGTCTAGTAACAATATGCGACGCACAGTTGCAGGTTTATTATATCCCTTGGACCTCCACATTGACATTGAAACACAGAAACTGCATCGCTATTGAATACTACAGGTTGCATTGCGACAACTGTTAAGGCGAGTAACGCTTTAAACAGTGTGTGCTTTGCACCTCTCCTCGGAGTCTAGTAACATTTTGCGACGCACAGTGGAAGGTTTATTATATCCCTTGGACCTTCACATTGAAATTGAAACACAGAAACAGCATCGCTATTGAATACTACTAGAAGCACTGCGCCATCTCTCAAGACTAGTTACGCTTTAAAGAGTCTATGTTTTGCACCTCTCCTCGGAGTCGAGTGACAAAATGCGACTCACAGTGGCAGGTTTATTGTATCCCTTGGACCTTCACATTGAAATTGAAACACAGAAACTGAATCGCTATTAAAAACTACTGGAAGCATTGCGCCACCTCTCAAGTCTAGTAACGCTTTAAGCAGTCTATGCTTTCCCCTCTCCTCGGAGTCGAGTAACAATATGCGACGCACAGTGGCAGGTTTATAGTATCCCTTGGACCTTCACGTTGACATTGAAACACAGAAACTGCATCGCTATTGAATACTACAGTAAGCATTGCGAATCTGTCGAGGCGAGTAACGCTTTATACAGTGTGTGCTTTGCACCTCTCCTCGGAGAACAGTAACAATATGCGAAGCACAGTGAGAGGTTTATTGTGTCCCTTGGACCTTCACAATGACATTGAAACACAGAAACTGCATCGCTATTGAAAACTACTGGAAGCATTGCGGAATCTCTCAAACTAAGAACGCTTTGAACAGACTACGCTTTGCACCTCTCCTGGGAGTCGAGTAACAATATGCGACGCACAATGGGAGGTTTATTGTATCCCTTGGACCTTAACATTGACATTGAAACACAGAAACTGCATCGCTATTGAAAAGTACTGCAAGCATTGCGCCATCTCTCGAGACTAGTAACGCTTTAAACAGTCTATGACTTGCACTTCTCCTGGGAGTCGAGTAACAATATGCAACGCACAGAGGCAGGTTTATTGCATCCCTTGGACCTTCAAATTGACATTGAAAAACAGAAACTGCATCGCTATTCAAAACTACTGGAAGCATTGCGCCATCTCTCAAGACTAGTAACGCTTTAAACAGTCTATGCTTTGCACCCCCCTTCGGAGTCCAGTAACAATACGCGATGCACAGTGGCAGGTTTAATTTATCCCTTGGTCCCTAACATTGACATTGAAACACAGAAACTGCATCGCTATTGAAAACTACTGGAAGCATTGCGCCATCACTCAAGACTATTAACGCTTTAAACTGTCTATGCTTTGAACCTCTCATCGGAGTCGAGTAACAATATGCGATGGATGGTGGCAGGTCTATTGTATCCCTTGGACATTCACATTGGCATTGAAACACAGAAACTGCTTCGCTATTGAATACTACTGGAAGCATTGCAACATCTCTCCAGACTAGTAATGCTTTAAACAGTCTGTGCTCTGCACCTCTCCTCGGAGTCGAGTAACAATATGCGACACACAGTGGCAGGTTTATTGCCTCCCTTGGACATTCACATTGACATTGAAACACAGAAACTGCATCGCTATTGAATACTACTGGAAGCGTTGCAACATCTCTCAAGTCTAATAACGGTTTAAACAGTTTATGCTTTGCACCTCTCCTCGGAGTCGAGTAACAATATGCGACCCACAGTGACAGGTTAATTGTATCCCTTGGACCTCCACATTGACATTGAAACACAGAAACTGCATCGCTATTGAATACTACAGGTAGCATTGCGACATCTGTTAAGGCGAGTAACGCTTTAAACAATCTGTGCTTTGCACCTCTCCTCGGAGTCTAGTAACAATATTCGACGCACAGTGGCAGGTTTATTATATCCCTTGGACCTTCACATTGACATTGAAACACAGAAACAGCATCGCCATTGAATACTACTAGAAGCATTGCGCCATCTCTCAAGACTAGTAACGCTTTAAACAGTCTATGCTTTGCACCTCTCATCGGAGTCGAGTAACAATATGCGATGGATGGTGGCAGGTCTATTGTATCCCTTGGACATTCACATTGACATTGAAACACAGAAACTGCATCGCTATTGAAAACTACTGGAAGCATTGCGCCACCCCTCAAGTCTAGGAACGCTTTAAGCAGTCTATGCTTTCACCTCTCCTCGGAGTCGAGTAATAATATGCGAAGCACAGTGGCAGGTTTATTGTATCCCTTGGACCATCACATTGACATTAAAACACAGAAACTGTATCGCTATTGAATACTACAGGTAGCATTGCGACATCTGTTTAGGAGAGTATTTCTTTGAACAGTCTGTGCTTTGCACTTCTACTCGGAGTCGAGTAATATTTTGCGACGCACAGTGGCAGGTTTATTGTATCCCTTGGACCTTCACATTGACATTGAAACACAGAAACTGCATCGCTATTGATAGTACAGGAAGCATTGCGACATCAGTCATGGGGAGTAACGCTTTAAACAGTCTGTGCTTTGCACCTTTATTCGGAGATGAGTGACAATATGCGACGCACAGTGGCAGGTTTATTGTATCCCTTGGACCTTCACATTGACATTGAAACACAGAAACTGCATCGCTATTGAAAACTACTGGAAGCATTGCGCCACCTCTCAAGACTAGTAACGCTTTAAACAGTCTATGCCTTGCATTTCTCCTGAGAGTCGAGTAAAAATGTGCGACGCACAGTGGCAGGTTTATATATCCCTTGGACCATCAAACTGACATTCTAACACAGAAACTGCATCGCTATTGAATACTAGAGGAAGCATTGTGACATCTGTAAGGCGAGTAACGCTTTGAACTGTCTGTGCGTAGAACATCTCCTGGGAGTCGAGTAACAATATGCGACGCACAGTGGCAGGTCTATTGTATTCCTTGGACCTTCCCATTGATATCGAAACACAGAAACTGTATCGCTACTGAAAACTACTGGAAGCATTACGCCATCTCTCAAGACTAGTAAAGCTTTAAACAGTCTATGCTTCGAACCTCTCCTGGGAGTCTAGTTACAATATGCGACGCACAGTGGCAGGTTTATTGCATTCCTTGGACCTTCAAATTGACGTTGAAAAACTGAAACTGCATCGCTATTGAAAACTACTGGAAGCATTGCACCATTTCTCAAGACTAGTAACGCTTTAAACACTCTATGTTTTGCACCTCGCTTCGAAGTCGAGTAACAATATGCGACGCACAGTGGCAGGTTTAATGGATTCCTTGGTCCCTAACATTGACATTGAATCACAGAAACTGCATCGCTATTGAAAACTACTGGAAGCATTGCGCCATTTCTCAAGACTAGTAACGATTTAAACAGTTTATGTTTTGCTCCTACCTTCGGAGTCGAGTAACAATATGCGATGCACAGTGGCTGGTTTAATGGATCTTTTCGTCCCTAACATTGACATTGAAACACAGAAACTGCATCGCTGTTGTAAACTACTGGAAGCATTGCGCCATCTCTCAAGACTAGTAACGCTTTAAACAGTCTATGCCTTGCATTTCTCCTGGGAGTCGAGTAACAATATGCGACGCACAGTGGCCGGTTTATTGCATCCCTTGGACCTTCAAATTGACATTGAAAAACAGAAACTGCATTGCTACTGAATACTACTGGAAGCATTGCGACATCTCTCAAGACTAGTAAAGCTGTAAACAGTCTATGCTTTGCACCTCTCCTTGGAGTCGAGTAACAATATGAGAAGCACAGTGGCAGGTTTATTGTATACCTTGGACCTTCACATTGACATTGAAACATAGAAACTGCATCGCTATTGAATACTACAGGAAGCATTGCGACATCTGTCAAGGCGGATAACGCTTTAAACAGTCTGTTCTTTGAACGTGTTCTGGGAGTCGAGTAACGACATGAGACGCACAGTGGCAGGTTTATTGTATTCCTTGGACCTTCACATTGACGTTGAAACACAGACACTGCATCGCTATTGAATACTACTGGAAGCATTGCACCATCTTTCAAGATTAGTAACGCTTTAAACAGTCAATTCTTTGCACCTCTCCTGGGAGTCGAGTAACAATATGTGACGCACAATGTCAGGTTTATTGTATATTTTGGACCTTAACATTGACATTGAAACACAGAAACTGCATCGCTATTGAAAATTACTGCAAGCATTGCGCCATCTCTCGTGACTAGTAACGCTTTGAACAGTCTATGACTTGCACTTCTCCTGGGAGTCGAGTAACAATATGCGACGCACAGTGGCCGGTTTATTGCATCCCTTGGACCTTCAAATTGACATTGAAAAACAGAAACTGCATCGCTATTGAAAGCTACTGGAAGCATTGCGCCATCTCTCAAGACTAGTAACACTTTAAACAGTCTATGCTTTGCACGTCCCTTCGGAGTCGAGTAACAATATGCGACGCACAGTGGCAGGTTTATTTTATCCCTTGGACCTCCACATTGACATTGAAACACAGAACCTGCATCGCTATTGAATACTACAGTACGCATTGCGACATCTGTTAAGGCGAGTAACGCTTTAAACAGTATGTGCTTTGCACCTCTCCTCGGAGTCTAGTAACATTTTGCGACGCACAGTGGCAGGTTTATTATATCCCTTGGACCTTCACATTGACATTGAGACACAGAAACAGCATCGCTATTGAATACTACTAGAAGCATTGCGCCATCTCTCAAGACTACTTACGCTTTAAAGAGTCCATGCTTTGCACCTCTCCTCGGAGTCGAGTGACAATATGCGACGCACAGTGGCAGGTTTATAGTATCCCTTAGACCTTCACATTCACATTGAAACACAGAAACTGCATCGCTATTAAAAACTACTGGAAGCATTGTCCATCTCTCAAGACTAGTAATGCTTTAAACAGTCTATGCTTTGCACCTCTCATCGGAGTCGAGTAACAATATGCGACGCACAGTGGCAGGTTTACAGTATCCCTTGGACTTTCACATTGACATTGAAACACAGAAACTGAATCGCTATTGAATACTACAGGAAGCATTGCGATATTTGTCAAGGCGAGTAACGCTTCAAACAGTCTGTGCTTTGAACCACCCGGGGAGTCGCGTAACGATATGCGACGCTCAGTGGCAGGTTTATTTTCTCCCTTGGACCTTCACATTGACATTGAAACACAGAAACTGCACCGATATTGAATACTAGAGGAAGCATTGAGACATCTGTAAAGCAAGTAACGCTTTGAACAGTCTGTGCGTAGAACATCTCCTGGGAGTCGAGTAACAATATGCGACGCACAGTGGCAGGTCTATTGTCTTCCTTAGATCTTCACATTGACATCGAAACGCAGAAACTGTATCGCTACTGATTACTACTGGAAGCATTGCGACATCTCTCAAGACTAGTAAAGCTTTAAAGAGTCTACGCTTTGCACCTCGCCTAGGAGTCGAGTCACAATATTCGAAGCACAGTGGCAGGTTTATTGTATCCCTTGCACCTTCACAATGACATTGAAACATAGAAACTGCATCGCTATAGAATACTACAGGAAGCATTGCGACATCTGTCAAGGCGAGTAACGCTTTAAACAGTGTATGCTTCGAACCTCTCCTGGGAGTCTAGTTACAATTTGCGACGCATAGCGCCAGGTTTATTGTATCCCTTGGACCTTCACAATGACATTGAAACATAGAAACTGCATCGCTATTGAATACTACAGGAAACATTGCGACATCTGTCAAGGCGAGTAACGCTTCAAACAGTCTATGCTTTGCACCTCTCCTCGGAGAACAGTAACAATATGCGAAGGACGGTGAAAGGTTTATTTTGTCCCTTGGACCTTCACAATGACATTGAAACACAGAAACTGCATCGCTATTGAAAACAACTGGAAGCATTGCGCAATCTCTCAAGACTAGGAACGCTTTAAACAGTCTACACTTTGCACCTCTCCTGGGAGTCGAGTAACAAAATGCGACGCACAATGGCAGGTTTATTGTATCCCTTGGACCTACACATTGACATTGAAACACAGAAACTGCATCGCTATTGAAAACTACTGCAAGCATTGCGCCATCTCTCGAGACTAGTAACGCTTTAAACAGTCTATGACTTGCACTTCTCCTGGGAGTCTAGTTACAATATGCGACGCACAGTGCCAGCCTTATTGTATCCCTTGGACTTTTACATTGACATTGAAACACAGAAACTGCATCGCTATTGAATACTACAGGAAGCATTGCGCCATCTCTCAAGAGTAGTAACGCTTTAAACACTCTATGCTTTGCACCTCTCCTGTTACTCGAGTAACAATATGCGACACACAATGGCAGGTTTATTGTATCCCTTGGACCTTCACATTGACAGTGAAACACAGAAACTGCATCGCTATTGAAAACTACTGGAAGCATTGCGCCATCTCTCAAGACTAGTAACGCTTTAAACAGTCTATGCCTTGCATTTCTCCTGAGAGTCGAGTAACAATGTGCGATGCACAGTGGCAGGTTTATTGTATCCCGTGGACCAACAAAGTGACATTGAAATACAGAAACTGCATCGCTATTGAAAGCTACTGGAAGCATTGCGCCATCTCTCAAGACTAGTTACACTTTAAACAGTCTATGCTTTGCACCTCCCTTCGGAGTCGAGTAACAGTATGCGACGCACAGTGGCAGGTCTATTGTATTCATTGGACCATCACATTGACATCGAAACACAGAAACTGTATCGCTACTGAATACTAATTTAAGCATTGCGACATCTCTCAAGACTAGTAAAGCTTTAAACAGTCTATGTTCTGCACCTCTCCTTGGAGTCGAGTAACAATATGCGACGCACAGTGGCAGGTTTATTGTATCCCTTGGACCTCCACATTGCCATTGAAACACAGAAACTGCATCGCTATTGAATACTACAGGTAGCATTGCGACATCTGTTAAGGCGAGTGACGCTTTAAACACTATGTGCTTTGCACCTCTCCTCGGAGTCTAGTAACATTTTGCGACGCACAGTGGCAGGTTTATTATATCCCTTGGACCTTCACATTGACATTGAGACACAGAAACAGCATCGCTATTGAATACTACTAGAAGCATTGCGCAATCTCTCAAGACTAGTTACGCTTTAAAGAGTCTATGCTTTGCACCTCTCCTCGGAGTCGAGTGACAATATGCGACGCACAGTGGCAGGTTTATTGTATCCCTTAGACCTTAACATTGACATTGAAACACAGAAACTGCATCGCTATTAAAA
This sequence comes from Schistocerca cancellata, assembly GCF_023864275.1. Lineage (NCBI taxonomy): Eukaryota > Metazoa > Arthropoda > Insecta > Orthoptera > Acrididae > Schistocerca > Schistocerca cancellata. The sequence goes on from NC_064628.1 coordinate 896,514,495, forward strand.
ACTACTGGAAGCATTGGCCATCTCTCAAGACTAGTAACGCTTTAAACAGTCTGTGCTTTGCACCTCTCATCGGAGTCGAGTAACAATATGCGACGCACAGTGGCAGGTTTATTGTATCCCTTGGACCTTCACATTGACATTGAAACACAGAAACTGCATCGCTATTGAAAACTACTGGAAGCATTGCGCCACCTCTCAAGTCTAGTAACGCTTTAAGCATTCTGTCCTCTCACCTCTCCTCCGAGTCGAGTAACAATATGCGATGCACAGTAACAAGCTTATTGTATCCCTTGGACCATCACATTGACATTGAAATACAGAAACTGCATCACTATTGATACTACAGGAAGCATTGCAACATCAGTCATGGCGAATAACGCTTTAAACAGTCTGTGCTTTGCACCTTTATTTGGAGATGAGTAACAATATGCGACGCACAGTGGCAGGTTTATTGTATCCCTTGGACCTTCACAATGACATTGAAACACAGAAACTGCATCGCTATTAAATACTACTGGAAGCATTGCGACATCTGTCAAGGCGAGTAACGCTTTAAACAGTCTGTTAGTTGAACCTGTCCTGCGAGTCGAGTAACAATATGCGACGCACAGTGGCGGGTTTATTGTATCCCTTGGACATTGACATTGACGTTGAAACACAGAAACTGCATCGCTATTGAATACTACATGAAGCATTGCGACATCTCTCAAGACTAGTAACACTTTAAAAAGTGTATGCTTTGCACTTCTCCTCGGAGTCTAGTAACAATCTGCGACGCACAGTGGCAGGTTTATTGTATCCCTTGGACCTCCACATTGACATTGAAACACAGAAACTGCATCGCTATGGAATACTACACCTAGCATTGCGACATCTGTTAAGGCGAGTAACGCTTTAAACAGTATGTGCTTTGCACCTCTCCTCGGAGTCTAGTAACATTTTGCGACGCACAGTGGCAGGTTTATTATATCCCTTGAACCTTCACATTGACATTGAGACACAGAAACAGCATCGCTATTGAATACTACTAGAAGCATTGCGCCATCTCTCAAGACTAGTTACGCTTTAAGGAGTCTATGCTTTGCACCTCTCCTCGGAGTCGAGTGACAATATGCGACGCACAGTGGCAGGTTTATTGTATGCCTTGGACCTTCACATTGACATTGATAAACAGAAACTGCATCGCTATTGAATACTACTGGATGCATTGCGACATCTCTCAAGACTAGTAACACTTTAAACAGTCTATGCTTTGAACCTCTCCTCGGAGTCGAGTAACAATATGCGACGCACAGTGGCAGGTATACTGTATCCCTTGGAACTTCACATTGACATTGAAACACAGAAACTGCACGCTATTGAATACTACAGGAAGCATTGTGACTTATGTTAAGGCGAGTAATGCTTTAAACAGTCTGTGCTTTGCACCTCACCTTGGAGTCGAGTAACATTATGCGAAGCACAGTGGCAGGTTTATTGTATACCTTGGACCATCACATTGACATTGAAACATAGAAACTGCATCGCTATAGAATACTACAGGAAACATTGCGACATCTGTCAAGGCGAGTAACGCTTTAAACAGTCTATGCTTCGAACCTCTCCTGGGATTCTATTTACAACATGCGACGCACAGTGCCAGGTTTATATTATTCCTTGGACCTCCACATTGACAATGAAACACAGAAACTGCATCGCTATTGAATACTACAGGAAGCATTGCGATATCTTTCAAGACCAGTAATGCTTTAAGCAGTCTATGCTTTGCACCTCTCCTCGGAGTCAAGTAACAATTGGCGACACACAGTGGCAGGTTTATTGTATCCCTTGGACATTCACGTTGACATTTAAACACAGAAACTGCATCGCTATTGAATACTACAGGTAGCATTCGACATCTGTTAAGGCGAGTAATGCTTTAAACAGTCTGTGCTTTGCACCTCTTCTCGTAGTCCAGTAACAATATGCGAAGCACAGTGACAAGTTTATTGTATCCCTTGGACCTTCACATTGACATTGAAACACAGAAACTGCATCGCTATTGAAAATTACTGGAAGCATTGCGCCACTTCTCAAGACTAGTAACGCTTTAAACAGTCAATGCTTTGCACCTCTCCTGGGAGTCGAGTAACAATATGCGACGCACAATGGCAGGTTTATTGCATCCCTTGGACCTTCACATTGACATTGAAACACAGAGACGTTATTGCTATTGAATACTACTGGAAGCATTGCGACATCTGTCGAGGCGAGTAACGCTCTAAATAGTCTGTGCTTTGCACCTCTCCTCGGAGTCCAGTAACAATATGCGAAGCGCAGTGGCAGGTCTATTGTATCCCTTGGATCTTCACATTAACATTGAAACACAGAAACTGCATCGCTATTGAATACTACAGGAAGCATTGCGCCATCTCTCAAGACTAGTAACGCTTTAAACAGTCAATGCTTTTCACCACTCCTGGGAGTCGAGTAACAACATGTGACGCACAGTGGCAGGTTTATTTCATCCCTTGCACCTTCACATTGACATTGAAGCACAGAAAATTTATCGCTATTGAATACTACTGGAAGCATTGCGACATCTGTCAAGGCGAGTAACGCTTTAAACAGTCTTTGCTTTGCACCTTTCCTCGGAGACGGGTGATAATATGCAACGCACAGTGGCAGGTTTATTGGATCCCTTGGACCTTCACATTAACATTGAAACACAGAAACTGCATCGCTATTGAATACTATAGGAAGCATTGCGACATCTCTCAAGACTAGTAACACTTTTAACAGTCTTTGCTTTGCACCTCTCCTCGGAGTCGAGTAACAAAATGCGACGCACAGTGGCAGGTTTACTGTATCCCTTGGAACTTCACATTGACATTGAAACACAGAAACTGCATCGCTATTGAATACTACTGCAAGCATTGCGCCATCTCTCGAGACTAGTAACGCTTTAAACAGTCTATGACTTGCACTTCTCCTGGGAGTCTAGTTACAATATGCGACGCACAGTGCCAGCTTTATTGTATCCCTTGGACTTTTACATTGACATTGAAACACAGAAACTGCATCGCTATTGAATACTACAGGAAGCATTGCGCCATCTCTCAAGAGTAGTAACGCTTTAAACACTCTATGCTTTGCACCACTCCTGTTACTCGAGTAACAATATGCGACACACAATGGCAGGTCTATTGTATCCCTTGGACCTTCACATTGACAGTGAAACACAGAAACTGCATCGCTATTGAAAACTACTGGAAGCATTGCGCCATCTCTCAAGAGTAGTAACGCTTTAAACACTCAATGCTTTGCACCTCTCCTGTTACTCGAGTAACAATATGCGACACACAATGAGAGGTTTATTGTATCCCTTGGACCTTCACATTGACAGTGAAACACAGAAACTGCATCGCTATTAAAAACTACTGGAAGCATTGCGCCATCTCTCAAGACTAGTAACGCTTTAAACAGTCTATGACTTGCATTTCTCCTGGGAGTCGAGTAACAATGTGCGACGCACAGTGGCAGGTTTATTGTATCCCGTGGACCATCAAACTGACATTGAAATACAGAATCTGCATCGCTATTGAAAGCTACTGGAAGCATTGCGCCATCTCTCAAGACTAGTTACACTTTAAATAGTCTATGGTTTGCACCTCCCTTCGGAGTCGAGTAACAATATGCGACGCACAGTGGCAGGTCTATTGTATTCCTTGGACCATCACATTGACATCGAAACACAGAAACTGTATCGCTACTGAATACTAATTTAAGCATTGCGACATCTCTCAAGACTAGTAAAGCTTTAAACAGTCTATGTTCTGCACCTCTCCTTGGAGTCGAGTAACAATATGAGACGCGCAGTGGCAGGTTTATTGTATCCCTTGGACCTACACATTGACGTTGAAACACAGAAACTGCATCGCTACTGAATACTACTGGAAGCATTGCGCCATCTCTCAAGATTAGTAACGCTTTAAACAGTCAATTCTTTGCACCTCTCCTGGGAGTCGAGTAACAATATGTGACGCACAATGTCAGGTTTATTGTATATTTTGGACCTTAACATTGACATTGAAACACAGAAACTGCATCGCTATTGAAAATTACTGCAAGCATTGCGCCATCTCTCGTGACTAGTAACGCTTTGAAGAGTCTATGCCTTGCACTTCTCCTGGGAGTCGAGTAACAATATGCGACGCACAGTGGCCGGTTTATTGCATCCCTTGGACCTTCAAATTGACATTGAAAAACAGAAACTGCATCGCTATTGAAAGCTACTGGAAGCATTGCGCCATCTCTCAAGACTAGCAACACTTTAAACAGGCTATGCTTTGCACGTCCCTTCGGAGTCGAGTAACAATATGCGACGCACAGTGGCAGGTTTATTTTATCCCTTGGACCTCCACATTGACATTGAAACACAGAAACTGCATCGCTATTGAATACTACAGTACGCATTGCGACATCTGTTAAGGCGAGTAACGCTTTAAACAGTATGTGCTTTGCACCTCTCCTCGGAGTCTAGTAACATTTTGCGACGCACAGTGGCAGGTTTATTATATCCCTTGGACCTTCACATTGACATTGAGACACAGAAACAGCATCGCTATTGAATACTACTAGAAGCATTGCGCCATCTCTCAAGACTACTTACGCTTTAAAGAGTCCATGCTTTGCACCTCTCCTCGGAGTCGAGTGACAATATGCGAAGCACAGTGGCAGGTTTATAGTATCCCTTAGACCTTCACATTGACATTGAAACACAGAAACTGCATCGCTATTAAAAACTACTGGAAGCATTGGCGATCTCTCAAGACTAGTAATGCTTTAAATAGTCTATGCTTTGCACCTCTCATCGGAGTCGAGTAACAATATGCGACGCACAGTGGCAGGTTTACTGTATCCCTTGGACTTTCACATTGACATTGAAACACAGAAACTGAATCGCTATTGAATACTACAGGAAGCATTGCGATATTTGTCAAGGCGAGTAACGCTTCAAACAGTCTGTGCTTTGAACCACCCGGGGAGTCGCGTAACGATATGCGACGCTCAGTGGCAGGTTTATTTTCTCCCTTGGACCTTCACATTGACATTGAAACACAGAAACTGCACCGATATTGAATACTAGAGGAAGCATTGAGACATCTGTAAAGCAAGTAACGCTTTGAACAGTCTGTGCGTAGAACATCCCCTGGGAGTCGAGTAACAATATGCGACGCACAGTGGCAGGTCTATTGTCTTCCTTAGATCTTCACATTGACATCGAAACGCAGAAACTGTATCGCTACTGATTACTACTGGAAGCATTGCGACATCTCTCAAGACTAGTAAAGCTTAAAAGAGTCTACGCTTTGCACCTCGCCTAGGAGTCGAGTCACAATATTCGAAGCACAGTGGCAGGTTTATTGTATCCCTTGCACCTTCACAATGACATTGAAACATAGAAACTGCATCGCTATAGAATACTACAGGAAGCATTGCGACATCTGTCAAGGCGAGTAACGCTTTAAACAGTGTATGCTTCGAACCTCTCCTGGGAGTCTAGTTACAATTTGCGACGCATAGCGCCAGGTTTATTGTATCCCTTGGACCTTCACAATGACATTGAAACATAGAAACTGCATCGCTATTGAATACTACAGGAAACATTGCGACATCTGTCAAGGCGAGTAACGCTTCAAACAGTCTATGCTTTGCACCTCTCCTCGGAGAACAGTAACAATATGCGAAGGACGGTGAAAGGTTTATTTTGTCCCTTGGACCTTCACAATGACATTGAAACACAGAAACTGCATCGCTATTGAAAACTACTGGAAGCATTGCGCAATCTCTCAAGACTAGTAACGCTTTAAACAGTCTACACTTTGCACCTCTCCTGGGAGTCGAGTAACAAAATGCGACGCACAATGGCAGGTTTATTGTATCCCTTGGACCTACACATTGACATTGAAACACAGAAACTGCATCGCTATTGAAAACTACTGCAAGCATTGCGCCATCTCTCGAGACTAGTAACGCTTTAAACAGTCTATGACTTGCACTTCTCCTGGGAGTCTAGTTACAATATGCGACGCACAGTGCCAGCCTTATTGTATCCCTTGGACTTTTACATTGACATTGAAACACAGAAACTGCATCGCTATTGAATACTACAGGAAGCATTGCGCCATCTCTCAAGAGTAGTAACGCTTTAAACACTCTATGCTTTGCACCTCTCCTGTTACTCGAGTAACAATATGCGACACACAATGGCAGGTTTATTGTATCCCTTGGACCTTCACATTGACAGTGAAACACAGAAACTGCATCGCTACTGAATACTACTGGAAGCATTGCGCCATCACTCAAGACTAGTAACGCTTTAAACAGTCAATTCTTTGCACCTCTCCTGGGAGTCGAGTAACAATATGTGCCGCACAATGTCAGGTTTATTGTATATCTTGGACCTTAACATTGACATTGAAACACAGAAACTGCATCGCTATTGAAAACTACTGCAAGCATTACGCCATCTCTCGTGACTAGTAACGGTTTAAACAGTCTATGCCTTGCACTTCTGCTGGGAGTCGACTAACAATATCCGACGCACAGTGGCAGGTTTATTGCATCCCTTGGACCTTCAAATTGACATTGAAAAACAGAAACTGCATCGCTATTGAATACTATAGGAAGCATTGCGCCATCTCTCAAGACTAGTAACGCTTTAAACAGTCTGTGCTTTGCACCTCTCATCGGAGTCGAGTAACAATATGCGACGCACAGTGGCAGGTTTATTGTATCCCTTGGACCTTCACATTGACATTGAAACACAGAAACTGCATCGCTATTGAAAACTACTGGAAGCATTGCGCCACCTCTCAAGTCTAGTAACGCTTTAAGCATTCTGTCCTCTCACCTCTCCTCCGAGTCGAGTAACAATATGCGATGCACAGTAACAAGCTTATTGTATCCCTTGGACCATCACATTGACATTGAAATACAGAAACTGCATCACTATTGATACTACAGGAAGCATTGCAACATCAGTCATGGCGAGTAACGCTTTAAACAGTCTGTGCTTTGCACCTTTATTTGGAGATGAGTAACAATATGCGACGCACAGTGGCAGGTTTATTGTATCCCTTGGACCTTCACAATGACATTGAAACACAGAAACTGCATCGCTATTAAATACTACTGGAAGCATTGCGACATCTGTCAAGGCGAGTAACGCTTTAAACAGTCTGTTAGTTGAACCTGTCCTGCGAGTCGAGTAACAATATGCGACGCACAGTGGCAGGTTTATTGTATCCCTTGGACATTGACAATGACGTTGAAACACAGAAACTGCATCGCTATTGAATACTACATGAAGCATTGCGACATCTCTCAAGAGTAGTAACACTTTAAAAAGTGTATGCTTTGCACTTCTCCTCGGAGTCTAGTAACAATATGCGACGCACAGTGGCAGGTTTATTGTATCCCTTGGACCTCCACATTGACATTGAAACACAGAAACTGCATCGCTATGGAATACTACAGCTTGCATTGCGACATCTGTTAAGGCGAGTAACGCTTTAAACAGTATGTGCTTTGCACCTCTCCTTGGAGTCTAGTAACATTTTGCGACGCACAGTGGCAGGTTTATTATATCCCTTGAACCTTCACATTGACATTGAGACACAGAAACAGCATCGCTATTGAATACTACTAGAAGCATTGCGCCATCTCTCAAGACTAGTTACGCTTTAAGGAGTCTATGCTTTGCACCTCTCCTCGGAGTCGAGTGACAATATGCGACGCACAGTGGCGGGTTTACTGTATGCCTTGGACCTTCACATTGACATTGATACACAGAAACTGCATCGCTATTGAATACTACTGGATGCATTGCGACATCTCTCAAGACTAGTAACACTTTAAACAGTCTATGCTTTGAACCTCTCCTCGGAGTCGAGTAACAATATGCGACGCACAGTGGCAGGTGTACTGTATTCCTTGGAACTTCACATTGACATTGAAACACAGAAACTGCACGCTATTGAATACTACAGGAAGCATTGTGACTTATGTTAAGGCGAGTAATGCTTTAAACAGTCTGTGCTTTGCACCTCACCTTGGAGTCGAGTAACATTATGCGAAGCACAGTGGCAGGTTTATTGTATACCTTGGACCATCACATTGACATTGAAACATAGAAACTGCATCGCTATAAAATACTACAGGAAGCATTGCGACATCTGTCAAGGCGAGTAACGCTTTAAACAGTCTATGCTTCGAACCTCTCCTGGGATTCTAGTTACAACATGCGACGCACAGTGCCAGGTTTATATTATCCCTTGGACCGCCACATTGACATTGAAACACAGAAACTGCATCGCTATTGAATACTACAGGAAGCATTGCGATATCTTTCAAGACCAGTAATGCTTTAAGCAGTCTATGCTTTGCACCTCTCCTCGGAGTCAAGTAACAATATGCGACACACAGTGGCAGGTTTATTGTATCCCTTGGACATTCATGTTGACATTTAATCACAGAAACTGCATCGCTATTGAATACTACAGGTAGCATTGCGACATCTGTTAAGGCGAGTAATGCTTTAAACAGTCTGTGCTTTGCACCTCTTCTCGTAGTCCAGTAACAATATGCGAAGCACAGTGACAAGTTTATTGTATCCCTTGGACCTTCACATTGACATTGAGATACAGAAACTGCATCACTATTGATACTACAGGAAGCATTGCGACATCAGTCATGGCGAGTAACGCTTTAAACAGTCTGTGCTTTGCACCTCTTCTCGTAGTCCAGTAACAATATGCGAAGCACAGTACAAGTTTATTGTATCCCTTGGACCTTCACATTGACATTGAAACACAGAAACTGCATCGCTATTGAAAATTACTGGAAGCATTGCGCCACTTCTCAAGACTAGTAGCGCTTTAAACAGTCAATGCTTTGCACCTCTCCTGGGAGTCGAGTAACAATATGCGACGCAAAATGGCAGGTTTATTGCATCCCTTGGACCTTCACATTGACATTGAAACACAGAGACGTTATTGCTATTGAATACTACTGGAAGCATTGCGACATCTGTCGAGGCGAGTAACGCTCTAAATAGTCTGTGCTTTGCACCTCTCCTCGGAGTCCAGTAACAATATGCGAAGCGCAGTGGCAGGTCTATTGTATCCCTTGGATCTTCACATTAACATTGAAACACAGAAACTGCATCGCTATTGAATACTACAGGAAGCATTGCGCCATCTCTCAAGACTAGTAACGCTTTAAACAGTCAATGCTTTGCACCACTCCTGGGAGTCGAGTAACAACATGCGACGCACAGTGGCAGGTTTATTTCATCCCTTGCACCTTCACATTGACATTGAAACACAGAAACTTTATCTCTATTGAATACTACTGGAAGCATTGCGACATCTGTCAAGGCGAGTAACGCTTTAAACAGTCTTTGCTTTGCACCTTTCCTCGGAGACGGGTGATAATATGCAACGCACAGTGGCAGGTTTATTGGATCCCTTGGACCTTCAGATTAACATTGAAACACAGAAACTGCATCGCTATTGAATACTATAGGAAGCATTGCGACATCTCTCATGACTAGTAACACTTTTAACAGTCTTTGCTTTGCACCTCTCCTCGGAGTCGATTAACAATATGCGACGCACAGTGGCAGGTTTACTGTATCCCTTGGAACTTCACATTGACATTGAAACACAGAAACTGCATCGCTATTGAATACTAGAGGAAGCATTGAGACATCTGTCAAAGCGAGTAAAGCTTTGAACAGTCTATGCGTAGAACATCTCCTGGGAGTCGAGTAACAATATGCGACGCACAGTGGCAGGTCTATTGTATTCCTTTGACCTGCACATTGACATAGAAACACAGAAACCGTATCGCTACTGAATAGTACTGGAAGCATTGCGACATCTCTCAAGACTAGTAAAGCTGTAAACAGTCTATGTTTTGCACCTCTCCTTGGAGTCGAGTAACAATATGCGAAGCACAGTGGCAGGTTTATTGTATCCCTTGGACCTTCACATTGGCATTGAAACACAGAAACTGCATCGCTATTGAATACTACAGGAAGCATTGCGACATCTGTCAAGGCGAGTAACGCTTTAAACAGTCAATGCTTCGAACCTCTCCTGGGAGTCTAGTTCCTTATGCGACGCACAGTGCCAGGTTTATATTATCCCTTGGACCTCCACATTGACATTGAAACACAGAAACTGCATCGTTATTGAATACTACAGGAAGCATTGCGATATCTTTCAAGACTGGTAACGCTTTAAACAGTCTATGCTCTGCATCTCTCCTCGGAGTCGAGTAACAATACGCGACGCACAGTTCCAGGTTTATTGTATCCCTTGGACCTTCACATTGACATTGAAACACAGAAACTGCATCGCTATTGAATACTACAGGAAGCATTGCGCCATCTCTCAAGACTAGTAACGCTTTAAACACTCTATGCTTTGCACCTCTCCTCGGACTCGAGTAACAATGTGCGATGCACAGTGGCAGTTTTATTGCATCCCTTGGACCTTCACATTGATATTGAAACACAGAAACTGCATCGCTATGGAATACTACTGGAAGCATTGCGACATGTCTCAATACTAGTAACGCTTTATACAGTCTATGATTTGCAACTCTCCTTGGAGTCGAGTAACAATATGCGACGCACAGTGGCAGGTTAATTGTATGCCTTGGACCTTCACATTGACATTGATACACAGAAACTGCATCGCTATTGAATACTACTGGAAGTATTGCGCCATTTCTCAAGACTAGTTACGCTTTAAACAGTCTACGCATTGCACTTCTCCTCGGAGAATAGTAACAATTAGCGACGCACAGTGGCAGGTTTATTGTATCTTTTGGTCCTTCACATTGACATTGAAACACAGAAACTGCATCGCTATTGAATACTAGTGGAAGCATTGCGCCATCTCTCAAGACTAGTAACGCTTGAAACAGTCTATGCTTTGCACCTCTTCTCGGAGTCGAGTAACAATATGCGACGCAAAGTGGCAGGTTTATTCGATCCCTTGGACCTTCATATTGACATTGAATCACAGAAACTGCATCGCTATTGAATACTACAGGTACATTGCGACATCTGTCAAGGCGAGTAACGCCTTAAACAGTCAGTGCTTTGAGCGTCTCTTGGGAGTCGAGTAACAATGTGCGACGCAAAGTGGCAGATTTACTGTATCCCTTGGACCTTCACATCGTTATTGAAACACAGAAACTGCATCGCTATTGAAGAACTATTGAAGCATTGCGCCATCTCTCAAGACTAGTAACGCTTTAAAAAGTCTACGCATTGCACTTCTCCTCGGAGAATAGTAACAATTAGCGACGCACAGTGGCAGGTTTATTGTATCTTTTGGTCCTTCACATTGACATTGAAACACAGAAACTGCATCGCTATTGAATACTAGTGGAAGCATTGCGCCATCTCTCAAGACTAGTAACGCTTTAAACAGTCTATGCTTTGCACCTCTCCTTGGAGTCGAGTAACAATATACGACACACAGTGGCAGGTTTATTGCATCCCTTGGACCTTCACATTGACATTGAATCACAGAAACTGCATCGCTATTGAATTCTACTGGAAGTATTGGGCCATTTCTCAAGACTAGTTACGCTTTAAACAGTCTACGCATTGCACTTCTCCTCGGAGAATAGTAACAATTAGCGACGCACAGTGGCAGGTTTATTGTATCTTTTGGTCCTTCACATTGACATTGAAACAGAGAAACTGCATCGCTATTGAATACTAGTGGAAGCATTGCGCCATCTCTCAAGACTAGTAACGCTTTAAACAGTCTATGCTTTGCACCTCTCCTTGGAGTCGAGTAACAATATACGACACACAGTGGCAGGTTTATTGCATCCCTTGGACCTTCACATTGACATTGAATCACAGAAACTGCATCGCTATTGAATTCTACAGGAAGCATTGCGACATCTGTCAAGGCGACTATTTCTTTAAACAGTCTGAGCTTTGAACCTCTCCTAGGAGTCGAGTAAAAATATGCGACGCACAGTGGCAGGTTTATTGTACCCTATGGACTTTCACATTGACATTGAAACTCAGAAACTTTATCGCTATTGAATACTACTGGAAGTACTGCGACTTCTCTCAAGACTTGTAACGCTTTAAACCGTATATGTTTTGCACCTCATCTCGGAGTCGAGTAACAGTTTGCAACGCACAGAGGCAGGTTTATTGTATCCATTGGACCTTCACATTGATATTGAATCACAGAAACTGCATCGCTATTGAATACTACAGGAAGCATTGTGACATCTGTCAAGGCGAGTAACTCTTTAAACAGTCTGTGCTTTGAACCTCTCCTAGGAGTCGAGTAAAAATATGCGACACACAGTGGCAGGTTTATTGAATCCCTTGGACCTTCACATTGACATTGAAAATAAGAAACTGCATCGCTATTGAATACTACTGGAAGCATTGCTCCATCTCTCAAGACTAGTAACGCTTTAAACAGTCTATGCTTTGCAGCTCTCCTGGGAGTCGAGTAACAATATAGGACACACATTGGTAGGTTTATTGTATCCCTTGGACCTTCACTTTGACATTGAAACACAGAATCTGCATCGCTGTTCAATACTACAGGCAGCATTGTGACTTCGGTCAAAGCGTGTAATGCTTTAAACAGACAGTGCTTTGAACCTTTCCTGTGAGTCGAGTTACAATATGCTACACACAGTGGCAGATTTATTGTATCCCTTGGACCTTCACATTGACATTGAAACACAGAAACTGCATCGCTATTGAATACTACTGGAAGCATTGCGCCAATTCTCAAGACTAGTAACGCTTTAAACAGTCTATGCTGTGCACCTCTCCTCGGAGTCGACTAAAAATATGCGACGCACCGTGGCAGGTTTATTGGATCCCTTGGACATTCACATTATTATTGAAACACAGGAACTGCATCGCTATTGGCAACTACTCTTAGCATTGCGCCATCTCTCAAGACTTGTAACGCTTTAAACAGTCTATTCTTTGTACCTCTCCTCAGAGTCGAGTATTAATATGCCAAGCACAGTGGAAGGTTTATTGTATCCCTTGGACCTTCACATTGACATTGAAACACAGAAACTGCAGAGCTATTGAATACTACTGGAAGCATTGCGCCATCTCTCAAGACTTGTAACGCTTTAAACAGTCTATGCTTTGCACCACTCCTCAGAGTCGAGCAACAATATGCGACGCATCGTGGCAGGTTTATTGCATCCCTTGGACCTTCACATTCACATTGATACACAGAAACTGCATTGCTATAATAGTACTGGAAGCATTGCGCCATCTCTCAATACTAGTAACGCTTTAAACAGTCTGGGCGTTGCACCTCTCCTCGGAGTCGAGTAACAATATGCGACGCTCAGTTGCAGGTTTATTCCGATCCCTTGGACCTCCACATTGACATTGAAACACAGAAACTATCGCTATTGAGTACTACTGGAAGCATTGCGCCATCTCTCAAGACTAGTAACACTTTTATCAGTCTACGCTTTGCACCTCTCCTCAGAGACAAGTAACAATATGCGACGCACAGTGGCAGGTTTATTGTATCACTTGGACCTTCACATATTCATTGAAACACAGAAACTGCACAGTGGCAGGTTTATTGTATCCCTTGGACCTTCACATTGACATTTTAACACAGAAACTGCATCGCTATTGATTACTACTAAAAGCATTGCGCCATCTCTCAAGAATAGTAACGCTTTAAACAGTCTAAGCTTTGCACCTCTCCTCGGAGGTGAGTAACAATACGTGACGCACAGTGGCAGGTTTATTCTATCAGTTGGACATTCACATATTGATTGAAACACAGAAACTGCTCAGTGGAAGGTTTATTGTATTCCTTGGACCTTCATATTGACATTGAAATACAGAAACTGCATCGTTATTGAAAACTACTGGAAGCATTGCGCCATCTCTCAGGACTAGTATTGCTTTAAACAGCCTATGCTTTGCACCTCTCCTCAGAGTCGAGTAAATTTATGCGACGCACAGTGGCAGGTTTATTGTATCCCTTGGACATTCACATTGACATCTTAACACAGAAACTGCATCGCTATTGATTACTACTGGAAGCATTCCGCCATCTCTCAAGACTAGTAACGCTTTAAACAGTCTATGGTTTGCACCTCTCCTGGGAGTTGAGTAACAATTTACGACTCACAGTGGCAGGTTTATTGGATCCCTTGGACCTTCACATTGCCATTTAATTACGGAAACTGCTCCGCTATTGAATACTACAGGAAGCATCGCGACATCTGTCAAGGCGAGTAACGCTTTAATCAGTCTGTGCTTTGAACCACTCCTGGGAGTCCAGTATCAATATGCGACGCACAGTGGCAGGTGTATTGGATCCCTTGGACCTTCACATTTATATTGAAACACAGGAATTGCATCACTATTGAAAACTACTTTTATCATTGAGCCATCTCTCAAGACTAGTAACGCTTTAAACAGTCTATGCTTTGCACCTCTCCTCGGAGTCGAGTGACAATATGCCACGCACAGTTGCAGGTTTATTGTATCCCTTGGACCTTCACATTGACATTGAAACACAGAAACTGCACCGCTATTGAATACTACTGGAAGCATTGCGCCGCCTCTCAAGACCAGTAACGCTTTAAAAAGTCTATACTTTGCACCTCTCCTCGGAGTCGAGTAACAATATGCGATGCACAGTGGTGGGTATATTGTATCCATTGGACCTTCACATTGACATTTTAACACAGAAACTGCATCGCTATTGATTACTACAGGAAGCATTGCGACATCTGCCAAGGCGAGTAACTCTTTAAACAATCTGTGCTTTGCACCTCTCCTGGGAGTCGATTAACAATTTACGACGCACAGTGGCAGCTTTATTGTAACCCATGCACTCTCACATTGACATTGAAACGCAGAAACTGCAACGCTATTGAATACAACTGGAAGCATTGCGCCATCTCTCAAGACTAGTAACGCTTTAAACAGTCTATGCTCTGCACCTCTCCTTGGAGTCGAGTAACAATATGCCACGCACAGTGGCAGGTTGATTGTATCCCTTGGACCTTCTCATTGACATTGAAACACAGAAACTGCATCGCTATTGAATACCACTGGAAGCATTGCGCCATTTCTCAAGACTAGTAACGCTTTAAACTGTCTATGCTCTGCACTTCTCCTCGGAGTGGAATAACAATATGCGACGCACCCTGGCAGGTTTATTGGATCCCTTGAACCTTCCCTTTGATATTGAAACACAGGAACTGCATCGCTATTGACAACTACTGTTAGCATTGCGCCATCTCTCAAGACTAGTAACGCTTTAAACAGTCTATGCTTTGCACCTCCCCTCGGCGTCGAGTAACAACATGCCACACAGAGTGACAGGTTTATTGTATCCCTTGGACCTTTACATTGACATTGAAACACGGAAGCTGCATCGCTCTTGAATACTAGTGGAAGCATTGAGTCACCTCTCAAGACCAGTAACGCTTTAAAAAGTCTTTGCTTTGCACCTCTCCTCGGAGTCGAGTAACAATATGCGACGCACGGGGGCAGGTATATTGTATCCATTGGACCTTCACATTGACATTGAAACACAGTAATAGCATTGCTATTGAATACTACTGGAAGCAATGCGCCATTTCTCAAGACTAGTAACGCTTTAAACAGTCTATGCTCTGCACCTCTCCTCGGACTAGAATAACAATATGCGACGCACCGTGGCAGGTTTATTGTATCCCTTGAACCTTCCCACTGATATTGAAACACAGGAACTGCATCGCTATTGAAAACTACTGTTAGCATTGCGCCATCTCTCAAGACTAGTAACGCTTTAAACAGTCTATGTTTTGCACCTCTCCTCGGAGTCGAGTAACAATATGCCACGCACAGTGGCAGGTTTATTGTATCCCTTGGACCTTCACATTGACATTGAAACGCAGAAAATGCAACGCTATTGAATACAACTGGAAGCATTGCGCCATCTCTCAAGACTAGTAACGCTTTAAACAGTCTATGCTTTGCACCTCTCCTCGGAGTCGAGTAACAATATGCCACGCACAGTGGCAGGTTTATTGTATCCCTTGGCCCTTCACATTGACATTGAAACACAGAAACTGCATCGCTATTGAATACTACTGGAAGCATTGCGCAGCCTCTCAAGAGCAGTAACGCTTTAAAAAGTCTATGCTTTGCACCTCTCCTCGGAGTCGAGTAACAATATGCGATGAACAGTGGCAGGTATATTGTATCCATTGGACCTTCACATTGAGATTGAATCACAGAATCTGCATCGCTATTGATTACTACAGGAAGCATTGCGACATCTGTCAAGGCGAGTAACGCTTTAAACAGTCTATGCTTTGCACCTCTCCTGGGAGTCGAGTAACAATTTACGACCCACAGTGGCAGGTTTATTGTAACCCATGCACTTTCACATTGACATTGAAACGCAGAAACTGCAACGCTATTGAATACAACTGGAAGCATTGCGCCATCTCTCAAGACTAGTAACGCTTTAAACAGTCTATGCTTTGCACCTCTCCTGGGAGTCGAGTAACAATTTACGACCCACAGTGGCAGGTTTATTGGATCCCTTGGACATTCACATTGGCATTGAATTACGGAAACTGCACCGCTATTGAATACTACAGGAAGCATTGCGACATCTGTCAAGGCGAGTAACGCTTTAATCAGTATGTGCTTTGAACCACTCCTGGGAGTCGAGTATCAATATGCGACGCGCATTGGCAGGTGTATTGGATCACTTGGACCTTCACATTTATATTGAAACACAGGAACTGCATCACTATTGAAAACTACTGTTAGCATTGAGGCATCTCTCAAGACCAATAACGCTTTAAACAGTGTATGCTTTGCACCTCTCCTCGGAGTCGAGTAACAATATGCCACGCGTGGTGGCAGGTTTATTGTATCCCTTGGACCTTCACATTGACATTGAAACACAGAGACTGCATCGCTATTGAATACTACTGGAGGCATTGCGCCATTTCTCAAGACTAGTAACGCTTTAAACAGTCTATGCTCTGCACCTCTCCTCGGAGTCGAATAACAATATGCGACGCACCGTGGCAGGTTTATTGGATCCCCTGAACCTTCCCTTTGATATTGAATCACAGGAACTGCATCGCTATTGACAACTACTGTTAGCATTGCGCCATCTCTCAAGACTAGTAACGCTTTAAACAGTCTATGCTTTGCACCTCCCCTCGGAGTCGAGTAACAACATGCCACACACAGTGGCAAGTTTATTGTATCCCTTGGACCTTCACATTGACATTGAAACACGGAAGCTGCATCGCTCTTGAATACTACTGGAAGCATTGAGCCACCTCTCAAGACCAGTAACGCTTTAAAAAGTCTTTGCTTTGCACCTCTCCTCGGAGTCGAGTAACAATATGCGACACACAGGGGCAGGTATATTGTATCCATTGGACCTTCACATTGACATTGAAACACAGTAATTGCATTGCTATTGAATACTACTGGAAGCAATGCGCCATTTCTCAAGACTAGTAACGCTTTAAACAGTCTATGCTCTGCACCTCCCCTCGGAGTCGAATAACAATATGCGACGGACCGTGGCAGGTTTATTGGATCCCTTGAACTTTCCCTTTGATATTGAAACACAGGTACTGCATCGCTATTGACAACTACTGTTAGCATTGCGCCATCTCTCAAGACTAGTAACGCTTTATCAGTCTATGCTTTGCACCAGCCCTCGGAGTAGAATAACAACATGCCACACACAGTGGCAGGTTTATTGTATCTCTTGGACCTTCACATTGACATTGAAACACGGAAACTGCATCGCTATTGAATACTACTGGAAGCATTGAGCCACCTCTCAAGACCAGTAACGCCTTAAAAAGTCTTTGCTTTGCACCTCCCCACGGAGTCGAGTAAAAATATGCGACGCACAGGGGCAGGAATATTGTATCCATTGGACCTTCACATTGACATTGAATCACAGAATCTGCATCGCTATTGATTACTACAGGAAGCATCGCGACATCTGTCAAGGCGAGTAACTCTTTAAGCAGTCTGTGCTTAGCACCTCTCCTGGGAGTCGATTAACAATTTACGACGGAGAGTGGCAGCTGTAATGTAACCCATGCACTTTCACATTGACATTGAAACGCAGAAACTGCAACGCTATTGAATACAACTGGAAGCATTGCGCCATCTCTCAAGACTAGTTACGCTTTAAACAGTCTATGCTCTGCACCTCTCCCCGGAGTCGAGTAATAATATGCCACGAACAGTGGCAGGTTTATTGTATCCCTTGGACCTTCACATTGACATTGAAGCACAGAAACAACATCGCTATTGAATACTACTGGAAGCATTGCGCCGCCTCTCAAGATCAGTAACGCTTTAAAAAGACTATGCTTTTCACCTCTCCTCGGAGTCGAGTAACAATATGCGATGCACAGTGGCAGGTATATTTTACCCATTGGACCTTCACATTGACATTGAATCACAGAATCTGCATCGCTATTGATTACTACAGGAAGCATGGCGACATCTGTCAAGGCGAGTAACTCTTTAAGCAGTCTGTGCTTAGCACCTCTCCTGGGAGTCGATTAACAAATTACGACGGAGAGTGGCAGCTGTAATGTAACCCATGCACTTTCACATTGACATTGAAACGCAGAAACTGCAACGCTATTGAATACAACTGGAAGCATTGCGCCATCTCTCAAGACTAGTAACGCTTTAAACAGTCTATGCTTTGCACCTCTCCTGGGAGTCGAGTAACAATATGCGATGCACTGTGGCAGGTATATTGTATCCACTGGACCTTCACATTGACATTGAATCACAGAATCTGCATCGCTATTGATTACTACAGGAAGCATTGCGACATCTGTCAAGGCGAGTACCTCTTTAAACAGTCTGTGCTTTGCACCTCTCCTGGCAGTCGATTAACAATTTACGATGCACAGTGGCAGCTTTATTGTAACTCATGCACTTTCACATTGACATTGAAACGCAGAAACTGCAACGCTATTGAATACAACTGGAAGCATTGCGCCATCTCTCAAGACTAGTAACGCTTTAAACAGTCTATGCTTTGCACCTCTCCTGGGAGTCGAGTAACAATTTACGACCCACAGTGGCAGGTTTATTGGATCCCTTGGACCTTCACATTGGCATTGAATTACGGAAACTGCACCGCTATTGAATACTACAGGAAGCATTGCGACATCTGTCAAGGCGAGTAACGCTTTAATCAGTATGTGCTTTGAACCACTCCTGGGAGTCGAGTATCAATATGCGATGCACATTGGCAGGTGTATTGGATCACTTGGACCTTCACATTTATATTGAAACACAGGAACTGCATCACTATTGAAAACTACTGTTAGCATTGAGCCATCTCTCAAGACCAATAACGCTTTAAACAGTGTATGCTTTGCACCTCTCCTCGGAGTCGAGTAACAATATGCCACGCACAGTGGCAGGTTGATTGTATCCCTTGGACCTTCACATTGACATTGAAACACAGAGACTGCATCGCTAATGAATACTACTGGAGGCATTGCGCCATTTCTCAAGACTAGTAACGCTTTAAACAGTCTATGCTCTGCACCTCTCCTCGGAGTCGAATAACAATATGCGACGCACCGTGGTAGGTTTATTGGATCCCTTGAACCTTCCCTTTGATATTGAATCCCAGGAACTGCATCGCTATTGACACCTACTGTTAGCATTGCTCCATCTCTCAAGACTAGTAACGCTTTAAACAATCTATGCTTTGCACCTCCCCTCGGAGTCGAGTAACAACATGCCACACACAGTGGCAAGTTTATTGTATCCCTTGGACCTTCACATTGACATTGAAACACGGAAGCTGCATCGCTCTTGAATACTACTGGAAGCATTGAGCCACCTCTCAAGACCAGTAACGGTTTAAAAAGTCTTTGATTTGCACCTCTCCTCGGAGTCGAGTAACAATATGCGACGCACAGGGGCAGGTATATTGTATTTATTGGACCTTCACATTGACATTGAAACACAGTAATTGCATCGCTATTGAATACTACTGGAAGCAATGCGCCATTTCTCAAGACTAGTAACGCTTTAAACAGTCTATGCTCTGCACCTCTCCTCGGAGTCGAATAACAATATGCGACGCACCGTGGCAGGTTTATTGGATCCCTTGAACTTTCCCTTTGATATTGAAACACAGGAACTGCATCGCTATTGACAACTACTGTTAGCATTGCGCCATCTCTCAAGACTAGTAACGCTTTAAACAGTCTATGCTTTGCACAACCCCTCGGAGTAGAATAACAACATGCCACACACAGTGGCAGGTTTATTGTATCTCTTGGACCTTCACATTGACATTGAAACACGGAATATGCATCGCTATTGAATACTACTGGAAGCATTGAGCCACCTCTCAAGACCAGTAACGCTTTAAAAAGTCTTTGATTTGCACCTCTCCTCGGAGTCGAGTAACAATATGTGACGCACAGGGGCAGGTATATTGTATTTATTGGACCTTCACATTGACATTGAAACACAGTAATTGCATCGCTATTGAATACTACTGGAAGCAATGCGCCATTTCTCAAGACTAGTAACGCTTTAAACAGTCTATGCTCTGCACCTCTCCTCGGAATCGAATAACAATATGCGACGCACCGTGGCAGGTTTATTGGATCCCTTGAACTTTCCCTTTGATATTGAAACACAGGAACTGCATCGCTATTGACAACTACAATTAGCATTGCGCCATCTCTCAAGACTAGTAACGCTTTAAACAGTCTATGCTCTGCACCTCTCCACGGAGTCGAGTAAAAATATGCGACGCACAGGGGCAGGTATATTGTATCCATTGGACCTTCACATTGACATTGAATCACAGAATCTGCATCGCTATTGATTACTACAGGAAGCATATCGACATCTGCCAAGGCGAGTAACTCTTTAAACAGTCTGTGCTTTGCACCTCTCTTGGGAGTCGATTAACAATTTACGACGCACAGTGGCAGCTTTATTGTAACCCATGCACTTTCACATTGACATTGAAACGCAGAAACTGCAACGCTATTGAATACAACTGGAAGCATTGCGCCATCTCTCAAGACTAGTTACGCTTTAAAAAGTCTATGCTCTGCACCTCTCCTCGGGGTCGAGTAATAATATGCCACGAACAGTCGCAGGTTTATTGTATCCCTTGGACCTTCACATTGACATTGAAACACAGAAACAACATCGCTATTGAATACTACTGGAAGCATTGCGCCGCCTCTCAAGATCAGTAACGCTTTAAAAAGTCTATGCTTTGCACCTCTCCTCGGAGTCGAGTAACAATATGCGATGCACAGTGGCAGGTATATTGTACCCATTGGACCTTCACATTGACATTGAATCACAGAATCTGCATCGCTATTGATTACTACAAGAAGCATCGCGACATCTGTCAAGGCGAGTAACTCTTTAAACAGTCTGTGCTTTGCACCTCTCCTGGGAGTCGACTAACAATTTACGACGCACAGTGGCAGCTTTATTGTAACCCATGCACTTTCACATTGACATTGAAACGCAGAAACTGCAACGCTATTGAATACAACTGGAAGCATTGCGCCATCTCTCAAGACTAGTAACGCTATAAACAGTCTATGCTTTGCACCTCTCCTGGGAGTCGAGTAACAATATGCGATGCACTGTGGCAGGTATATTGTATCCATTGGACCTTCACATTGACATTGAATCACAGAATCTGCATCGCTATTGATTACTACAGGAAGCATTGCGACATCTGTCAAGGCGAGTAACTCTTTAAACAGTCTGTGCTTTGCACCTCTCCTGGGAGTCGATTAACATTTTACGACGCACAGTGGCAGCTTTATTGTAACTCATGCACTTTCACATTGACATTGAAACGCAGAAACTGCAACGCTATTGAATACAACTGGAAGCATTGCGCCATCTCTCAAGACTAGTAACGCTTTAAACAGTGTATGCTTTGCACCTCTCCTGGGAGTCGAGAAACAATTTACGACCCACAGTGGCAGGTTTATTGTATCCCTTGGACCTTCACATTGGCATTGAATTACGGAAACTGCACCGCTATTGAATACTACAGTAAGCATTGCGACATCTGTCAAGGCGAGTAACGCTTTAATCAGTATGTGCTTTGAACCACTCCTGGGAGTCGAGTATCAATATGCGACGCACATTGGCAGGTGTATTGGATCCCTTGGACCTTCACAATTATACTGAAACACAGGAACTGCATCACTATTGAAAACTACTGTTAGCATTGAGCCATCTCTCAAGACCAATAACGCTTTAAACAGTCAATGCTTTGCACCTCTCCTCGGAGTTGATTAACAATTTACGACGCACAGTGGCAGCTTTATTGTAAACCACGGACTTTCACATTGACATTGAAACGCAGAAACTGCAACGCTATTGAATACAACTGGAAGCATTGCGCCATCTCTCAAGACTAGTAACGCTTTAAACAGTGTATGCTTTGCACCTCTCCTCGGAGTCGAGTAACAATATTCCACGCGTAGTGGCAGGTTTATTGGATCCCTTGAACCTTCCCTTTGATATTGAATCACAGGAACTGCATCGCTATTGACAACTACTGTTAGCATTGCGCCATCTCTCAAGACTAGTAACGCTTTAAACAGTCTATGCTTTGCACCTCCCCTCGGAGTCGAGTAACAACATGCCACACACAGTGGCAAGTTTATTGTATCCCTTGGACCTTCACATTGACATTGAAACACGGTAGCTGCATCGCCCTTAAATACTACTGGAAGCATTGAGCCACTTCTCAAGACCAGTAACGCTTTAAAAAGTCTTTGCTTTGCACCTCTCCTCGGAGTCGAGTAACAATATGCGACGCACAGGGGCAGGTATATTGTATCCATTGGACCTTCTCATTGACATTGAATCACAGAATCTGCATCGCTATTGATTACTACAGGAAGCATTGCGACATCTGTCAAGGCGAGTAACTCTTTAAACAGTCTGTGCTTTGCACCTCTCCTCGGAGTCGACTAACAATTTACGACGCACAGTGGCAGCTTTATTGTAACCCATGCACTTTCACATTGACATTGAAACGCAGAAACTGCAACGCTATTGAATACAACTGGAAGCTTTGCGCCATCTCTCAAGACTAGTTACGCTTTAAACAGTCTATGCTTTGCACCTCTCCTCGGAGTCGAGTAATAATATGCCACGAACAGTGGCCGGTTTATTGTATCCCTTGGACCTTCACATTGACATTGAAACACAGAAACAACATCGCTATTGAATACTACTGGAAGCATTGCGCCGCCACTCAAGACCAGTAACGCTTTAAAAAGTCTATGCTTTGCACCTCTCCTCGGAGTCGAGTAACAATATGCGATGCACAGTGGCGGGTATATTGTATCCATTGGACCTTCACATTGACATTGAATCACAGAATCTGCATCGCTATTGATTACTACAGGAAGCATTGCGACATCTGTCAAGGCGAGTAAGTCTTTAAAGAGTCTGTGTTTTGCACCTCTCCTGGGAGTCGATTAACAATTTACGACGCACAGTGGCAGCTTTATTGTAACCCATGCACTTTCACATTGACATTGAAACGCAGATACTGCAACGCTATTGAATACGACTGGAAGCATTGCGCCATCTCTCAAGACTAGTAACGCTTTAAACAGTCTATGCTTTGCACCTCTCCTGGGAGTCGAGTAACAATATGCGATGCACTGTGGCAGGTATATAGTATCCATTAGACCTTCACATTGACATTGAATCACAGAATCTGCATCGCTATTGATTACTACAGGAAGCATTGCGACATCTGTCAAGGCGAGTAAGTCTTTAAACAGTCTGTGCTTTGCACCTCTCCTGGGAGTCGATTAACAATTTACGACGCACAGTGGCAGCTTTATTGTAACCCATGCACTTTCACATTGACATTGAAACGCAGAAACTGCCACGCTATTGAATACAACTGGAAGCATTGCGCCATCTCTCAAGACTAGTAACGCTTTAAACAGTCTATGCTTTGCACCTCTCCTGGGAGTCGAGTAACAATTTACGACCCACAGTGGCAGGTTTATTGGATCCCTTGGACCTTCACATTGGCATTGAATTACGGAAACTGCACCGCTATTGAATACTACAGGAAGCATTGTGACATCTGTCAAGGCGAGTAACGCTTTAATCAGTATGTGCTTTGAACCACTCCTGGGAGTCGAGTATCAATATGCGACGCACATTGGCAGGTTTATTGGATCCCTTGGACCTTCACATTTATATTGAAACACAGGAACTGCATTACCATTGAAAAATACTGTTAGCATTGAGCCATCTCTCAAGACCAATAACGCTTTAAACAGTCTATGCTTTGCACCTCACCTCGGAGTCGATTAACAATTTGCGACGCACAGTGGCAGCTTTATTGTAAACCATGGACTTTCACATTGACATTGAAACGCAGAAACTGCAACGCTATTGAATACAACTGGAAGCATTGCGCCATCTCTCAAGACTAGTAACGCTTTAAACAGTGTATGCTTTGCACCTCTCCTCGGAGTCGAGTAACAATATGCCACACGTTGTGGCAGGTTTATTGTATCCCTTGGACCTTCACATTGACATTGAAACACAGAGACTGCATCGCTATTGAATACTACTGGAGGCATTGCGCCATTTCTCAAGACTAGTATCGCTTTAAACAGTCTATGCTCTGCACCTCTCCTCGGAGTCGAATAACAATATGCGACACACCGTGGCAGGTTTATTGGATCCCTTGAACCTTCCCTTTGATATTGAATCACAGGAACTGCATCGCTATTGACAACTACTGTTAGCATTGCGCCATCTCTCAAGACTAGTAACGCTTTAAACAGTCTATGCTTTGCACCTTCCCTCGGAGTCGAGTATCAACATGCTACCCACAGTGGAAAGTTTATTGTATCCCTTGGACCTTCACATTGACATTGAAACACGGAAGCTGCATCGCTCTTGAATACTACTGGAAGCATTGAGCCACCTCTCAAGACCAGTAACGCTTTAAAAAGTCTTTGCTTTGCATCTCTCCTCGGATTCGAGTAACAATATGCAACGCACAGGGGCAGGTATATTGTATCCATTGGACCTTCACATTGACATTGAAACACAGAAACTGCATCGCTATTGAATACTACTGGAAGCATTGCGCCATTTCTCAAGACTAGTAACGCTTTAAACAGTCTATGCTCTGCACCTCTCCTCGGAGTCGAATAACAATATGCGACGCACCGTGGCAGGATTATTGGATACCTTGAACCTTCCCTTTGATATTGAAACACAGGAACTGCATCGCTATTGACAACTACTGTTAGAATTGCGCCATCTCTCAAGACTAGTAACGCTTTAAACAGTCTATGCTTTGCACCACGCCTCGGAGTAGAATAACAACATGCCACACACAGTGGCAGGTTTATTGTATCTCTTGGACCTTCACATTGACATTGAAACACGGAAACTGCATCGCTATTTAATACTACTGGAAGCATTGAGCCACCTCTCAAGACCAGTAACGCTTTAAAAATTCTTTGCTTTGCACCTCTCCACGGAGTCGAGAAAAAATATGCGACGCACATTGGCAGGTATATTGTATCCATTGGACCTTCACATTGACATTGAATCACAGAATCTGCATCGCTATTGATTACTACAGGAAGCGCTGCGACATCTGTCAAGGCGAGTAACTCTTTAAACAGTCTGTGCTTTGCACCTCTCCTGGGAGTCGATTAACAATTTACGACGCACAGTGGCAGCTTTATTGTAACCCATGCACTTTCACATTGACATTGAAATGCAGAAACTGCAACGCTATTGAATACAACTGGAAGCATTGCGCCATCTCTCAAGACTAGTAACGCTTTAAACAGTCTATGCTTTGCACCCCTCCTCGGAGTCGAGTAACAATATGCCACGCAAAGTGGCAGGTTTATTGTACCCCTTGGACCTTCACATTGACATTGAACACAGAAACTGCATCGCTATTGAATACTACTGGAAGCATTGCGCCATTTCTCAAGACTAGTAACGCTTTAAACAGTCTATGCTCTGCACCTCTCCTCGGAGTCGAATGACAATATGCGACGCACTGTGGCAGGTTCATTGGATCCCGTGAACCTTTCCATTGATATTGAAACACAGGAACTGCATCGCTATTGTCAACTACTGTTAGCATTGCGCTATCTCTCAAGACTAGAAACGCTTTAAACAGTCTATGTTTTGCACCTCTCCTCGGAGTCGAGTAACAACATGCCACACACAGTGGCAGGTTTATTGTATCCCTTGGACCATCACATTGACATTGAAACACGGAAACTGCATCG
Source organism: Schistocerca cancellata (assembly GCF_023864275.1). Taxonomy (NCBI): domain Eukaryota; kingdom Metazoa; phylum Arthropoda; class Insecta; order Orthoptera; family Acrididae; genus Schistocerca; species Schistocerca cancellata. The sequence goes on from NC_064628.1 coordinate 896,540,922, forward strand.
CTATTGAATACTACAGGAAGCATTGAGCCACATCTCAAGACCAGTAACGCTTTAAAAAGTCTTTGCTTTGCACCTCTCCTCGGAGTCAAGTAACAATATGCGACGCACAGAGGCAGGTATATTGTATCCATTGGACCTTCACATTGACATTGAAACACGGAAACTGCATCGCTATTGAATACTACTGGAAGCGTTGAGCCACCTCTCAAGACCAGTAACGCTTTAAAAAGTCTTTGCTTTGCACCTCTCCTCGGAGTCAAGTAACAATATGCAACGCACAGGGCAGGTATATTGTATCCATTGGACTTTCACATTGACATTGAAACACAGAAACTTAATCGCTATTGATTACTACAGGAAGCAATGCGACATCTGTCAAGTCGAGTTACGCTTACGCAGACTGTGCTATGAACCTCTCCTGGGAGTCAAGTAACAATATGCGACGCACAGAGGCAGGTATATTGTATCCATTGGACCTTCACATTGACATTGAAACACGGAAACTGCATCGCTATTGAATACTACTGGAAGCGTTGAGCCACCTCTCAAGACCAGTAACGCTTTAAAAAGTCTTTGCTTTGCACCTCTCCTCGGAGTCAAGTAACAATATGCGACGCACAGTGGCAGGTCTATTGTATCCCATGGACGTTCACATTAACATTAAAAAACAGAAACTGCATCGTTATTGAATACTACTATAAGCATTGCGCCATCTCTCAAGAATAGTAACGCTTCAAACAGTCTATGCTTTGCACCTCTCCTCGGAGTTGTGTAACAATATGCGACGCACAGTGGCACTTTTATTGTATCCCTTTTACCTTCACATTGACACTGAAACACAGAAACTGCATCGCTATTGAATACTACAAGAAGCATTGCGCCGTCTCTCAAGACTAGTAACGCTTTAAACAGTATACGATTTGCACCTTTCCTCGGAGTCGAGTAACAATATGCGACCCACAGTGGGAGGTTAATTGTATCCCTTGGACCTTCACATTGACATTGAAACACAGAAACTGCATCGCTATTGAATACTACAAGAAGCATTGCGACATCTCTCATGACTAGTAACGCTTTAAAGAGTCTAGTATTTGCACCTCTCCTCGGAGACGACTAACAATATGCGACGCTCAGTGGCAGGTATATTGTACTTCTTTGACCTTCACATTGACATTGAAACACTAAATCTACATCGCTATTGAATACTACTGGAAGCATTGCGCTCTCTCTCAAGACTAGTAACGCATTAAACAATCTACGCTTTGCACTTCTCCTCGGAGTCCAGTAACAATATGCGACGCACAGTGGCAGGTTTATTGTATCCCTTGGACCTTCACATTGACATTGAAACACAGAAACTGCATCGCTATTGAATACTACTAGAAGCATTGCGCTCTCTCTCAAGACTAGTAACGCTTTAAACAGTCTACGCTTTGCACCTCTCCACGGAGTCGAGTAACAAAATGCAACGCACAGTGGCAACATTTATTGTATCTCTTGGAACTTCACATTGACATTGAAACACAGAAACTGCATCGCTGTTGAATACTACTGGAAGCATTGCGACATCTCTCATGACTAGTAACTCTTTAAACAGTCTATGATTTGCACTTCACCTCAGAGTCGACTAACAATATGCGACGCACAGTGGCAGGTTTATTGTATCCCTTGGCCCATCACATTAACACTGAAAGACAGAAACTGCATCGCTATTGAATACTACAAGAAGCATTTCGCCATCTCGCAAGAATAGTAACGCTTCAATCAGTCTATGCTTTGCACCTTTCCTTGGAGTCGTGTAACAATATGCCACGCACAGTGGCAGGTTTATTGTATCCCTAGGACGTTCACATTGACATTGAAACACAGAAACTGCATCGTTATTGAATACTACTGGAAGCATTGCGACATCTCTCAAGACTAGTAACGCTTTAAACAGTCTACGCTTTGCACCTCCCCTCGGAGTCGAGTATCAATATGCGACGCACAGTGGCAGGTTTATTGTATCCCTTGGACCTTCACATTGACATTGAAACACAGTAACTGCATCGCTATTGAATACTACAAGAAGCATTGCGACATCTCTCATGACTAGTAACACTTTAAACAGTCTATGCCTTGCACCTCTCCTCGGAGTCGACTAACAATATGCGGCGCTCAGTGGCAGGTTTATTGTACTTCTTTCACCTTCACATTGACATTGAAACACAGAATCTACATCGCTATTGAATACTACTGGAAGCATTGCGACATCACTCATGAATAGTAACGCTTCAAACAGTCTATGCTTTGCACCTCTCCTCGGAGTCGAGTAACAATATGCGACGCACAGCGGCACTTTTATTGTATCCCTTGGACCTTCACATTCACACTGAAACACAGAAACTGCATCGCTATTAAATACTACAAGAAGCATTGCGCAATCTCTCAAGACTAGTAACGCTTTAAAGAGTCTACGATTTGCACCTTTACTCGGAGTCGTGTAACAATATGCGACACACAGTGGCAGGTTTATTGTATCCCTTGGACCTTCACATTGACATTGAAACACAGAAACTGCATCGCTATTGAATACTACTGGAAGCATTGCGCTCTGTCTCAAGACTAGTAACGCTTTAAACAGTCTACGCTTTGAATCTCTCCTCGGAATCGAGTAACAAAATGCGACGCACAGTGGCAACATTTATTGTATCCCTTGGACCTTCACTTTGACATTGAAACACAGAAACTGCATCGCTATTGAATAATACTGGAAGCTTTGCGACATCTCTCATGACTTGTAACTCTTTAAACAGTCTATGATTTGCACCTCTCCTCGGAGTCGACTAACAATATGCGGCGCTCAGTGGCAGGTTTATTGTACTTCTTTGACCTTCACATTGACATTGAAACACAGAATCTACATCGCTATTGAATACTACTGGAAGCATTGCGCTCTCTCTCAAGACTAGTAACGCTTTAAACAGTCTACACTTTGCACTTCTCCTCGGAGTCGAGTAACAATATGCGACGCACAGTGGCAGGTATATTGTATCCCTTGGACCTTCACATTGACATTGAAACACAGTAACTGCATCGCTATTGAATACTACAAGAAGCATTGCGACATCTCTCATGACTAGTAACACTTTAAACAGTCTATGCCTTGCACCTCTCCTCGGAGTCGACTAACAATATGCGGCGCTCAGTGGCAGGTTTATTGTACTTCTTTCACCTTCACATTGACATTGAAACACAGAATCTACATCGCTATTGAATACTACTGGAAGCATTGCGCTCTCTCTCAAAACTAGTAACGCTTTAAACAGTCTACGCTTTGCACTTCTCCTAGGAGTCCAGTAACAATATGCGACGCACAGTGGCAGGTTTATTGTATCCCTTGGACCTTCACATTGACACTGAATCACAGAAACTGCATCGCTATTGAATACTACAAGAAGCACTTCTCTATCTCTCAAGAATAGTAACGCATCAAACAGTCTATGCTTTGCACCTTTCCTTGGAGTCGTGTAACAATATGCCACGCTAGTGGCAGGTTTATTGTATCCCTTGGACGTTCACATTGACATTGAAACACAGAAACTGCATCATTATTGAATACTACTGGAAGCATTGCGACATCTCTCAAGACTAGTAACGCTTTAAACAGTCTACGCTTTGCACCTCTCCTCGGAGTCGAGTAACAATATGCGATGCACAGTGGCAGGTTTATTGTATCCCTTGGACGTTCACATAAACATTGAAACACAGAAACTGCATCGTTATTGAATACTACTGGAAGCATTGCGCCATCACTCAGGAATAGTAACGGTTCAAACAGTCTATGCTTTGCACCTCTCCTCGTTGTCGAGTAACAATATGCGAAGCACAGTGGCACTTTTATTGTATCCCTTGGACCTTCACATTGACACTGAAACACAGAAACTGCATCGCTATTGAATACTACAAGAAGCATTGCGCTATCTCTCAAGACTTGTAACGCTTTAAAGAGTCTACGATTTGCACCTTTACTCGGAGTCGAGTAACAATATGCGACGCACAGTGGCAGGTTTATTGTATCCCTTGGACCTTCACATTGACATTGAAACACAGAAACTGCATCGCTATTGAATACTACTGGAAGCATTGCGCTCTCTCTCAAGACTAGTAACGCTTTAAACAGTCTACGCTTTGCACCTCTCCACGGAGTCGAGTAACAAAATGCAACGCACAGTGGCAACATTTATTGTATCCCTTGGACCTTCACATTGACATTGAAACACAGAAACTGCATCGCTGTTGAATACTACTGGAAGCATTGCGACATCTCTCATGACTAGTAACTCTTTAAACAGTCTATGATTTGCACTTCACCTCAGAGTCGACTAACATTATGCGGCGCTCAGTGGCAGGTTTATTGCACTTCTTTGACCTTCACTTTGACATTGAAACACAGAATCTACTTCGATATTGAATACTACTGGAAGGATTGCGCTCTCTCTCAAGACTAGTAACGCTTTAAACAGTCTGCACTTTGCACTTTTCCACGGAGTCGAGTAACAATATGCGACGCACAGTGGCAGGTTTATTGCATCCTTTGGACCTTCACATTGACATTGAAACACAGAAACTGCATCGCTATTGAATACTACTGGAAGCATTGCAACATCTCTCAATACTAGTAACGCTTTAAACAGTCTACGCTTTGCACCTCTCCTCGGAGGCGACTAACAATATGCGACGCACAGTGGCAGGTTTATTGTATCCCTTGGACCTTCACATTGACATTGAAACACAGAAACTGCATCGCCATTGAATACTACTGGAAGCATTGCGCTCTCTCTCAAGACTAGTAACACTTTAAACAGTCTACGCTTTGCACCTCTCCTCGGAGTAGAGTAACAAAATGCGACGCACAGTGGCAACATTTATTGTATCCCTTGGACCTTCACATTGACATTGAAACACAGAAACTGCATCGCTATTGAATACTACAAGAAGCATTGCGACATCTCGCATGACTAGTAACTCTTTAAACAGCCTATGCTTTGCACCTCTCCTCGGAGTCGACTAACAATATGCGACGCACAGTGGCAGGTTTATTCTATCCCTTGGCCCTTCACATTGACACTGAAAGACAGAAACTGCATCGCTATTGAATACTACAAGAAGCATTTCGCCATCTCTCAAGAATAGTAACGCTTCAATCAGTCTATGCTTTGCACCTTTCCTTGGAGTCGTGTAACAGTATGCCACGCACAGTGGCAGGTTTATTGTATCCCTTGGACGTTCACATTGACATTGAAACCCAGAAACTGCATCGTTATTGAATACTACTGGAAGCATTGCGACATCTCTCAAGACTAGTAACGCTTTAAACAGTCTACGCTTTGCACCTCTCCTCGGGTTCGAGTAAAGAATTGCGACACTCATTGGCAGGTTTATTGTATCCCTTGGACGTTCACATTAACATTGAAACACAGAAACTGCGTCGTTATTGAATACTACTGGAAGCATTGCGCCATCACTCATGAATAGTAACGCTTCAAACAGTCTATGCTTTGCACCTCTCCTCGGAGTCGAGTAACAATATGCGACGAACAGTGGCACTTTTATTGTATCCCTTGGAACTTCACATTCACACTGAAACACAGAAACTGCATCGCTATTAAATACTACAAGAAGCATTGCGCAATCTCTCAAGACTAGTAACGCTTTAAAGAGTCTACGATTTGCACCTTTACTCGGAGTCGAGTAACAATATGCGACACACAGTGGCAGGTTTATTGTATCCCTTGGACCTTCACATTGACATTGAAACACAGAAACTGCATCGCTATTGAATACTACTTTAAGCATTGCGCTCTCTCTCAAGACTAGTAACGCTTTAAACAGTCTACGCTTTGAACCTCTCCTCGGAGTCGAGCAACAAAATGCGACGCACAGTGGCAACATTTATTGTATCCCTTGGACCTTCACATTGACATTGAAGCACAGAAACTACATCGCTATTGAATACTACTGGAAGCTTTGCGACATCTCTCATGACTTGTAACTCTTTAAACAGTCTATGATTTGCACCTCTCCTCGGAGTCGACTAACAATATGCGGCGCTCAGTGGGAAGTTTATTGTACTTCTTTGACCTTCACATTGACATTGAAACACAGAATCTACATCGCTATTGAATACTACTGGAAGCATTGCGCTCTCTCTCAAGACTAGTAACGCTTTAAACAGTCTACACATTGCACTTCTCCTCGGAGTCGAGTAACAATATGCGACGCACAGTGGCAGGTTTATTGTATCCCTTGGACCTTCACATTGACATTGAAACACAGAAACTACATCGTTTTTGAATACTAATGGTAGCATTGCGACATCTCTCAAGACTAGTAGCTCTTTAAACAGTCTAAGCTTTGCACCTCTCCTCGGAGTCGACTAAAGATATGCGACGCACAGTGGCAGGTTTATTGTATCCCTTGGACCTTCGCATTGACATTGAAACACAGAATCTACATCGCTATTGAATACTACTGGTAGCATTGCGCTATCTCTCAAGACTAGCAACGCTTTAAACAGTCTACGCTTTGCATCTCTCCTCGAAGTCGAGTAACAAAATGCGACAATCATTGGCAAGTTTATTGTATCCCTTGGACCTTCACATTGACAGTGAAACACAGAAACTGTATCGCTATTGAATACTACTGGAAGCATTGGGCTCTCTCTCAATAGGAGTAACGCTTTAAACAGTCTACGCTTTGCACCTCTCCTCGGAGTCGAGTAACAATATGCGACGCACAGTGGCAACATATTTTGTATCCCTTGGACCTTCACATTGACACTGAAACACAGAAACTGCATCGCTATTGAATACTACAAGAAGCATTGCGACATCTTTCATGACTAGCAATTCTTTAAACAGTCTATGATATTGCACCTCTCCTCGGAGTCGACTAACAATATGCGGCGCTCAGTGGCAGGTTTATTGTACTTCTTTGACCTTCATATTGACTTTGAAACAAAGAATCTACATCGCTATTGAATACTACTGGAAGCATTGCGCTCTCTCTCAAGACTAGTTACGCTTTAAACAGTCTACGCTTTGCACTTCTCCTCGGAGTTGAGTAACAATATGCGACCCACAGTGGTAGGTTTATTGTATCCCTTGGACCTTCACATTGACATTGAAACACAGAAACTGCATCGCTATTGAATATTACTGGAAGCATTGCGACATCTCTCATGACTAGTAGCTCTTTAAACAGTCTATGCTTTGCACCTCTCCTCGGAGTCCACTAATAATATGCGACGCACAGTGGCAGGTTTATTGTATCCCTTGGACCTTCGCATTGACATTGAAACACAGAATCTACATCGCTATTGAATACTACTGGTAGCATTGCGCTATCTCTCAAGACTAGCAACGCTTTAAACAGTCTACGCTTTGCACCTCTCCTCGGAGTCGACTAATAATATGCGACGCACAGTGGCAGGTTTATTGTATCCCTCGGACCTTCACATTGACATTGAAACACAGAAACTGCATCGCTATTGATTACTACTGGAAGCATTGCAACATGTCTCAATACTAGTAACGCTTTAAACAGTCTACGCTTTGCACTTCTCCTCGGAGTCGAGTAACAATATGCGACGCCCAGTGGCAGGTTTATTGTATCCCATGGACCTTCACATCGACATTGAAACACAGAAACTGCATCGCTATTGGATACTACTGGAAGCATTGCGCTCTCTCTCAAGACTAGTAACGCTTTAAACAGTCTACGGTTTCACCTCTCCTCGGAGTCGAGTAACAAAATGCGACGCACAGTGGCAAAAATTATTGTATCCCTTGGACCTTCATATTGACATTGAAACACAGAAACTGCATCGCTATTGAATACTACAAGAAGCATTGCGACATCTCTCATGACTAGTAACTCTTTAAACAGTCTATGCTTTGCTCCTCTCCTTGGAGTCGACTAATTATATGCGGCGCTCAGTGGCAGGTTTATTGTACTTCTCTGACCTTCACAATGACATTGATACACAGAATCTACATCGCTATTGAATACTACTGGAAGCATTGCGCTCTCTCTCAAGACTAGTAACGCTTTAAACAGTCTATGCTTTGCACTTCTCCTCGGAGTCAAGTAACAATATGCGATGCGCAGTGGCAGGTTTATTGTTTCCCTTGGACCTTCACATTGACATTGAAACACAGAAACTGCATCGCTATTGAATACTACTGGTAGCATTGCGACATCTCTCAAGACTATTAACGGTTTAAACAGTCTACGCTTTGCACCTCTCCTCGGAGTCGAGTAACAATATGAGATGCACAGTGGCAGGTTTATTGTATCCCTTGGACCTTCACATTGACATTGAAACACAGAAACTGCATCGCTATTGAATACTACAAGAAGCATTGCGACATCTCTCATGACTAGTAACTCTTTACACAGTCTATGCTTTGCACCTCTACTCGGAGTCGACTAACAATATGCGGCGCTCAGTGGCAGGTTTATTGTACTTCTTTGACCTTCACATTGACATTGAAACAAAGAATCTACATCGCTATTGAATACTACTGGAAGCATTGCGCTCTCTCTCAAGACTAGTAACGCTTTAAACAGTCTACGCTTTGCACTTCTCCTCGGAGTGGAATAACAATATGCGACGCACAGTGACAGGTTTATTGGATCCCTTGGACCGTAACATTGACATTGAAACACAGAAACCGCATCGCTATTGAATACTAGAAGAAGCATTGCGACATCTCTCACGACTAGTAACTCTTTACACAGTCTATGCTTTGCACCTCTACTCGGAGTCGACTAACAATATGCGGCGCTCAGTGGCAGGTTTATTGCACTTCTTTGACCTTCACATTGACATTGAAACACAGAATCTACATCGCTATTGAATACTACTGGAAGCATTGCGCTCTCTCTCAAGACTAGTAACGCTTTAAACAGTCTACGCTTTGCACTTGTACTCGGAGTCGAGTAACAATATGCGACGCACAGTGGCAGGTTTATTGTATCCCTTGGACCTTCACATTGACATTGAAACACAAAAACTGCATCGCTATTGAATACTACTGGAAGCATTGCGACATCTCTCAAGTCTAGGTACGCTTTAAACAGTCTACGTTTGCACCTCTCCACGGAGTCTAGTAACAATATGCGACGCTCAGTGGCAGGTTTATTGTATCCCTTGGACCTTCACGTTGACAGTGAAAAACAGAAACTGCATCGCTATTGAATACTACTGGAAGCATTGGGCTCTCTCTCAATACTAGTAACGCTTTAAACAGTCTACGCTTTGCACCTCACCTTGGAGTCGAGTAACGATATGCAACGCACAGTGGCAACATTTTTTGTATCCCTTGTACCTTCACATTGACATTGAAACACAGAAACTGCATCGCTATTGAATACTACAAGAAGCATTGCGACATCTCTCATGACTAGCAATTCTTTAAACAGTCTATGCTTTGCACCACTCCTCGGAGTCGACTAACAATATGCGGCGCTCAGTGGCAGGTTTATTGTACTTCTTTGACCTTCACATTGACATTGAAACAAAGAATCTACATCGCTATTGAATACTACTGGAAGCATTGCGCTCTCTCTCAAGACTAGTAACGCTTAAAACAGTCTACGCTTTGCACTTCTCCTCGGAGTTGAGTAACAATATGCGACGCACAGTGGTAGGTTTATTGTATCCCTTGGACCTTCACATTGACTTTGAAACACAGAAACTGCATCGCTATTGAATACTACTGGAAGCATTGCGACATCTCTCATGACTATTAGCTCTTTATACAGTCTATGCTTTGCACCTCTCCTCGGAGTCGACTAATAGTATGCGACGCACAGTGGCAGGTTTATTGTATCCCTTGGACCTTCGCATTGACATTGAAACACAGAATCTACATCGCTACTGAATACTACTGGTAGCATTGCGCTATCTCTCAAGACTAGCAACGCTTTAAACAGTCTACGCTTTGCACCTCTCCTCGGAGTCGACTAATAATATGCAACGCACAGTGGCAGGTTTATTGTATCCCTTGGACCTTCACATTGACATTGAAACACAGAAAGTGCATCGCTATTGAATACTACTGGTAGCATAGCGACATCTCTCAAGACTAGCAACGCTTTAAACAGTCTATGCTTTGCACCTCTCCTCGGGGTCGAGTAACAAAATGCGACACTCATTGGCAGGTTAATTGTATCCCTTGGACCTTCACATTGAAATTGAAACACAGAAACTGCATCGCTATTGAATACTACTGGATGCATTGCGCACTCTCTCAATACTAGTAACGCTTTACACAGTCTACGCTTTGCACCTCTCCTCGGAGTCGAGTAACAATATGCGACGCACAGTGGCAGGTTTATTGTATCCCTTGGACCTTCACATTGACATTGAAAATCAGAAACTTAATCGCTATTGAATACTACTGGTAGCATTGCGACTTCTCTCAAGACTAGTAACGCTTTAAACAGTCTACGCTTTGCACCTCTCCTCGGAGTCGAGTAACAAAATGTGACACGCATTGGCAGGTTTATTGTATCCCTTGGACCTTGACATTGACATTGAAACACAGAAACTGCATCGCTATTGAATACTACTGGAAGCATTGCAACATCTCTCAATACTAGTAACGCTTTAAACAGTCTACGGTTTGCACTTCTCCTCGGAGTCGAGTTACAATATGCGACGCACAGTGGCAGAATTATTTTATCCCTTGGACCTTCACATCGACATTGAAACACAGAAACTGCATCGCTATTGAATACTACTCGTAGCATTGCGACATCTCTCAAGTCTAGTTACGCTTTAAACAGTCTACGTCTTGCACCTTTCCTCGGAGTCGACTAACTATATGCGACGCACAGTGGCAGGTTCATTGTATCCCTTGGACCTATACATTGACATTGAAACACAGAAACTGCATCGCTATTGAATACTACTGGAAGCATTGCGCTCTCTCTCAATACTAGTAACGCTTTACACAGTCTACGCTTTGCACGTTTCCTCGGAGTCGAGTAACAATATGCGACGCACAGTGGCAGGTTTATTGTATCCCTTGGACCTTCACATTGACAATGAAACACAGAAACTTCATCCTTATTGAATACTACTGGTAGCATTGCGACATCTCTCATGACTAGTAACGCTTTAAACAGTGTACGCTTTGCACCTCTCCTCGGAGTCGAGTAACAAAATGCGACACTCGTTGGCAGGTTTATTGTACTTCTTTGATCTTCACATTGACATTGAAACACAGAATCTACATCGCTATTGAATACTACTGGAAGCATTGCGCTGTCTCTCAAGACTAGTAACGCTTTAAACAGTCTACACTTTGCACTTCTCCTCGGAGTCGAGTAACAATGTACGACGCACAGTGGCAGGTTTATTGTATCCCTTCGACCTTCACATTGACATTAAAACACAGAAACTGCATCGCTATTGAATACTACAGGAAGCAATGCAACATCTCTCAATACTAGTAACGCTTCAAACAGTCTATGCTTTGCACCTCTCCTCGGAGTCGAGTAGCAATATGCGACGCACAGTGGCAGGTATATTGTATCCCTTGGACCTTCACATTGACATTGAAACACAGAAACTGCATCGCTATTGAATACTACTTGAAGCATTGCAACATCTCTCAATACTAGTAACGCTTTAAACAGTCTACGCCTTGCACCAGTCCTCGGAGTCGAGTAACAATATGCGACGCACAGTGGCAGGTTTATTGTATCCCTTGGACCTTCACATTGACATTGAAACACAGAAACAGCATCGCTATTGAATACTACTGGAAGCATTGCAACATCTCTCAATACAAGTAACGCTTTAAACAGTCTATGCTTTGCACATCTCCTCGGAGTCGAGTAACAATATGCGACGCACAGTGGCAGGTTTATTATATCCCTTGGACCTTCACATTGACATTGAAACACAGAAACTGCATCGCTATTGAATACTACTGGAAGCATTGCAACATCTCTCAATACTAGTAACGCTTTAACCAGTCTATTCTTTGCACCTTGCCTCGGAGTCGAGTAACAATGTGCGACGCACAGTGGCAACATTTATTGTATCCCTTGGACCTTCACATTGACATTGAAACACAGAAACTGCATCACTATGGAATATTACTGGAAGCATTGCAACATCTCTCAATACTAGTAACGCTTTAAATAGTCTATGCTTTGCACCTCTCCTCGGAGTCGAGTAACAATATGCGACGCACAGTGGCAACATTTATTGTATCCCTTGGACCTTGACATTGACATTGAAACACAGAAACTGCATCGCTATTGAATACTACTGGAAGCATTGCAACATTTCTCAATACTAGTAACGCTTTAAACAGTCTATGCTTTGCACATTTCCTCGGAGTCGTGTAACAATATGCGATGCACAGTGGCAACATTTATTGTATCCCTTGGACCTTCACATTGATATTGAAACACAGAAACTGCAACGCTATTGAATACTACTGGAAGCATTGCAACATCTCTCAATACTAGTAACGCTTTAAACAGTCTATGCTTTGCACCTTTCCTCGGAGTCGAGTAACAATATGCGACGCACAGTGGCAACATTTATTGTATCCGATGGACCTTCACATTGACATTGAAACACAGAAACTGCATCGCTATTGAATACTACTGGAAGCATTGCAACATCTCTCAATACTAGTAACGCTTTAAACAGTCTATGCTTTGCACCTTTCCTCGGAGTCGAGTAACAATATGCGACGCACAGTGGCAGGTTTATTGTATCCCTTGGACCTTCACATTGACATTGAAACACAGAAACTGCATCGCTATTGAATACTACTGGAAGCATTGCAACATCTCTCAATACTAGTATTGTTTTAAACAGTCTATCCTTTGCACCTTTCCTCGGAGTCGAGCAACAATATGCGACGCACAGTGGCAACATTTATTGCATCCCTTGGACCTTCACATTGACATTGAAACACAGAAACTGCATCGCTATTGAATACTGCTGGAAGCATTGCAACATTTCTCAATACTAATAACGCTTTAAACAGTCTATGCTTTGCACATTTCCTCGGAGTCGTGTAACAATATGCGATGCACAGTGGCAACATTTATTGTATCCCTTGGACCTTCACATTGATATTGAAACACAGAAACTGCATCGCTATTGAATACTACTGGAAGCGTTGCAACATCTCTCAATACTAGTATTGTTTTAAACAGTCTATGCTTTGCACCTTTCCTCGGAGTCGAGCAACAATATGCGACGCACAGTGGCAACATTTATTGTATCCCTTGGACCTTCACATTGACATTGAAACACAGAAACTGCATCGCTATTGAATACTACTGGAAGCATTGAAACATATCTCAATACTAGTAACGCTTTAAACAGTCTATGGTTTGCACCTTTCCTCGGAGTCGAGTAACAATATGCGACGCACAGTGGCAGGTTTATTGTATCCCTTGGACCTTCACATTGACATTGAAACACAGAAACTGCATCGCTATTGAATACTACTGGAAGCATTGCAACATCTCTCAATACTAGTATTGTTTTAAACAGTCTATCCTTTGCACCTTTCCTCGGAGTCGAGCAACAATATGCGACGCACAGTGGCAACATTTATTGCATCCCTTGGACCTTCACATTGACATTGAAACACAGAAACTGCATCGCTATTGAATACTGCTGGAAGCATTGCAACATCTCTCAATACTAGTAACGCTTTAAACAGTCTATGCTTTGCACCTTTACACGGAGTCGACTAACAATATGCGACGCACAGTGGCAACATGTATTGTATCCCTTGTACCTTCACATTGAATTGAAACACAGAAACTGCATCGCTATTGATTACTACTGGAAGCATTGCGACATCTCTCATGACTAGTAGCTCTTTAAACAGTCTATGCTTTGCACCTCTCTTCGGAGTCCACTAATAATATGCGACGCACAGTGGCAGGTTTATTGTATCCCTTGGACCTTCACATTGACATTGAAACACAGAATCTACATCGCTATTGAATACTACTGGTAGCATTGCGCTATCTCTCAAGACTAGCAACGCTTTAAACAGTCTACGCTTTGCACCTCTCCTCGGAGTCGACTAATAATATGCGACGCACAGTGGCAGGTTTATTGTATCACTCGGACCTTCACATTGACATTGAAACACAGAAACTGCATCGCTATTGATTACTACTGGAAGCATTGCAACATGTCTCAATACTAGTAACGCTTTGAACAGTCTACACTTTGCACTTCTCCTCAGAGTCGAGTAACAATATGCGACGCACAGTGGCAGGTTTATTGTATCCCATGGACCTTCACAGCGACATTGAAACACAGAAACTGCATCGCTATTGAATACTACTGGAAGCATTGCGCTCTCTCTCAAGACTAGTAACGCTTTAAACAGTCTACGGTTTCACCTCTCCTCGGAGTCGAGTTATAAAATGCGACGCACAGTGGCAAAATTTATTGTATCCCTTGGACCTTCACATTGACATTGAAACACAGAAACTGCATCGCTATTGAATACCACAAGAAGCATTGCGACATCTCTCATGACTAGTAACTCTTTACACAGTCTATGCTTTGCACCTCTACTCGGAGTCGACTAACAATATGCGGCGCTCAGTGGCAGGTTTATTGCACTTCTTTGACCTTCACATTGACATTGAAACACAGAATCTACATCGCTATTGAATACTACTGGAAGCATTGCGCTCTCTCTCAAGACTAGTAACGCTTTAAACAGTCTACGCTTTGCACTTGTACTCGGAGTCGAGTAACAATATGCGACGCACAGTGGCAGGTTTATTGTATCCCTTGGACCTTCACATTGACATTGAAACACAAAAACTGCATCGCTATTGAATACTACTGGAAGCATTGCGACATCTCTCAAGTCTAGGTACGCTTTAAACAGTCTTCGTTTGCACCTCTCCACGGAGTCGAGTAACAATATGCGACGCTCAGTGGCAGGTTTATTGTATCCCTTGGACCTTCACATTGACATTGAAACACAGAAACTGCATCGCTATTGAATACTACTGGTAGCTTTGCGACATTTCTCAAGACTAGTAACGCTTTAAACAGTCTACGCTTTGCACCTCTCCTCGGGGTCGAGGTACAAAATGCGACACTCATTGGCAGGTTTATTGTATCCCTTGGACCTTCACGTTGACAGTGAAAAACAGAAACTGCATCGCTATTGAATACTACTGGAAGCATTGGGCTCTCTCTCAATACTAGTAACGCTTTAAACAGTCTACGCTTTGCACCTCTCCTCGGAGTCGAGTAACAATATGCAACGCACAGTGGCAACATTTTTAGTATCCCTTGGACCTTCACATTGACATTGAAACACAGAAACTGCATCGCTATTGAATACTACAAGAAGCATTGCGACATCTCTCATGACTAGCAATTCTTTAAACAGTCTATGCTTTGCACCACTCCTCGGAGTCGACTAACAATATGCGGCGCTCAGTGGCAGGTTAATTGTACTTCTTTGACCTTCACATTGACATTGAAACAAAGAATCTACATCGCTATTGAATACTACTGGAAGAATTGCGCTCTCTCTCAAGACTAGTAACGCTTTAAACAGTCTACAGTTTCACCTCTCCTCGGAGTCGAGTAACAAAATGAGATGCACAGTGGCAACATTTATTGTATCCCTTGGACCCTCACATTGACATTGAAACACAGAAACTGCATCGCTAATGAATACTACAAGAAGCATTGCGACATCTCTCATGACTAGTAGCTCTTTACACAGTCTACGCTTTGCACCTCTCCTCGGAGTCGACTAATAATATGCGACGCACAGTGGCAGGTTTATTGTATCACTCGGACCTTCACATTGACATTGAAACACAGAAACTGCATCGCTATTGATTACTACTGGAAGCATTGCAACATGTCTCAATACTAGTAACGCTTTAAACAGTCTACACTTTGCACTTCTCCTCAGAGTCGAGTAACAATATGCGACGCACAGTGGCAGGTTTATTGTATCCCATGGACCTTCACAGCGACATTGAAACACAGAAACTGCATCGCTATTGAATACTACTGGAAGCATTGCGCTCTCTCTCGAGACTAGTAACGCTTTAAACAGTCTACGGTTTCACCTCTCCTCGGAGTCGAGTTATAAAATGCGACGCACAGTGGCAAAATTTATTGTATCCCTTGGACCTTCACATTGACATTGAAACACAGAAACTGCATCGCTATTGAATACCACAAGAAGCATTGCGACATCTCTCATGACTAGTAACTCTTTACACAGTCTATGCTTTGCACCTCTACTCGGAGTCGACTAACAATATGCGGCGCTCAGTGGCAGGTTTATTGCACTTCTTTGACCTTCACATTGACATTGAAACACAGAATCTACATCGCTATTGAATACTACTGGAAGCATTGCGCTCTCTCTCAAGACTAGTAACGCTTTAAACAGTCTACGCTTTGCACCTCTCCTTGGAGTCGAGTAACAATATGCGACGCACAGTGGCAGGTTTATTGTATCCCTTGGACCTTCACATTGACATTGAAACACAAAAACTGCATCGCTATTGAATACTACTGGAAGCATTGCGACATCTCTCAAGTCTAGGTACGCTTTAAACAGTCTTCGTTTGCACCTCTCCACGGAGTCGAGTAACAATATGCGACGCTCAGTGGCAGGTTTATTGTATCCCTTGGACCTTCACATTGACATTGAAACACAGAAACTGCATCGCTATTGAATACTACTGGTAGCTTTGCGACATTTCTCAAGACTAGTAACGCTTTAAACAGTCTACGCTTTGCACCTCTCCTCGGGGTCGAGGTACAAAATGCGACACTCATTGGCAGGTTTATTGTATCCCTTGGACCTTCACGTTGACAGTGAAAAACAGAAACTGCATCGCTATTGAATACTACTGGAAGCATTGGGCTCTCTCTCAATACTAGTAACGCTTTAAACAGTCTACGCTTTGCACCTCTCCTTGGAGTCGAGTAACAATATGCAACGCACAGTGGCAACATTTTTAGTATCCCTTGGACCTTCACATTGACATTGAAACACAGAAACTGCATCGCTATTGAATACTACAAGAAGCATTGCGACATCTCTCATGACTAGCAATTCTTTAAACAGTCTATGCTTTGCACCACTCCTCGGAGTCGACTAACAATATGCGGCGCTCAGTGGCAGGTTTATTGTACTTCTTTGACCTTCACATTGACATTGAAACAAAGAATCTACATCGCTATTGAATACTACTGGATGCATTGCGCTCTCTCTCAAGACTAGTAACGCTTTAAACAGTCTACAGTTTCACCTCTCCTCGGAGTCGAATAACAAAATGAGATGCACAGTGGCAACATTTATTGTATCCCTTGGACCCTCACATTGACATTGAAACACAGAAACTGCATCGCTAATGAATACTACAAGAAGCATTGCGACATCTCTCATGACTAGTAGCTCTTTAAACAGTCTATGCTTTGCACCTCTCCTCGGAGTCGACTATTAATATGCGACGCACAGTGGCAGGTTTATTGTATCCCTTGGACCTTCGCATTGACATTGAAACACAGAATCTACATCGCTATTGAATACTACTGGTAGCATTGCGCTATATCTCAAGACTAGCAACGCTTTAAACAGTCTACACTTTGCACCTCTCCTCGGAGTCGACTAATAATATGCGACGCACAGTGGCAGGTTTGTCGTATCCCTAGGACTTTCACATTGACATTGAAACACAGAAACTGCATCGCTATTGATTACTACTGGGAGCATTGCAACATCTCTCAATACTAGTATCGCTTT
Source organism: Schistocerca cancellata (assembly GCF_023864275.1). Lineage (NCBI taxonomy): Eukaryota > Metazoa > Arthropoda > Insecta > Orthoptera > Acrididae > Schistocerca > Schistocerca cancellata. Next base: position 896,558,771 of record NC_064628.1, read on the forward strand.
AAACAGTCTACGCTTTGCACTTCTCCTCGGAGTCGGGTAACAATATGCGACACACAGTGGCAGGTTTATTCTATCCCATGGACCTTCACATCGACATTGAAACACAGAAACTGCATCGCTATTGAATACTACTGGAAGCATTGCGCTCTCTCTCAAGACTAGTAACGCTTTAAACAGTCTACGGTTTCACCTCTCCTCGGAGTCGAGTAACAAAATGCGATGCACAGTGGCAACATTTATTGTATCCCTTGGACCTTCACATTGACATTGAAACACAGAAACTGCATCGCTATTGAATACTACAAGAAGCATTGCGACATCTCTCCTGACTAGTAACTCTTTAAACAGTCTATGCTTTGCTCCTCTCCTTGGAGTCGACTAATAATATGCGGCGCTCAGTGGCATGTTTATTGTACTTCTCTGACATTCACATTGACATTGATACACTTAATCTACATCGCTATTGAATACTACTGGAAGCATTGCGCTCTCTCTCAAGACTAGTAACGCTTGAAACAGTCTATGCTTTGCACTTCTCCTCGGAGTCAAGTAACAATATGCGATGCGCAGTGGCAGGTTTATTGTTTCCCTTGGACCTTCACATTGACATTGAAACACAGAAACTGCATCGCTATCGAATAATACTGGTAGCATTAAGACATCTCTCAAGACTAGTAACGCTTTAAACAGTCTATGCTTTGCACCTCTCCTCGAAGTCGAGTAACAAAATGCGACACTCATTGGCAGGTTTATTGTATCCCTTGGACCTTCACATTGACATTGAAACACAGAAACTGCATCGCTATTGAATACTACTGCAAGCATTGCGCTCTCTCTCAATACTAGTAACTCTTTAAGCAGTCTACGCATTGCACCTCTCCTCGGAGTCGAGTAACAATATGCGACACACAGTGGCAAGATTTATTGTATCCCTTGGACCTTCACATTGACATTGAAACACAGAAACTGCATCGCTATTGAATACTACAAGAAGCATTGCGACATCTCTAATGACTAGTAACTCTTTAAAAAGTCTACGCTTTGCACGTCCCCTCGGAGTCGACTAACAATATGTGGCGCTCAGTTGCAGGTTTTTTGTACTTCTTTGACCTTCAGATTGACATTGAAACACAGAATCTACATCGCTATTGAATACTAGTGGAAGCATTGCGCTCTCTCTCAAGACTAGTAACGCTTTAAACAGTCTACGCTTTGCACTTGTCCTCGGAGTCGAGTAACAATCTGCGACGCACAGTGGCAGGTTTATTGTATCCCTTGGACCTTCACCTTGACATTGAAGCACAGAAACTGCATCGCTATTGAATACTACTGGAAGCATTGCAACATCTCTCAAGACTAGTAACGCTTTAAACAGTCTACGTTTTGCACCTCTCCTCGGAGTCGAGTAACATTATGCGACAGTCATTGGCAGGTTTATTGTATCCCTTGGACCTTCACATTGACATTGAAACACAGAAACTGCATCGCTATTGAATACTACAAGAAGCATTGCGACATCTCTCATGACTAGTAACTCTTTAAACAGTCTATGCTTTGCACCTCTCCTCGGAGTCGACTTACGATATACGGCGCTCAGTGGCAGGTTTATTGTACTTCTTTAACCTTCACATTGACATTGAAACACAGAAACTGCATCGCTACTGAATACTACTGGTAGCATTGCGACATCTCTCAAGACTAGTAACGCTTTAAACAGTCTATGCTTTGCTCCTCTCCTCGGAGTCGAGTAACAAAATGCGACACTCATTGGCAGGTTTATTGTATCCCTTGGACCTTCACATTGACATTGATACACAGAAACTGCATCGCTATGGAATACTACAAGAAGCATTGCGACATATCTCATGACTAGTAACTCTTTAAGCAGTCTATGCTTTGCACCTCTCCTCGGAGTCGACTAACAATATGCGGCGCTCAGTGGCAGGTTTATTGTACTTCTTTGACCTTCACATTGACATTGAAACACAGAATCTACATCGCTATTGAATACTACTGGAAGCATTGCGCTCTCTCTCAAGACTAGTAACGCTTTAAACAGTCTACGCTTTGCACTTCTCCTCGGAGTGGAGTATCAATATGCGATGCACAGTGACAGGTTTATTGTATCCCTTGGACCGTAACATTGACATTGAAACACAGAAACCGCATCGCTATTGAATACTAGAAGAAGCATTGCGACATCTCTCATGACTAGTAACTCTTTAAAAAGTCTATGCTTTGCACCTCTACTCGGAGTCGACTAACAATATGCGGCGCTCAGTGGCAGGTTTATTGCACTTCTTTGACCTTCACATTGACATTGAAACACAGAATCTACATCGCTATTGAATACTACTGGAAGCATTGCGCTCTCTCTCAAGACTAGTAACGCTATAAACAGTCTACGCTTTGCACTTGTACTCGGAGTCGAGTAACAATATGCGACGCACAGTGGCAGGTTTATTGTATCCCTTGGACCTTCACATTGACATTGAAACACAAAAACTGCATCGCTATTGAATACTACTGGAAGCATTGCGACATCTCTCAAGTCTAGGTACGCTTTAAACAGTCTACGTATGCACATCTCCTCGGAGTCGAGTAACAATATGCGACGCTCAGTGGCAGGTTTATTGTATCCCTTGGACCTTCACATTGACATTGAAACACAGAAAGTGCATCGCTATTGAATACTACTGGTAGCATTGCGACATTCCTCAAGACTAGCAACGCTTTAAACAGTCTACGCTTTGCACCTCTCCTCGGTGTCGAGTAACAAAATGCGACACTCATTGGCAGGTTTATTGTATCCCTTGGACCTTCACATTGAAATTGAAACACAGAAACTGCATCGCAATTGAATACTACTGGATGCATTGCGCACTCTCTCAATACTAGTAACGCTTTACACAGTCTACGCTTTGCACCTCTCCTCGGAGTCGAGTAACAATATGCGACGCACAGTGGCAGGTTTATTGTATCCCTTGGACCTTCACATTGACATTGAAAATCAGAAACTTAATCGCTATTGAATACTACTGTTAGCATTGCGACATCTCTCAAGACTAGTAACGCTTTAAACAGTCTACGCTTTGCACCTCTCCTCGGAGTCGAGTAACAAAATGTGACACTCATTGGCAGGTTTATTGTATCCCTTGGACCTTGACATTGACATTGAAACACAGAAACTGCATCGCTATTGAATACTACTGGAAGCATTGCAACATCTCTCAATACTAGTAACGCTTTAAACAGTCTACGCTTTGCACTTCTCGTCGGAGTCGAGTTACAATATGCGACGCACAGTGGCAGAATTATTGTATCCCTTGGACCTTCACATCGACATTGAAACACAGAAACTGCATCGTTATTGAATACTACTGGTAGCATTGCGTCATCTCTCAAGACTAGTAACGCCTTAAACAGTCTACGCTTTGCACCTCTCCTCGGAGTCGAGTAACAATATGCGACACTCATTGGCAGGTTAATTGTATCCCTTGGACCTTCACATTGACATTGAAACACAGAAACTGCATCGCTATTGAATGCTACTGGAAGCATTGCGCCATCTCTCAAGTCTAGTTACGCTTTAAACAGTCTACGCTTTGCACCTCTCCTCGGAGTCGAGTAACAATATGCGACGCACAGTGGCAGGTTTATTGTATCCCTTGGACCTTCACATTGACATTGAAACACAGAAACTGCATCGCTATTGAATACTACTGCAAGCTTTGCGCTCTCTCTCAATACTAGTAACGCTTTAAGCAGTCTACGCATTGCACCTCTCCTCGGAGTCGAGTAACAATATGCGACACACAGTGGCAACATTTATTGTATCCCTTGGAACTTCACATTGACATTGAAACACAGAAACTGCATCGCTATTGTATACTACAAGAAGCATTGCGACATCTCTAATGACTAGTAACTCTTTAAAAAGTCTACGCTTTGCACGTCCCCTCGGAGTCGACTAACAATATGTGGCGCTAAGTTGCAGGTTTATTGTACTTCTTTGACCTTCAGATTGACATTGAAACAAAGAATCTGCATCGCTATTGAATACTACTGGAAGCATTGCGCTCTCTCTCAAGACTAGTAACGCTTTAAACAGTCTACGCTTTGCACTTCTCCTCGGAGTCAAGTAAGAATCTGCGACGCACAGTGGCAGGTTTATTGTATCCCTTGGACCTTCACATTGACATTGAAACACATAAACTGCATCGCTATTGAATACTACTGGAAGCATTGCAACATCTCTCAAGACTAGTAACGCTTTAAACAGTCTACGTTTTGCACCTCTCCTCGGAGTCGAGTAACATTATGCGACACTCATTGGCAGGTTTATTGTATCCCTTGGACCTTTACATTGACATTGAATCACAGAAACTGCATCGCTATTGAATACTACAAGAAGCATTGCGACATCTCTCATGACTAGTAACTCTTTAAACAGTCTATGCTTTGCACCTCTCCTCGGAGTCGACTAACAATATGCGGCGCTCAGTGGCAGGTTTATTGTACTTCTTTGACCTTCACATTGACATTGAAACACAGAATCTACATCGCTATTGAATACTACTGGAAGCATTGCGCTCTCTCTCAAGACTAGTAACGCTTTAAACAGTCTACGCTTTGCACTTCTCCTCGGAGTGGAGTATCAATATGCGACGCACAGTGACAGGTATATTGTATCCCTTGGACCGTAACATTGACATTGAAACACAGAAACCGCATCGCTATTGAATACTAGAAGAAGCATTGCGACATCTCTCATGACTAGTAACTCTTTAAACAGTCTATGCTTTGCACCTCTACTCGGAGTCGACTAACAATATGCGGCGCTCAGTGGCAGGTTTATTGCACTTCTTTGACCTTCACATTGACATTGAAACACAGAATCTACATCGCTATTGAATACTACTGGAAGCATTGCGCTCTCTCTCAAGACTAGTAACGCTATAAACAGTCTACGCTTTGCACTTGTACTCGGAGTCGAGTAACAATATGCGACGCACAGTGGCAGGTTTATTGTATCCCTTGGACCTTCACATTGACATTGAAACACAAAAACTGCATCGCTATTGAATGCTACTGGAAGCATTGCGACATCTCTCAAGTCTAGGTACGCTTTAAACAGTCTACGTATGCACCTCTCCTCGGAGTCGAGTAACAATATGCGACGCTCAGTGGCAGGTTTATTGTATCCCTTGGACCTTCACATTGACATTGAAACACAGAAAGTGCATCGCTATTGAATACTACTGGTAGCATTGCGACATCTCTCAAGACTAGCAACGCTTTAAACAGTCTACGCTTTGCACCTCTCCTCGGGGTCGAGTAACAAAATGCGACACTCATTGGCAGGTTTATTGTATCCCTTGGACCTTCACATTGAAATTGAAACACAGAAACTGCATCGCAATTGAATACTACTGGATGCATTGCGCACTCTCTCAATACTAGTAACGCTTTACACAGTCTACGCTTTGCACCTCTCCTCGGAGTCGAGTAACAATATGCGACGCACAGTGGCAGGTTTATTGTATCCCTTGGACCTTCACATTGACATTGAAAATCAGAAACTTAATCGCTATTGAATACTACTGTTAGCATTGCGACATCTCTCAAGACTAGTAACGCTTTAAACAGTCTACGCTTTGCACTTCTCGTCGGAGTCGAGTTACAATATGCGACGCACAGTGGCAGAATTATTGTATCCCTTGGACCTTCACATCGACATTGAAACACAGAAACTGCATCGCTATTGAATACTACTGGTAGCATTGCGTCATCTCTCAAGACTAGTAACGCCTTAAACAGTCTACGCTTTGCACCTCTCCTCGGAGTCGAGTAACAATATGCGACACTCATTGGCAGGTTAATTGTATCCCTTGGACCTTCACATTGACATTGAAACACAGAAATTGCATCGCTATTGAATGCTACTGGAAGCATTGCGCCATCTCTCAAGTCTAGTTACGCTTTAAACAGTCTACGCTTTGCACCTCTCCTCGGAGTCGAGTAACAATATGCGACGCACAGTGGCAGGTTTATTGTATCCCTTGGACCTTCACATTGACATTGAAACACAGAAACTGCATCGCTATTGAATACTACTGCAAGCTTTGCGCTCTCTCTCAATACTAGTAACGCTTTAAGCAGTCTACGCATTGCACCTCTCCTCGGAGTCGAGTAACAATATGCGACACACAGTGGCAACATTTATTGTATCCCTTGGAACTTCACATTGACATTGAAACACAGAAACCGCATCGCTATTGTATACTACAAGAAGCATTGCGACATCTCTAATGACTAGTAACTCTTTAAAAAGTCTACGCTTTGCACGTCCCCTCGGAGTCGACTAACAATATGCGGCGCTAAGTTGCAGGTTTATTGTACTTCTTTGACCTTCAGATTGACATTGAAACACAGAATCTGCATCGCTATTGAATACTACTGGAAGCATTGCGCTCTCTCTCAAGACTAGTAACGCTTTAAACAGTCTACGCTTTGCACTTCTCCTCGGAGTCAAGTAAGAATCTGCGACGCACAGTGGCAGGTTTATTGTATCCCTTGGACCTTCACATTGACATTGAAACACATAAACTGCATCGCTATTGAATACTACTGGAAGCATTGCAACATCTCTCAAGACTAGTAACGCTTTAAACAGTCTACGTTTTGCACCTCTCCTCGGAGTCGAGTAACATTATGCGACACTCATTGGCAGGTTTATTGTATCCCTTGGACCTTTACATTGACATTGAGACACAGAAACTGCATCGCTATTGAATACTACAAGAAGCATTGCGACATCTCTCATGACTAGTAACTCTTTAAACAGTCTATGCTTTGCACCTCTCCTCGGAGTCGACTAACAATATACGGCGCTCAGTGGCAGGTTTATTGTACTTCTTTAACCTTCACATTGACATTGAAACACAGAAACTGCATCGCTACTGAATACTACTGGTAGCATTGCGACATCTCTCAAGTCTAGTAACGCTTTAAACAGTCTATGCTTTGCACCTCTCCTCGGAGTCGAGTAACAAAATGCGACACTCATTGGCAGGTTTATTGTATCCCTTGGTCCTTCACATTGACATTGATAAACAGAAACTGCATCGCTATTGAATACTACAAGAAGCATTGCGACATATCTCATGACTAGTAACTCTTTAAGCAGTCTATGCTTTGCACCTCTCCTCGGAGTCGACTAAAAATATGCGGCGCTCAGTGGCAGGTTTATTGTACTTCTTTGACCTTCACATTGACATTGAAACACAGAATCTACATCGCTATTGAATACTACTGGAAGCATTGCGCTCTCTCTCAAGACTAGTAACGCTTTAAACAGTCTACGCTTTGCATTTCTCCACGGAGTGGAGTAACAATATGCGACGCACAGTGACAGGTTTATTGTATCCCTTGGACCGTAACATTGACATTGAAACACAGAAACCGCATCGCTATTGAATACTAGAAGAAGCATTGCGACATCTCTCATGACTAGTAACTCTTTAAACAGTCTGTGCTTTGCACCTCTACTCGGAGTCGTCTAACAATATGCGGCGCTCAGTGGCAGGTTTATTGCACTTCTTTGACCTTCACATTGACATTGAAACACAGAATCTACATCGCTATTGAATACTACTGGAAGCTTTGCGCTCTCTATCAATACTAGTAACGCTATAAACAGTCTACGCTTTGCACTTGTACTCGGAGTCGAGTAACAATATGCGACGCACAGTGACAGGTTTATTGTATCCCTTGGACCTTCACATTGACATTGAAACACAAAAACTGCATCGCTATTGAATACTACTGGAAGCATTGCGACATCTCTCAAGTCTAGGTACGCTTTAAACAGTCTACGTTTGCACCTCTCCTCGGAGTCGAGTAACAATATGCGACGCTCAGTGGCAGGTTTATTGTATCCCTTGGACCTTCCCATTGACATTGAAACACTGAAAGTGCATCGCTATTGAATACTACTGGTAGCATTGCGACATCTCTCAAGACTAGCAACGCTTTAAACAGTCTACGCTTTGCACCTCTCCTCGGGGTCGAGTAACAAAATGCGACACTCATTGGCAGGTTTATTGTATCCCTTGGACCTTCACATTGAAATTGAAACACAGAAACTGCATCGCTATTGAATACTACTGGATGCATTGCGCACTCTCTCAATACTAGTAACGCTTTACACAGTCTACGCTTTGCACCTCTCCTCGGAGTCGAGTAACAATATGCGACGCACAGTGGCAAGTTTATTGTATCCCTTGGACCTTCACATTGACATTGAAAATCAGAAACTTAATCGCTATTGAATACTACTGGTAGCATTGCGACATCTCTCAAGACTAGTAACGCTTTAAACAGCCTACGCTTTGCACCTCTCCTCGGAGTCGAGTAACAAAATGTGACACTCATTGGCAGGTTTATTGTATCCCTTGGACCTTGACATTGACATTGAAACACAGAAACTGCATCGCTATTGAATACTACTGGAAGCATTGCAACATCTCTCAATACTAGTAACGCTTTAAACAGTCTATGCTTTGCACCTCTCCTCGGAGTCGAGTAACAATATGCGACGCACAGTGGTAGGTTTATTATATCCCTTGGACCTTCACATTGACATTGAAACACAGAAACTGCATCGCAAATGAATACTACTGGAAGCACTGCAACATCTCTCAATACTAGTAACGCTTTAAACAGTCTATTCTTTGCACCTTGCCTTGGAGTCGAGTAACAATGTGCGACGCACAGTGGCAACATTTATTGTATCCCTTGGACCTTCACATTGACATTGAAACACAGAAACTGCATCACTATGGAATATTACTGGAAGCATTGCAACATCTCTCAATACTAGTAACGCTTTAAATAGTCCATGCTTTGCACCTCTCCTCGGAGTCGAGTAACAATATGCGACGCACAGTGGCAACATTTATTGTATCCCTTGGACCTTGACATTGACATTGAAACACAGAAACTGCATCGCTATTGAATACTACTGGAAGCACTGCAACATTTCTCAATACTAGTAACGCTTTAAACAGTCTATGCTTTGCACATTTCCTCGGAGTCGTGTAACAATATGCGATGCACAGTGGCAACATTTATTGTATCCTTTGGACCTTCACATTGATATTGAAACACAGAAACTGAAACGCTATTGAATACTACTGGAAGCATTGCAACATCTCTCAATACTAGTAACGCTTTAAACAGTCTATGCTTTGCACCTTTCCTCGGAGTCGAGTAACAATATGCGACGCACAGTGGCAACATTTATTGTATCCGATGGACCTTCACATTGACATTGAAACACAGACACTGCATCGCTATTGAATACTACTGGAAGCATTGCAACATCTCTCAATACTAGTAACGCTTTAAACAGTCTACACTTTGCACCTTTCCTCAGAGTCGAGTAACAATATGCAACGCACAGTGGCAGGTTTATTGTATCCCTTGGACCTTCACATTGACATTGAAACACAGAAACTGCATCGCTATTGATACTACTGGAAGCATTGCAACATCTCTCTATACTAGTAACGCTTTAAACAGTCTATGCTTTGCACCTTTCGTCGGAGTCGAGTAACAATATGCGACGCACAGTGGCAAGTATATTGTGTCCCTTGGACCTTCACATTGACATTGAAACACAGAAACTGCATCGCTATTGAATACTACTGGAAGCGTTGCAACATCTCTCAATACTAGTATTGTTTTAAACAGTCTATGTTTTGCACCTTTCCTCGGAGTCGAGCAACAATATGCGACGCACAGTGGCAACATTTATTGTATCCCTTGGACCTTCACATTGACATTGAAACACAGAAACTGCATCGCTATTGAATACTGCTGGAAGAATTGCAACATCTCTCAATACTAGTAACGCTTTAAACAGTCTATGCTTTGCACCTTTCCTCGGAGTCGAGTAACAATATGCGACGCACAGTGGCAACATTTCTTGTATCCCTTGGACCTTCACATTGACATTGAAACACAGAAACCGCATCGCTATTGAATACTACTGGAAGCATTGCAACATCTCTCAATACTAGTAACGCTTTAAACAGTCTATGGTTTGCACCTTTCCTCGGAGTCGAGTAACAATATGCGACGCACAGTGGCAACATTTATTGTATCCCTTGGACCTTCACATTGACATTGAAACACAGAAACTACATCGCTATTGAATACTACTGGAAGCATTGCAACATCTCTCAATACTAGTAGCGCTTTAAACAGTCTATGCTTTGCACCTTTCCTCGGAGTCGAGTAACAATATGCGACGCACAGTGGCAACATTTATTGTATCCCTTGGACCTTCACATTGACATTGAAACACAGAAACTGCATCGCTATTGAATACTACAGGAAACATTGCAACATCTCTCAATACTAGTAACGCTTTAAACAGTCTACGCTTTGCACCTTTCCTCGGAGTCGAGTACCAATATGCGACGCCCAGTGGCAGGTTTATTGTATCCCTTGGACCTTCACATTGACATTGAAACACAGAAACTGCATCGCTATTGAATACTGCTGGAAGCATTGCAACATCTCTCAATACTATAACGCTTTAAACAGTCTATGCTTTGCACCTTCCCTCGGAGTCGAGTAACAATATGCGACGCACAGTGGCAACATTTATTGTATCCCTTTGACCTTCACATTGACATTGAAACACAGAAACTGCATCGCTATTGAATACTACTGGAAGCATTGCAACATCTCTCAATACTAGTAACGCTTTAAACAGTCTACGCTTTGCACCTTTCCTCGGAGTCGAGTAACAATATGCGACGCACAGTGGCAACATTTATTGTATCCCTTGGACCTTCACATTGACATTGAAACACAGAAACTGCATCGCTATTGAATACTACTGGAAACATTGCAACATCTCTCAATACTAGTAACGCTTTAAACAGTCTACGCTTTGCACCTTTCCTCGGAGTCGAGTAACAATATGCGACGCCCAGTGGCAGGTTTATTGTATCCCTTGGACCTTCACATTGACATTGAAACACAGAAACTGCATCGCTATTGAATACTACTGGAAGCATTGCAACATCTCTCAATACTAGTAACGCTTTAAACAGTCTATGCTTTGCACCTTTCCTCGGAGTCGAGTAACAATATGCGACGACCAGTGGCAGGTTTATTGTATCCCTCGGACCTTCACATTGACATTGAAACACAGAAACTGCATCGCTATTGAATACTACTGGAAGCATTGCAACATCTCTCAATACTAGTATTGTTTTAAACAGTCTATCCTTTGCACCTTTCCTCGGAGTCGAGCAACAATATGCGACGCACAGTGGCAACATTTATTGTATCCCTTGGACTTTCACATTGACATTGAAACACAGAAACTGCATCGCTATTGAATACTGCTGGAAGCATTGCAACATCTCTCAATACTATAACGCTTTAAACAGTCTATGCTTTGCACCTTTCCTCGGAGTCGAGTAACAATATGCGACGCACAGTGGCAACATTTATTGTATCCCTTTGACCTTGACATTGACATTGAAACACAGAAACTGCATCGCTATTGAATACTACTGGAAGCATTGCAACATCTCTCAATACTAGTAACGCTTTAAACAGTCTACGCTTTGCACCTTTCCTCGGAGTCGAGTAACAATATGCGACGCACAGTGGCAGGTTTATTGTATCCCTTGGACCTTAACATTGACATTTAAACACAGAAACTGCATCGCTATTGAATACTACTGGAAGCAATGCAACATCTCTCAATACTAGTAACGCTTTACACAGTCTATGCTTTGCACCTTTCCTCGGAGTCGAGTAACAATATGCGACGCACAGTGGCAACATTTATTGTATCCCTTGGACCTTCACATTGACATTGAAACACAGAAACTGCATCGCTATTGAATACTGCTGGAAGAATTGCAACATCTCTCAATACTAGTAACGCTTTAAACAGTCTATGCTTTGCACCTTTCCTCGGAGTCGAGTAACAATATGCGACGCACAGTGGCAACATTTCTTGTATCCCTTGGACCTTCACATTGACATTGAAACACAGAAACTGCATCGCTATTGAATACTACTGGAAGCATTGCAACATCTCTCAATACTAGTAACGCTTTAAACAGTCTATGGTTTGCACCTTTCCTCGGAGTCGAGTAACAATATGCGACGCACAGTGGCAGGTTTATTGTATCCCTTGGACCTTCACATTGACATTGAAACACAGAAACTACATCGCTATTGAATACTACTGGAAGCATTGCAACATCTCTCAATACTAGTATTGTTTTAAACAGTCTATCCTTTGCACCTTTCCTCGGAGTCGAGCAACAATATGCGACGCACAGTGGCAACATTTATTGTATCCCTTGGACCTTCACATTGACATTGAAACACAGAAACTGCATCGCTATTGAATACTGCTGGAAGCATTGCAACATCTCTCAATACTAGTAGCGCTTTAAACAGTCTATGCTTTGCACCTTTCCTCGGAGTCGAGTAACAATATGCGACGCACAGTGGCAACATTTATTGTATCCCTTGGACCTTCACATTGACATTGA